>NC_056726.1:1095479253-1095531753 GCF_019279795.1 Protopterus annectens
AAAAGGAATAAATCCCATGTTGGAAAAACTCCCTCCTCAGCCTCAGCAAGCAAATTACATCACTAGTGGAAACCTCCAAAGCTAATTATGAGTTGAAACTAGCCTCTGAAACAAAGGGAAACCACAAGCCCTTCTTCAGTTATGTCAGGAACCTCCATGGCAAAGCCCAGTTTTGTTCTGACTTAGTACTTAATAGTACCACTTGCACTAATCCTGTTGATTTAGCCAACCTGACAGCTGAAAGGTTCAGTGCAAACTTCATCACTCTATACCAGAAAGGCCGATTTGAAATCCACAATAATTGCCCCAAACCTCACATATCAGTAAATCAAGAGTTAAAGGCCTTATCCAAGGCAAAGAACACAGCTTCCATGAGACCAGACAGTATTTCAGGCTGTATTCTGCACCTTTTTTCCTTTGAAGGCATTCCAGCCGAGACATCGGAGAGTGAAGAGAGTGACTAAAATGCTTCTGGATTCTATTGGGTTAATGGTCTTTTGGTTGTTTCTTTATTTTATTTTATTTTGGTTTATTTTTGTATTATTGTATTTTGCACCATCTCCAGCAAGAACTAGCTTTGCTATTGAGCACCCTGTTGAATCACATCCTAATTACAGTCTTCTTCCCCTTGCACAAAGGTGGTGCCACTACTGACATGAGAAACTATCACCCCATTAGCTTGACAAGCCTGATCTGTAAAGTCATGGAGCATATTATTATGGAGCTCTTAAACAAGGACATAGGCAATCTCCAAGCACTTGACTCCACCCAATTCAGATTCATCAAGGGCAGATCTTGCCTTTTGAATCTGCTTGACATCTTTAAGATTTTCACCAAGGCCCTGGATGAAGGAAAGTCAGTACACACAGCTTACCTTGATTTGGCCAAGGCCTTTGACACAATCCTCCACTTGGGCATTATCAAAAAGCTAATGCAACATGGTGTAAATCCCTATCTCATCAGGTGAGCAGACAACTGGCTCACCAATAGGACCTGCAAGGTCAAAATATGTGCAACTACCTCCGGCAGTAGACCTGTCACTAGTGATGTTCCCCAGGGATCTGTCCTGGGACCCCTAATGTTTGACATCTACTTCTCAGAGGTCCAGGCAATGACAAAGCACTGGTGGCTGACCGAGTTTGCGGATGGCTGTAAGTTGGGTGCTGTCATTGACTCCCCAAATGATGGTAACATACTACAAGAGGGTCTCACATCTACAAATACCTGGTGCCAAATTCATGGCCTTAAGTTAAATGCAAAAAAATGTATTATCTTACCATTCAGCAAAAACATGGCCCCTACTGATTACCACATCAATGGCAACCCCCTAAGGATGCAATCTGTGGTGAGAGACCTGGGAACTCAGGTTGACAATCTAACATTCGACCATCATCTGGCAGTAGTATGAGGGTGGCCTAATGGTTCAGGTGTTTTCCTTACAATCACAAGGTGCAAGGTTTGAATCTTACAATGGATAATTGGCTAGGCTTAAAATGGCTCGCAAGGGTAGCTAGCCTAGTACTAATCTATGAATCAGTTGTCAGAAAAACCTTTTACTTGGTTCATCGCATAAGTAAAGGGATTGCATCCAGAAAAAAAGAGGGTATTACCTCTCTGTACTCCTCCCTCATTAGGCCTGTAATTGAGTATAATGCCCAGTTTGGTGTATACCTCTCCAAACAGCTGCACCAATTGGAAAGGCCACAGAAATACCTCACAAAGAGAATCCATGGCTTCCAATATCTCTCCTATGTGGACAGGCTCAAATCACTATTACTCTACTTGGTATCATATAAATTGCTCAGAGGTGATCTGTGTCTCACCTACATGGCAATTTCTGACCCTGTCCTACTAGAGATGCTCCATATCCATAAGTCTAACTCCTTGCACATTACCTGCTCAGTAGGCCTAAATCTAATATGCAACATCAACTAAACCTGCTGGAGAGACACTTATCTCCCAGAGGCTGCCCCGTCTCTGGAATAGACTTTCCATACATGTCAAACAGAGTAACTCACTGACCCTCTTCAAGCACATCCTTGATGAGTGGATGGGAAACCATGAATTTGTCCCAGGGCTTCCACCTTTGTCTCTCACTGACTGGAGCAACAGGTGCTGACTGAGGGTTCTTTTTGGGGGATAACCTCTTGGTTAGGCTTGTAAGGGCCTCAGGGCCATTAGCCTGTAACATCTTATGATCCTATGATCCTTACAACCTCCATGGCTATATAGAAAACACTCATAACATAAATACCAACAGGGTTGGGAGGGTGGCCTAATGGTTAAGGTGTTTGCTTTACAAGCACAAGGTGCAGGGTTTGAGTCTCACAAGGGATAATTGGCTAGGCTTACAATGGCTGGCAAGGGCAGTTAGCCTAGTGCTAACCTATGAACTCACTGATTCTACTGAACACCATTGTCACAAAGCAATACTTCTCACCTGGAACTCTCTTCCAGAAGAAAGTCAAAAAGATAAATGACTATGAAGAATTCAGAAAATTCCAAAAAACCTCATCTCACAAACCTCTACAAAAATAATTGCTTCATAGTCACAGGATAAACCATATCATTTACATTTATACGAAGCCACACTTCTCTGAATTCTGTTAACTGCTGAAGGTTAAGCCAGATTTTGTGACCTGTCATTCTCTTTGTGTCTCTATTTAATTTCGCTGCTTCATTTTACATCCTAACCCTGTAATCAACCTCATATTTTCTGTGGTTCACAATGCAGAATCATACCATAGCTCTCTAGTGACCAGAATTGCATGGAATTTTCTAGTAAATCCATAAGAAATGAAATCAGTGAATAGTGACACACTTGCAAGTTTCAGTCTTCATATTTTTCAAAAAATTATGCACACAATGTGCCTATATTAACTACAAATTAGCACACAATGATCCAGTTTTAACTACAATTAGGCACACAGTGTTCCAGTATTAACTGCAGTTAGGCACACAGTGTTCCACTAACTAAAATTAGGCACACAGTGTTCAAATATTAATTACAGTTAGGCACACAGTGTTCCAGTATTAACTACAGTTAACAAAAGCTATTTTTAAATCAGCAAGCCTTGAAGCAATCAGATAACACAGAAGCAGTCAGATCAGTTTTATAAACTCCGCCTCAGAAATAGAGGGTGCAGTTAGAACTTGTCTGATTGAAGACTGCTGGAACAGGGCATTTATTCTGCTGTATTTATTACTGCTTGTTAGTAGCCTGATTAAATTGTAATTGTTATTCTAAGCCTTTGGTTGAAGCACGTGGGCTTCAGGCCAGTTATTTTACATTAAGGTCTGTGGTCTGCACTGTTGTGGCAGGACAGGTAGCTTGCATCCTTCTAAGTTGGGAGTTGCTGATTGAAGGCTTAGTGTCTGTTATTCTAAGAGTGTATTAGTTATGGTTTAAGCACTTGGGCTTTGGGCCAATTATTTTACATTAAGAAGGTGTGGTCTGCACTCTTGTGGGAGGAGACGGTAGATTCTGCCCTTCTGAGCTGGGATGGTCTGGTTAAAGACTTATCGTGCCTGCTTATTTGAACTGTTTCTTTCTGAAATTAGTATGCCTTGTTTGCTGTAGCATAGACTAAATTCAGACCTGCTGAATCTAGCTTTGTTTGTATAACTTGAGCACTAATCCAGACCATATTTTTTTGGAGAAGGTTCCCCTGCACCCTTGTGGCAGGAGTGTGCAGTTAGAACTTGTCTGATCGAAGACTGCTGGAACGGGGCTCAATTTTTAGCTTTTTATTGGTTAATTTGTTTAAATCAGTTTGCTCATTTGCTACTATTAGAAAAAATGTATATATATATATATATATATATATATATATATATATATATATATATATATATATATATATATATATACACTTTATGCATCGATGCTTAGCTAGGGTTAAATTATTCATGGTGCCATAAAGTCTGCTCTTCAAATTTTGACTTAGAACTAGCCATTTTTTTGTTTTAGCACTCAAATCTGTTTCTTTGAGCTCAGCACTTGTTTAGAATTCATTGTAAGCACAAAATAAGCTACAAATTACTACAGCACTCAACTTTCCTCACTTGTCTAGAGAAAAATGATTTTTAGTACTTAATAAAAAAGCACCTATCCAGGCATGTATAAGGGTCAGCTCCCGGTGTTTTCTCCTGTCTACTGGATAAATCTGGGCATCTTGGGGCAATACAGCAATTGCCTCATGTACACAGGCAACCCTCTCCTTCTACCACCCAACACTACAACCTGTAAGAGATGCACTTATATAGCCAAACTGGAAGCAAAGCTCTCTTCATCCAAGACTGGACTAGACAGTCAAGAGGAGAAGGTAAACACTTGCACCACACATCACATAGTCCCTCAAAACCTGCACCACCAAAGCACACACATATCAACACAAAACACACACCTACATTCGCAGAGGCTCTCAATAAATATCTGCTCAAGCAACAGAGACCTCCAAAGCAGAAATGCATGCAACCTCCACCCCCCAACACAACCCAAATGACACATAGCCCACAAACTCAGTGTACTACTCAACCACAGCCCATAAGGCATAACAAAATACCCAACACTCTAGTCATATGTGACTCTATAGTCAGGCACACTGATGTTCCATTCAAGAGAAAGTTACTGTCAGCTGCCTATCGGGTGGCAGGATCAGCCACATAATGCACACACTCAGGTCACTCCACAACAAGTACAAATATGATTCTATCATTGTCCATGTTGGTGAGAATGACCTGAGATGTACCTCCCTGGACTACATGAAAAGAGACATGGAGGAGCTCTCTGATCTTGTAGCCCAGGCAGGTATGACCCTAGCCCTGAGTAGCATCCTGCCATCACCCAGAATGATACCACAGTACAAGGACAAAATGATTGACTACACAATTGGATAAGCTTCTGGTGTCATTCTAAGGAGATCCAGTATCTGTCTGTCTGGGATGACACGATCGACAGATCACGAGGCTTTGCAAGAGATGGCCTGCACCTGTCGGCCTTGGGATTCCAGATACTGGCTAAGGCTCTTGCCACCCCTATAGTGCCTTTTTTTAGGCAAGGTTCAAATGATAAATTGACCACCATAACAGGTACAAGCAAGCAGAATCTGAGGGTAATGCTGCTCAATGCTAAAAGTCTAAACCTCAAAAATGCATTCACTCGAGGCACTCTTTAAAATGGAGAACACCAACATCTGTGCAGTGACAGAGACCTGGTTCAAGGCTCCAGAGAGCACCCCTGCATTACCAGGCTATAATTCATACCACACCTTTCGGTCACCTAACCTGGACTGAAACACTAAAGGTGGAGGCAAGTCCATATTCATTAAGGATATCCACACCTCCAGGCTAGTTGCTCAGCATAATGCATCCAAGATTATCCAAGTGCAACTAACTCTAGGCAAGACTGCAATCTAAATTGTAACTTGTTACAGATCCCCCACCATGTCCCAGGATTCCCACTCCTCATTTCTTGATACACTGGACAATATTAGGGTACAACCCAACACCCTAATAATGGGAGAACTAGGAGCCATAATTGAAACTCCTAATGATGTGGACATCCTACAAAAGGGCCTCACTGAGACAGATGCCTGGTGTCAAAGCCATGGCCTCAAGCTCAATGCCAAAAAGTGCATTGTCATCCCCTTTGGTAATAACCCCACCATTAACTGGGAAAACTACACATGTACCAACTCTTTTGCTCAACGATTTCTGGAATTCATAAATTCCAATGCCTTGGATCAATTTATCCACACCCCCACCAAGGGCAGCAATATTCTAGACCTGGTCATTACCAACATGGGCAACTGTGTTCCACAACAGAGGTGAATTCCTTGTTGGGCAGATCTGACCACAAGCTAATCAGCCTAGACATCCACATCCTGCCCCCAACCCCCATTAGGGAAACCACCGTAAAAAATTTTTCCAAAGCCAACTTCACACTTCTATAGACGAAAGTGGCAAATTTCACAACACCCATGCAGAAGGACAATAGAGGTACGACTGCTGAATCCTACACAAATGCACTTTATAAGCACTTACACGAGTCCTAACAGAAACAAGATGCTATCCTCCAAAAAAATGAAGCCAGTCTGGTGGTCCCTTGCCATAAAGAAACTCTACAACAGAAGAAGGAAACAGTTGCAAAAAAGAGTAAAATCCCATGACTGGAAGAACTCCCTGGGCAGCCTCAGTAAGAAGCAGAATTCCCTCATAAAGTCCTCCAAAGCTAGTTATGAAAACAAAATCACCACTGATTCTAAAGACAACCACAAAACATTCTATAGCTATGTCAAGAATCTCAATGGCAACACTCAGATCTGCTCTGAGTTACAGCACAATGGCACTAAATACACAGAACTAACTGATATTGCCAACATCCTGGCAAATAGGTTCAGTGCTAACTTTACCCTCCCTCGCCCTCTAAAGGGCCCATCTCTATACCGGAAGAATGCAAAGTTCCTGTAATCACGGATGCACAGGTAAAAAACACACTATCCAAAGCCAAGAACACTGCATCCATGGGACCTGACAACATCCCAGGCTGCATTCTACATGAACTACAGAATGAACTGGCACCTCACCTAAGCACCATGTTCAATCATAACCTCACCTCAGGCTTTATGCCCACTGAATGGTGCACAGCAATGGTTATCCCACTCCACAAAGGGGGAGCCACCACAGACCCCGGGAACTACTGCCCCATTAGCCAAACAAGCCGGGTCTGCAAGGCCATGGAACGTATAATTATGGAACTTATAAACAAAAACATTGGTAACCTCCAAGCTCTGGGCCCCACCCAGTTCAGGTTTGCAAAAGGTAGATCATGTCTCCTAAACCTGATTGACTTCTTTGAAGCAATCACCAAAGCCGTAGATGAGGGTAAGGTGGTTCACACAGCCTATCTAGATCTCACCACGGCTTTTGTCACCATCCCCCACTCTGGAATTATAGATAAACTCACATAACTTGGTATAAATCCCTATGTCACAAGATGGGTTGCCACCTGGCTCACTGACAGAACCCACACTGTGAAAGTAGCAGACTCCAAATCTAACTTCAGACCAGTGACAAGTGGAGTTCCACAAGGTCCAGACCTGGGTCCTCTCCTGTTTGGTATCTACTTTTCTGAAGTACAGGCTAACACAGAAGGTCTTTGGCTAATGAAGTTTGCAGATGACTGTGAACTAGGAGCCATAATTGAAACTCCTAATGATGTGGACATCCTACAAAAGGGCCTCACTGAGACAGATGCCTGGTGTCAAAGCCATGGCCTCAAGCTCAATGCCAAAAAGTGCATTGTCATCCCCTTTGGTAAAAACTCTGTACCAATGAGCTACCACAAATGTGGTAATCTACTTAACACCGAAAGTGTGATAAGAGACATTGGGATACAGGTGGCAGTAGTCTCTCCTTTGACAATCACATTGCCACAGTAGTCAGGAAATCCTTCTACATGGCACACCTCATCACAAAAAGTTTCTCATCCAGGAAAAAAGAGGTCATTGTTCCCCTCTACTCATTGCTCATTAGACCCACTATAGACTACAACACCCCTTTTGGTATGTACCTCGCAAGACATCTACAACAACTGGAAAGGCTGCAGAAATACCTCACAAAGAGGATTACTGGCCTCAAACAGATTTCCTATGCAGACTGTCTCAAAAAACACCAGCTTTACTCTGTCATATATCACCTACTCAGAAGTGATCTCTGCCTAACATACAAAGCTATGTAAAACCCAGAGCTGTTGACCATGCTCCACTTAAAAAAATCCCAATCCCTCCGAGCTATATGCTCTAGGGATCTAAACCTTGTCACCACAATAAACAGAACATGCTGAAGGGATAGAGTCCTGTCCCAGAGACTTCCCATACTCTGGAACAAACTATTTATCTATATCACACAAAGCCCCTCATTAGCAGTCTTCAAGAAAAATCTTGATGATTGGATGGGAAATAGGAAATTCACCCCAGGGATCAGCTCTGTGGCTCTGCTCGACAGGGGCACAGGAAAATAATTTTATTGGGTGGCGAAAGCCAGGGTACCTTTTTGGCTAGGCTTGTATAGGCCCTAGGGCCGATAACCTAGTACATACCTATGAACCTATGAATTAGGCACACAGTCTTACAATATTAACTACAATTAGGCACACAGTGTTCCAATATTAACTACAATTAGGCACACAATTTTCCAGTATTGTCTACAATTAGGCACACAATGTTCCAATATTAACTACAATTAGGCACACAATGTTCCAATATTAACTCCAGTTAGGCTCACATTGTTCCAATATTAACTACAATTACACACACAGTGTTAGAAATATTAACTACAATTAGGCATACAGTGTTCTACTATTAACTACAATTAGGCATACAATGTTCCTATATTAACTACAATTAGGCACAGAGTGTTCCTATATTAACTACAATTAGGCACACGATGTTCCACTATTAACTACAGTTAGGCACACAGTGTTCCAGTATTAACTACAATTAGGCATGCAGTGTTACAATGCTAGCTACGATTAGGCACACAGTTTTCCAGTATTAACTACAATTAGGCACACAGTGTTCCAATATTAACTACAATTAGGCTCACATTGTTCCAATATTAACCACAATTAGGCACACAATTTTCCAGTATTATCTACAATTAGGCACACAATATTCCAATATTAACTACAATTAGGCACACAATATTCCAATATTAACTACAATTAGGCACACAATGTTCCAATATTAACTACAATTAGGCACACAATGTTCCAATATTAACTACAATTAGGCTCACATTGTTCCAATATTAACCACAATTAGGCACACAATTTTCCAGTATTATCTACAATTAGGCACACAATATTCCAATATTAACTACAATTAGGCACACAATATTCCAATATTAACTACAATTAGGCACACAATGTTCCAATATTAACTACAATTAGGCACACAATGTTCCAATATTAACTACAATTAGGCTCACATTGTTCCAGTATTAACTACAGTTAGGCTCACATTGTTCCAATATTAAATACAATTACACACACAGTGTTAGAAATATTAACTACAATTAGGCACACAATGTTCCAATATTAACTACTATTAGGCACACAGTATTAGAAATATTAACTACAGTTAGCCATACAGCGTTTTCAATATTAACTACAATTAGGCACACAGTGTTCCTATATTAACTACAATTAGGCACACAATGTTCCAATATTAACTACAATTAGGCACATGATGTTCCAATATTAACTACAATTAGGCACACAATGTTCCAATAGTAACTACAATTAGGTACATGATGTTCCAATATTAACTACAATTAGGCACACAATGTTCCCAGTAGGCAGTATAACTACATTATGCCTTTTATTATACTACAATATTAAAACATATTGGCTGGAAATAATGATCTGATTGTTTGTTCATGTAGGCACCATGTACTTCTTGTGTGTTATTATGTTTTCAACATGTCTGAACAGAAATATTACACAGTATTGCAGCGATGTTTGACACTAAGTCTGTAGTGGAAATGGGCCAGTGACGAGACCATCCTGCCCAGTCAACACAGACAAGAAAACAGGCAAGCAAAATAAAAACAAACACAATAATTAATTAAGTAATTGGCTTAATCATTTATTCTTTTTATAATTCTGGTCTGAATTACAAAATCCTCTTTTAAAATAACATTTTCCCTATGTAAATAAACATCCACAATTCTCCAGTGGCACTAATGAACCCATATTTTTACAAATGTCTTTTATCAAATAAATATAAATTCCATCTATATGTAAATCAAAAATATTTTCAGAGACCTCAGCTTATAACTGTACAGTAAAATTAGCTAGCTGAACTATCTGTCAGCTTTGTAAATTCAGCTGGGAAAGATCTTCAGCATACATGTAGATTATTATAAAAATATGTTTCGCTATTCCCTGTATTCAAATTAGTAACCTGAGGGCTGGCTGTCCTTCCAATATTTATGGTAGTAATATTCAATAATTAACTATAGAGCCCAGCTTGAAAAATTGTGATATAAGGTCCTTTCTCATGGGAAATATAATTTCCAACCACATACTGAAATGTTGTATATGCATATGATTTGTTAAGTCTTTCTTTATATCCATCAGTTCCTCATATAAGCTGTTAACCATACTACTGAATAGAAATGATCATGAAGGAACTTCCTGTATTCTCCTTCTAGAATAATATTTATTAAATGCTTAAGATAGCTATCCACATATGTAAATTCCAACATCTGTCTGTGATTCAGTAAAAATAGTGGAATTCATTAAAAGAAACTGTACAATAAGCAGTGACATTCAAGGTGGGATCCATTTCTGATACCGTGCTATAGCATATGGAGGAATATGTGTGGCCTCCATGGACCTCAAAGGAGGAAAATCACCACTATGTAGGCATTCTATGAAATAGCCCATTTCCCTGAGTTTGTAGGTACCATATGTTCATAGGGTCATAGGATGGTACTAGGCTATTGGCCCTAGGGCCTATACAAGCCTAGCCAAACAGTTCACTGGATATTTCTTCCCACAATATTTACTTCCCTGGATCCCTATCTAGCAGGGTAACTGACGTGATCCCCGGGGTGAATTGCTCCCATCCAATCATCAAGGTTCCTTTTGAAGAGGGCCAAGAAGGTGCTCTGCTTGACATGTATGTGCAGTCTATTCTGGAGTCTGGGGAGTCTCTGGGTCAGGAACCTATCCCTCCAGCATGTTTTGTTCATTGTGATGACATGGTTTAGATCCCTGGAGTGTGTGGCTCTGAGGGATTGGGATTTCTTTAAGTGGAGCATGTCCAACAGCTCAGGGTTTGATATGGCCTTGTATGTTAAGCCGAGATCGCCTCTGAGTAGACGATATGCCACAGAGTATAGCTGGAGTTTTTTTTAGACAGTCAGCATAGGGCATCTGCTTTAGGCCTGTGATTCTTTTAGTGAGGTATTTCTGTGGCCTTTCCAGCTGTTGCAGATGTCTTATGAGGTACATACCAAATGGGGTGTTGTAGTCTATAATGGGTCTAATGATGGATGAGTACAGTGGGACAATGACATCCTTTTGTTCTTGATGAAAAGCCCTTAGTGATGAGGTGTGCCACATAGAAGGATTTCCTGACTTTTGGGGTGATGTGGTTATCGAAGTTGAGACCATGTCCACCTGTGTCCCTAATCTGTACCTACATTGACATCAAGGATCTGTTTAGTTTGCAATGATATTAGTAGGTCAACTGGAAGGGGTTCAACTCCATTAACAGTGCAGCACATGATGGAAGGGGTTCAACTCCATTGCAGCACATGATAGAAGGGGTTCAACTCCATTAACAGTGCAGCACATGATGGAAGGGGTTCAACTCCATTAACAGTGCAGCACATGATGGAAGGGGTTCAACTCCATTAACAGTGCAGCACATGATAGAAGGGGTTCAACTCCATTAACAGTGCAGCACATGATGGAAGGGGTTCAACTCCATTAACAGTACAGCACATGATAGAAGGGGTTCAACTCCATTAACAGTGCAGCACATGATGGAAGGGGTTCAACTCCATTAACAGTGCAGCATGCTGTTACATACAGTATGCCTATGCATCACTCAGACAGATCCCACAATGTTCATATCTGGTACACATCTGACATATACCAATGATTTGGGTGAGATACGTTACCATAATGACATGTTATTGGTGATAAAAGTTATGGCTTTAAACTCTGGCTCGTTGTAAATAACACTGATATGCAGCCACCAAGTATAGATGAAATGATGTAGAACTCTCCATTGTCATAGACACACAATGTCACTGAGCACATATTTAGATTGTTAAAGAACTACTTCTGCTGCCTTGATTCATCCAGTGGTACTCTACAGTATCTCTCAACACCTTCAGCAAGATATTTTCTCTCTGCAATGCTGCACAATTTGATGGTATGGAGACAGCTATAGTGCCATTGCAGAGCCAAGCAGACCAGAATCAGCAGAAAAGGATGCGCCAGTTGTGGCACCACTGAAGGAAAATAATGCAGTAGAAGACCATGGGAGATACAGGCAGGTGCAATATGATGCAGCACTAGTGAAGTGTCAGGTCAATATCGTGCAGCACTAGTGAAGAGTCAGGGGCAACATGATGCAGCACTAGTGAAGAGTCATGTGCAATATGATGCAGCACTAGTGAAGAGTCAGGTCAATATATTGCAGCACTAGCAAAGTGTCAGGTTAATATGATGCAGCATTAGTGAAGAGTCAGGTGCAACATGATGCAGCACTAGTGAAGAGTCAGATGTGATATGAAGCAGCACTAATGAAGTGTCAGGTGCAATGTGATGCAGCACTAGTGAAGTTTCAGGTCAATATGATGCAGCACTATCGAAGAGTCAGGTCAATATGAAGCAGCACTACTGAAGACTCAGGTCAATATGATGCAGCACTAGTGAAGAGTCAGGTGCAATGTGACACAACACTACTGAAGAGTCAGGTCAATATGATGCAGCACTACTGAAGTGTCAGGTCAATATGATGCAGCCCTAGTGAAGAGTCAGGTGTGATGTGATGCAGCATTAGTGAAGAGTCAGGTACAATATGATGCAGCACTAGTGAAGAGTCAGGTCAATATGATGCAGCACTAGTGAAGAGTCAGGTGCAATGTGATGCAGAACTAGTGAAGAGTCAGGCCAGTATCATGCAGCACTAGTGAAGAGTCCGGTGCAATGTGATGCAGAACTAATGAAGAGTCAGGCCAATATCATGAAGCACTAGTGAAGAGTCAGGTGCAATATGATGCAGCACTAGTGAAGAGTCAAGTGCAATGTAATGCAGCACTAGTGAAAAGTCAGGTGCAATGTGATGCAGCACTAGTGAAGCATCAGGTTAATATGATGCAGCACTAGTGAAGAGTTAGGTGCAATATGCTGTAGCACTAGTGAAGAGTCAGGTGCAATATGCTGCAGCACTAGTGAAGTGTCAAGTGGGATGTGATGCAGCACTAGTGAAGAGTCAGGTGCAATATGATGCAGCACTAGTGAAGTGTCAGGTATGATGTGATGCAGCACTAGTGAAGAGTCAAGTGCAATATGATGTAGCACTAGTGAAGTGTCATGTGTGATGTGATGCAGCACTAGTGAAGATTCAGGTGCAATATGATGCAGCACTAGTGAAGAGTCAGGTGCAATATGATGCAGCACTAGTGAAGTGTCAGGTGTGATGTGATGCAGCACTAGTGAAGACTCAGGTGCAATATGATGCAGCAATAGTGATTTTTTTATGTGCAATATGATGCAGTGCTAGTGAAGAGTCAGGTGCAATGTCATGCAGCACTAGTGAAAAGTCAGGTGCAATGTCATGCAGCACTAGTAAAGAGTTAGGTGCAATGTTATGCAGCACTAGTGAAGAGTCAGGTGAAATATGATGCAGCACTAGTGAATTCTCAGGTGCAATGTGATGCAGCACTAGTGAAGAGTCAGGTGCAATGTGATGCAGTACTAGTGAAGAGTCAGATGCAATATGATGCAGCACTAGAGAAGAGGTGGCATTTGGTTCACAACTTTTATAGAAATAGCAAAGATTAAAACATCCATGCAATACTACACCCAGACTATACATACTATAAAAGGCCTTAACTGGTCACACTGGGCATCAAACATTACCTAACCAATGTAACACAGTAGTGATGGCAGGGTTAGTTATCATTTGTACAGGTAGAGAAGGCCACAGTGGTAGAGATGAGCAATAGGGACAATCAGTGGAAAGTGGGACTAAGAGTGTGGAAGGAAGAGTGTGACATCACCTGGTGATTGGCAGGACCTTGGTATACTGTGCAGTGAGAGGGATGTGCTTCCTGCAGGGGGTACTGGTTTCAGGGTCTGCAGATCCTGCAGATATTGTTGCACCAAGGAGATGTGGCTGTAACAGGTGTTTTGCGAACTTATCTGGGGAAAATGCAAGACATGAACATCATCATCCAGGAGAATGTATTCTCCAAGGGGTGGCACATGCATCATTAGACACTGGTAAGTTTTATGGTGAAATGCATTACTGCATTCACATAGCAATGCCACATACATGTCTACTTCAATAGCTTGGTTTGTGTGAGCTGCCACACAGTGCCACACCAGGTTTACCAATGGCGTATGCTGTGGAGGAGATAGCAGTACATGTCATGCCCATGATATAACTGCCATGTGGAGTTTACCTACAGTAAAAATAGAAAAGTGGCAATCATGAGAACAACTCTCTTCCAAGAAAATGGAGACAAATAGCCTGACTGAGGTATTGCAGACACTCTGGTGCCTGTCCAGCATACAACTCAATTAATCCAGTCATTGTATACCCTCATGCATGTTGTCATATAGGTCATGAGGTGCATAGATCATATCTACATGTCAGCTCTGATACCTGTCTGTGCCTGAATGACTGTTCTGCAGATCTATTTTGCCAGGTACCCAGTTCAAGCAACAATTGAGAGCCATGTTGTTGACAGACAGATGCTTGCAACTTCCTTTCACTATCCTCATGTTTTGTGGTGGTGCCCTGACCACTGTAGAATCATAAAGAGTAGATGAGGTTGCTCCTTCTATAGGGCTGCTCAGTATAACCTGTCCTATGCCAACTGAAGTAGTGGTGGTGGTGGATTTCACTGTGTCACTGGACATGGATGTCAGTGTGCCCTCTAGAATTACTATGACCCAAAATGGCACTGTGCTCTCAGATCATGCTACAGTTATGTCATCATCATCATCATCAAGCATGCTTTGTTCCTTAGTGGAGGGCTCCATGACAGTAACACTTGTGAAATCAACAGACATGGAAATATGTGTCAGTTCCACTCTCCTGTGCTACATTAACATTACAGATCACATTGTATCCACAGAAAACATGCATATGCACCTTATGGGGTATGTGATTGTACCTGTATCCCAACTGACCATGTAAAGAACATACAGCACTGCTGAAAATCAGTAAGCTGACAACACCATTGTGGCACAGGAACGTGCTGTTGACACATGGCAATACCACCCTGATGCATCACCTAAAGGCATAGGGTAGTAAGGCCAGTTGACCACCCCTATCTCAGCCTTAAGCAGGCATTTAGGTATTTTCACACTCAGTCTTTCTCTTCAGATATTGGTAGAGATAATCTGGGACACTAGCAGTTCATTCATATTGGTGACTGGCCCCAAATAGTGTTGGACAGATTAGACAGGAAAACAAGAAGGACACTTCATGCTCATCAAATGATTTATAAAAAGCAGTGCATACCAAGATTATATGGTTCTGAAGGAGGTATGGGCCTCCTTGAAAAGGTTACATGTGTAGATTTGCAATAGTGGGACTACATGCATATCTGCTGACCTCACAAGACCCAAACATACTGAAAGTTTTAAAACATGAAGGGAATAAATCTAAGATGACTTCCCTGCTTAGTCTAGCCGAAGCATATTGGCATCAAGCGGGAATGGAAATCAAACCAGAAGGAGATAAAAATCAAGCAACAACTGAATGTGCCAAAAAAAAGAAAGACTATAAGGAGAAGGATCAGATGAGAAGGCAAGAAATGTGAAAAATGCATTAATATACTTGCATGTATAGAAAACGCCTGGAGCAATCTCATGTTGATCAGAAATGAATGCAGGAATGGTTAAGGAGAGGTGAATTCAAACCAAAAGATAAAAGGTTAATATTGACGACCCAAGACAATGGACTGCAAATACATCCATTTAAAAGTCCATTGAACATTTTTATTTTATTTTTATTTTATTTAGGTTTGATGACCAGGGAAGTCTACTGGGCTGAGAAGAGTCCATTTTTAGTGGAGGCCCAGGGAGAAAAGCTCCAACATATTAGAGCTAACAATTCACATAACAATTGCACATTACAATTAAAAAAACAAAGCTTTGTACAATATTATGTTACCTATTGCAAGCTGCAAAGGAAAAAAGAGAGAAAAATTTGTGCAGAACATATACTGACATTTCAGAGTGTGCAATACAGTATGCAATGAGCTCTAGTGAGTTAAACATTTAAATACAAGATAGCTAGCTCATAGTGGTGGGTAAAAGTGATCATATGCACAGAGTTGTTTAAAAGAGGAAAGCTCTTTATGAGCTGATATAAAGTTATTAGTTATTTTAGTTTTGGTGGATGAAAATGCATAGAGTACAGAGGAATACGTTATGTTGGGGCGTGGCAAGGGCATTTCCATTTGACTGATAGGTGAGATTGTAGTTGGGATTTGAAGTTGTTATGGTTAGGAAGGCTGCGAAGGAGGAGGGGAGAGAGTTCCATTGTTTGGCTATGGAGTAGGAAAGAAGTAGCTGGCCTGGTGGATGGGTCTACTCTGAAACATCTAAAACCTATAACATCTAATTTCATAACATTGAGACCAGAACATCTAAAACCTAAAACATCTAAAACCCATAACATCAAATTTCATAACAATCTAACAGTACAAATCACAAGAAAATAACATCTCCTCCATATATAACAGCACCAAACTACCAAACACACTTCTTACTACATTTCTGCATGGGGGCAAGCCCCCCTACACCCCCATGTGGGGGGCTCCATCCCCCCACATCCCCATACATTAAATATACCAACTCTAAGATCACATTACAGTGGGAAAAGTTAATTTCCTAACCCCACTATATCAAGCCCCCCTGCAGAAATGTAGTAAAATGTGTGGTTGGTAGTTTGGTGTCATTATATGTCATTATATGTGGAGGGGATGTTATTTTCATGTGATTTGTGCTGTTAGATGTTATGAAATTCAATGTTATGGGTTTAAGATATTTTGGGTTTTAGATGTTCTGGTCTTAATGTTATGAAATTAGATGTCATGGGTTTTAGATGTTTTGAAGGAGACCCTTATGGACTTGAAGGAGGTTTTGGTTTGTGGATCTGAGTTGGCATTTGGGTTTGTAGGGTTTTAAGGATGTAGCAAGAGAAGGGCAGTTCTCTGGTTTATAGATAAGTTTGTGGGCAATGGTGAGTTGTAGGTAACTGAGGTAGTTGGGGAGTTCGAGCCAATTGAGGGTGTGGAGGGAGTGGCAGTGGTGGGAATAGGTTTTAGAATTGGTTGCAAATATGCAGAATTTGTGGTAGCAGGATTTGAGTTTGGTTTGTAAGCCAATGTGTAGGTTTCTGAATAGAGGGACACCATACATCAGGGAGGGAAGCAAGAAAGTAAAAGCTAGGGTTTGACGGGTAGAGGGGCTAAGGTAGTGGTTGTTTCTGTAGACAAGACCTATCTTTTGGTGGGTTTTTTGATAGCGGAGTAGATGTGGGTGTCAAATTTCAGTTCTTCATCAATGATGATGCTGAGAAGTTTAGTGGTGGGGACAATTTCAAGGGGGGTTTTGTTCTGGCTATGTATGGTGAATGAGGTTTCATCAATTGTGGAGTTTTTGCTGGGGGAGAAGATCATTAGTTTGGTTTTATTTGCATTCAAGGCTAGGTGGTTGGACTGCATCCAGTTTTCTGTTTTTGAGAAGGCAAATTGGGTTTTTGTTAGGAGCTCAGAAGGTGAGAAAGCTGAGCAGATGATGGCTGAGTCATCTGCATATTGGATGACAGATGAGTCTGGGATAGAGTGGTAAAAGTTGCTAATAAACAGGTTAAAGAGAAGAGGGCCAAGAACTGAACCTTGAGGGACACCTGTAGGTGTAGGAAGGAAGGAGGAGGTTGAGGTTTTCCATTGGAATGCTTGTTGGTGGTTGGACAGGTAGCTAGAAAACCAGGCTATGGTGGGGGAAGAGAGGTGTAGAGTGGAGAGTTGTGATAAGTGAAGGGTGTGGGAGATGGTGTCAAAAGCTTTTACCAAATCTAGGAATAGTGTAGATACAAATTTGCCAGAGTCACGTTCTAAGTTGATAGTTTCCAGAAAGGAAAGAAGGGCAGTCCTGGTGGAGAGGCTGGGGTGGAAGCTGTGTTGGGTAGGGGAGAGGAGATTATTTTGGGTTAGGTGCACCTGTGTGTTCAGAGACAGCCTTACAAGACTATCTGCAAATATATAGAGCTGAGTATATTTTTCTGTATTATTCTGTATTATAGAGCTAAATTGTTGCTTAGATATCTGTTGTCTTACTGTTCTGCAAATATACAGAGATCAGTATATATTTTTTTGGTTTTATAATTTGCAGTCTGATTCCTCACATCTCTGTTGAAACTCCCCCCCCCCCTTCTTGGTTGTAGTTTAAATTTGGTGGCTTTTGCAGTGCCCGCTCCACTGTAGATTTGATCTAGGACCCTCCCCCAGTCCCATCTGTTTACCGCATTCTACCTAATAAACCCTTTCTGCACTTGCTTTTAGTCCTTTTTTAATTTAATTACATTTTTCAATCTGTGTGTGGACTAATATTGCTACATACTCAAGTGTGCCAGCTTGCACTGCATGTGAATTGTTTTTACTACTGTTTTTGCTACTTTTCTGAAAAAAAAAATTGTAAGCCTGTTTCCTACCTTTCCTGTAATTAGTGTTCCAGATACAGATTTGCTGTATCCAGGACTATTTGTAAGCTTCTGAGCCCCCAAGCCTTTCTGTGTTCCAGATACAGATTTGCTGTATCCAGGACTATTTGTAAGCTTCTGAGCCCCAAAAGCCTTTCTGTGCTGGAGGGAAGCCTTCTAGCTTATCAGTGGGAGTGGTAAGCACTAGGTAACCTGTCTACTACATAAGGAGTGGTTCTGGCCCAAAATTTGTAGTTACTGGCCATTTGGGTGGTCTTCCATCTCTCTCAACTTTCTGATTTGAAGGCCTGCATTTGCACTTGTTTCTGTCCTGTAACTCCTGGGCCCATCTCATTTGCTCACTCAAAAAAAAAATTATCTGCTTTTACTGTATTTGTGTTTCTTCCTACTTTATTTTGCTTTTGTGTCATCTTAAAAGTACTCAATTGTATTTATTACTGCTTGGTGTAACTCATTCTAAGCCTTTTAGTTTAAGCACTTGGGCTTCAGACCAGTTGTTTTACATTAAGAAGGTTTGTGGTCTGCACTGTAGTGACAGAACAGGTAGCTTACATCCTTCTAAGTTGGGAACTGCTGATTGAGGGCTCAGTGTCTGTTATTCTAAAAGTGTATTAATTCTGGTTTAAGCACTTGGGCTTCAGGCCAGTTATTTTACATTAAAAGGGTTCGTGGTCTGCACTCTTGTGGGAGGAGAGGCTGGACTCTGCCCTTCTGAGCTGGGAATTTCTGGTTAAAGGCTTACAGTGCCTGCATATTTGAACTGCTTCTTACTGAAATTGGTACATCTTGTTTGCTGTAGCATAGACTAGATCCAGGCCTGCTGAATCTACCTTTGTTTGTATGCTTGTTGTTTGTTTGCTTGTTATTTCGCTGAAACGCTAACGCGGCTTTTCAGCGCTTCTGTGGATCCCTACTGATATCTGCATTGCTTACTGTACTTATTTCCTTGTTTCACTTGAAAAAAAGTTACTGTTTGTCGTTTTTGCATTTAAGTTACCTGTAACACATTGCATTTAAGTTACCTGGAACTTGCTCACTAAAGCAATTATATAAGTCAGCACTAAAAAATTAAAAGCACTACACCCTCACAAACTCCCCTTGAGTACCTTGTTCCCCAGTGGCCATTTTTTTTCAATTATAAAGGAATTCCCAATACTATTCTAGCATGTCCAAAGGTCAGTTGTCAGTCACCTCTCTATTCCAGCTGGTGAATCTGGGAATCTTGAGGCAATGTTACAACTGCCTCATGTGCACAGACAACCCTCTCCTCCTCCCAACAAATTATAACACATGTGAGAGATGTAACCATATAGCCATACTGGAGGCTAAGCTCTCTCAACTCAGTACTGGTGAAACCAGTCAGGAGGAGAAGGAAACTACACTCACTACAATTCCAGTCTCACATAGACCTACCACGACAGCAAACCAAACACATAAACACACAAAAACATACTCGGAGGCTCTAAATAAAAATCTGCCTAAGCAGCAGAGACCTCCAAAGCAGACACCCAAGCAACCGCTACCCCAAAACAAAACATGTGCAACACATAGCGCACAAAGCCAGTGTGCCAAACAGTGATGGCCCTTAAGGCTAAACAACACACCTGATACACTTGTAATAGGTGACTCTATCGTCAGGCACACTGACGTCCCGCTCACCAGGCTGAACAAGAAGAGGGTCACGGTGAGTTGCCTGTCAGGCGCTGGGATCCGCCACATAACACAAGCACTCAGGTCACTCCAAGGCAAGAACAAATATGACTCAGTCATTGTCCATGCTGGTGTGAATGACCTGAGACGTACCTCCCTGGACTACATGAAAAGAGACATAGAGGAGCTCTCTGAGCATGTAGCCCAGGCCGGTATGACCCTGACCTTGAGTAGCATCTTACCCTCACCAAGAATGATGCCACAATATGAAGACAAGATGATCAATTTCAACAACTGGCTTAAGTATTAGTGTCATTCAAAGGGGATCCAATGCCTGTCAGCCTGGGATAACATGCTCGACAAGCCACAATGCTTCGCTAGGGACGGCTTGCAGCTGTCACCCCTGGGTTTTCGGATATTGAGAAAAAGGCTCTTGCTACGCCCATAGTGCCTTTTTTAGGCAAGTCTCAAAAGACAAACCCACCTCTATAGGTATCACAAGGGATAAGAAACTAAGAGTAATGCTACTCAATGCCAGAAGTCTAAACCTCAAGATGCATACACTCAAAACTCTCCTTAGCATAGAGAACATTGATATCTGTGCAGTAAAAGAAACCTGGTTCAAGGCTCCTGAGAGCACCCCAGCACTACCAGGTTATACCTCATACCATACTACCATCCCATCAGTCTGACAAGCCTTATCTGCAAGGCCATGAAGCGTATTATCATGGAACTTATAAACAAAGACATTGGCAACCTTCAAACACTGGACCCCACCCAGTTTGGGTTCGTGAAGGGCCGATCTTGTCTCCTGAACTTGATTGACTTCTTCAAATCAGTCTCCAGAGCCATGGACAAGGGTAAGGTGGTCCACACAGCCTATCTAGACCTTGCCAATGCCTTTGACACCATTCCCCACTCTGGAATCATAGATAAACTTACTAAGCTGGGCATTAATCCCTACGTCACCCAATGGGTTGCTAACTGGCTTACTGATAGAACCCACACTGTAAAAGTAGCCAACTCCAAATCCAGCTCCAGACAAGTGACAAGTGGAGTACTTCAGGGTTCAGTCCTAGGACCGCTCTTGTTTGGCATCTACTTCTCTGAAGTACAGGCCAACACTAAGGGACTCTGGATAACAAAGTTTGCAGATGACTGCAAACTGGGAGCCATTATTAAATCCCCAAATGAAGTGGATACTCTACAAAAGGGCCTTACAGAAACAGATGTTTGGTGCCAGAGCCATGGGCTCAAGCTCAATGCTAAGAAATGTATAGTTATCCCCTTTGGGAAAAAACATGTATCCGTGAATTACCATATAGGTGGCAGTACATTAAACACCGAAAGTTTGATAAGAGACTTAGGGACACAGGTGGACAGTGGTCTCACCTTTGATAACCACATTGCCACAACAGTCAGGAAATCCTTCTATGTGGCACACCTCATCACTAAGGGCTTTTCATCCAGAAAAAAGGAGGTCATTGTCCCACTGTACTCAACCCTCATTAGACCCATTATAGAATACAATGCCCCGTTTGGTATGTACCTCTCAAGACATCTGCAACAACTGGAAAGGCCACAGAAATACCTCACTAAAAGAATCACAGGCCTAAAGCAGATGTCCTACGCTGACCGCCTTAAAAAACTCCAGCTATACCCTGTTGCATATCGTCTACTCAGAGGCGATCTTTGCTTAACATACAAGGCCATGTCAAACACAGAGCTGTTGGACATGCTACAGTTAAAGAAATCCCAATCTCTCAGAACCACATGCTCCATGAATCTAAACCTTGTCATCACAATAAACAAAACATGCTGGAAGGATAGGTTCCTGACCCAGAGACTCCCCAGACTCTGGAATAGATTGCCCATACATGTCAAGCACAGTGCCTCTTTGGTCCTCTTCAAAAGGAACCTTGACGATTGGATGGGAGAAATAAAATTCACCCCGGGGATCACATCAGTCGCCCTGCTAGACAGGGGTCCAGGGAAGTAAATAGTGTGGGAAGAAATAGCCAGGGAATTGTTATGGCTAGGCTTGTATAGGCCCTAGCGCTGATAGCCTAGTACCAACCTATGAACCTATGAACCAATGAACCATGTTTTTCGGCCCCAAAACTTGGTCTGAACCATAAAAGGAGGGGGAGTATCAATATTCGTCAAAGATACCCACACTTCCAGGTTGGTGGGACAGCACAAAGCATCAGAGACTATCCATGTGCAACTAACAGTGGGTAAAACTGCCTTCCAGTTTATTGCCTGCTACAGACCACCCTCCCAAACCCAGGAACCCCACTCAGCCTTCCTGAGAACACTGGAAAATATGAAGGTCTCTCCAAACACCATTATATTGGGCGACTTCAACTACCCAAACATAGACTGGGAGCATTACTCTAGCTCCAACACCCTAGCCCAAAGGTTCCTAGAATTTATAAACTCAAATGCTATGAAACAACTTGTTACCACTCCCACAAGAGGGGAAAACATACTGGACCTGATCATTACCAACATGGGGACTCTGTGCTCCATACCAGAAGTGTATCCCTCACTGGTAAAATCAGACCATAAACTAATCTCACTGGAAATTCACATCCCGACTCCACCCCCTGCCCTGAAAACCACAGTAAAAAACTTCTCTAAAGCAAATTTCACACTCCTCAAAACCGAGGTGGAATCCTTCAAAGCCCCCGGGCCTGTGAAAAATACGGCCCAGACCACAGAATCCTTTATAAATGCATTCTATGAACACCTTCAGGAATGCATGGATCATGCAATCCCAAATAAAACCAAGACCCAATCCTCCAAAGGCAGACATCCTGTCTGGTGGACCCCAGCCATAAACAAACTATACAATAGAAGGAGGAAGCTACTACATGATAGAGCAAAATCCCAAAAAGGGAAGGCATCTCTGATCAGTATTAGCAAAAAACTACGGGCACTCATAAAATTGTCTAAGGCCAGCTTCGAGAGAAAAATTGCACAGGACACTAAGGATAATCACAAGGCTTTCTTTAGTTATGTTAGGAACCTGGGTGGGAATTCCCAGATATGCTCAGAATTAGTCCAAAATTACAAAAAATACACCAAACCCACAGACATTGCCAATATCCTAGCTGACAGGTTCAGCATAAACCCCCCCCTCCCCACCAAAAGGGCAAATATCTATCCCAGCAGAGTGCTGCCCCCCTGACATCACAGATGCTCAGGTAAGAGCTGCCCTCTCCAAAGCAAAAAACACAGCATCAATGGGACCAGACGGTGTCCCAGGCTGCGTCCTACATGAACTCCAAGAAGAGCTAAACCCAAACATAAAGCTACTGTTCAATCTCAGCCTACTACAGGATATGTACCCAAAGAGTGGCGTAGAGCAACAGTGGTCCTTCTCCACAAAGGTGGTGCCTCAATGGATCCTGGAAACTATCACCCCATAAGCCTGACTAGCCTGGTCTGCAAAGCTATGGGAAGGATCATCATTGACCTCATAAATAAAGATATTGGGGACCTACAGACACTGGATCCTATCCAGTTCGGCTTTGTTAAGTGCAGATCCTGCTTCTTAAACCTGGTTGATTTCTTTGAAACAGTCACCAAGGCCATTGACGAGGGGAAGGTGGTCCACACAGCCAACCTGGACCTCGCAAAAGCCTTCAATACAATACCACACTCGGGCATTATAGATAAGCTCACCAGCTTAAATATAAACCGCTATATTACTAGATGGGTTGCAAACTGGCTCAAGGACAGAACCCACATGGTTAGAATTGCTGGAGCCATGTCAGACTCCAAACCAGTTACAAGTGGCGTCCCAAAAGGCTCAGTCCTGGGACCTCTCTTGTTCGGCATATATTTCTCGGAGGTACAGGCCAACACGGAAGGACTGTGGCTGACCAAGTTCGCAGATGATTGCAAACTGGGTGCCATAATCGACTCTCCAGCTGACACAAGCATCCTCCAAAAGGGACTCATAGAAACAGACAACTGGTGCCACAGCCATGGCCTCAAGCTAAATGCCAAAAAGTGTATAGTCACCCCCTTTGGCAAAAACAAAGTGCCCACAAATTACCACATAGGTGGTAATCCATTAAGTACAGAAGAAGTAATTAGGGACCTGGGGACCCAAGTTGATAGCAATCTCTCATTTGACAACCACGTGGCCAAAGTGGTTAGAAAAACATTTTATATAGCCCACCTAATAATGAAGGGATTCACATCTAGATCAGGGGAGGTCATCGTGCCTCTTTACTCATCCCTCATCAGGCCCATAATTGAATACAATGCCCCTTTTCGGATGTACCTTACCAGACACCTGCAGCAACTGGAAAAACACCAAAAGTACCTCACCAAGAGGATCAAAGGGCTCAAACAGATGCCATATGCTGCCCGGTTAAAGAAACTCCAGCTCTACTCAGTGGCATACCACCTGCTCAGAGGCGATCTGTGCCTGACGTATAAAGCCATGTCCAACCCGGAATCAATGGACATGCTGCACCTCAGAAAATCCAAATCCCATCGAGCTACATGCTTGAGAGACTTGAACCTCAGCACTGAAATAAATAGGACATGCTGGAGGGACAGATTCATAACCCAGAGGCTCCCTTCACTCTGGAATAAAACCCCAGTCCAGGTTAGGCAGAGTCCCTCATTGACTCTCTTCAAGAGGAATCTTGATGAGTGGATGGGAGATCGTAGGTTTACCCTGGGTATCTCTTCTGTGTCACTGTTAGACAGAGGCACAGTATACTAACCTCGAAAAAGGGCATAGCAAAATAAATTTAAAATGGGTGGTGAAAGCCAAACACACTCTGGCTAGGCTTATAAATGCCCTAGGGCAGATAGCCTAGTATGAACCTATGAACCTATGAACCTATTAGTTGTGCTTGGACAGTTTTCTCTAGAATTTTAGACAGAGGGGAAAGGATGGCAATAGGCCTGAAGTTGGTGGCATCGTTATTATTTCCACCTTTGTGGAGGGGGATGATATAGGCCTGGATCCAGATGGAAAGGACATAAGATTCTAGTATGGAGCAGTTTATAAGTATGACGATGGGGAAGGTGATTTCATCTGCAGCTAGTTTGAGGAAGGTTGGATGAAGATTGTCAGGTGCATTGCTGGGGGGTTTGAGTTTGAGGAGAAGTATTTTTATAGTGCCAAAGGGAATGGGATTAAGTTAGAAAGGTGAGGAGGGGGTTGTCTGGTTGGAGAGGGGGATGTGGAAGGAGGGGATGGGGTTAGAGGAGGGGGGAGACAAGGAGCTTAATAGTTTGGCTATGCAGTCTATGAAGAAAGAGTTGAACTGGGAGGCAGTATCAAGGTCGGAAAGCGTGTCGGATTGGGGCAGAAGTTTTCTTTATTACCAGGGTGTAATATTGAAGAAATGGAATTCCAGAACTTTTTGGGGTTTGTGGTGTGCAAGGACTGGAGTTTGGAGTAGTGAGCTTTGCGATCTTTAAAAAGTAGCTATTTTGTGTAGTTATGGAGTTGCTTAAATTCAAGCCGGGAGTGTGGGTTCTTTTGTTTTTGGTATTGTTTCCATTTTTTGTCCCTTTGTCGCATGGTAGTTTTGGTTTCTTTTGATAACCATGGGCAGAGATTGGTTTTGATGTGTTTGGTTCTTAGGGGAGGGGGGCTAGCTGGTTAAGGAGGGTTAGGAAAGAATAGTAAGAGATGGCTTTGTCTAGAGGGACAGTTTTTAGAGGGGAACAGTTAATGTTCTTCAGGAATCTGAGAAAGTTTGGGGATTGAAAGATGAGAGGTTGCAGGCTTGAATGTAGTAGTGGTGTTGTTTTTGTAATGGTGCTGGGTGTCGGTCAGTGAAGGCAAGTATGTGATCACTGTGAGAATCAGGTATTAGTCCAGATTTGGTGATGTGATTAGGGTGTTTTGTAAGGATCCAGTCAATGATGGTACCTGAGGTTCCATCTTTATTTGGTCTGGTTGGTGAATGAATTAGTTAGATGAACTTGTATAGGTTGATGCTATGGGAAGGAGCATCACAGTTAAGAGTGGACCAGTTGATATTGGTGTCGCCTAGGTTATAGGTTTCATTATTTATGTGAGAGGAGAACCAGGATAGTATGTTCTCAAGTGTTGCGATGTTATCACCAGGGGGGAATATAGAGGGAAGTGATACATGTGGATTTGTTGTTGTTTATTTTTAATAATCCTATTGTTATTTCAGCATTGGCAAAGGTTGGAATTACACTGGTGTAGAGAGTTATAGTATGGGAGGAGGAGGGGTAAATTATAGCTATGCCACCTCCTTTTTGTGGGCTCAGTTGTTGAAAATCATTTAGTAACCAGCTGGTGGGATTTCATTATCTTTTATGAAGGGTTTGAGCCAGGTTTCCGATATGGCAGTTATGTCAGGGTGGTTGTCGGAAAGCCATGCATGGAGGTTAGGGATTTTGTTTCTTATACTTTGGGCATTGAGTGTAGTGAGGCGAAAGGACTTGGGATTTTTCTGGGGTTGAGAGAATGGCTTGGTGGCTTTACTGTTGGGGGCAAGTCCGGGGTTGGAGTGGACATCACCAGCGAGTGTGTGAGAGATTAGTTGGAGGAGAGGAGAGAGGTAGATAGGTCAGTAAGGGTGGTAAGTTTGATGTGGTAGTATTGATTTTTTGGAATGATGGTTTACAGGTGAGTGTAGAGGGGGAGTGGGGTGGAATAGTTTAGGTTTGTAAAGGCAGGAGGTGTAGAAATTAAAGAGTCTGTGTGAGATGGATGAGTAAGAGGGGGTGGGTGGATGGTTGTATGATGCTGTGGAGTGTGTAAGTGGGGTTAGGTAAAGGTAGGGAAGTTGTGTGAGATAGGACAGACAGGTTAGACAGAGTAGTATGGGTATTCAAGTAATTGTGAGAGTTGATGAGAAGAACATTGTGGGAGGGGTTGGGAACAAGGTGGAGAACTTGAGAATGGATATGTGGGTGGAGTTTGATATGGAATTGGTTGGAAGAGAGGATGGGGAGGAGTTGGGGGATGTTTAAAAGTGCAGGTACTGGAGGGTGGATGGAAATTGGGGGTAGGGTAAGGGAGCAGAGTGAGCCCGCAGGACTAATGGAGTGGGAAGAGCCAAGAAAAGTCCAGAAAAACAATCAGTGACTGAAGTTGGAAAGGTGTTACAGCCAGGAAGAAGGTATGCAGTTTAGAACTTTCTTATTTTGAAAAATTGCAAAGGTATACATATGGGAATTATTGGAGAGACTGAGAAAGATGTGGAAAAGTCCACAGAATCTGTAGCGTAGGGCAGAGAGAATTATAAATACAATACGTAAGGCATGAGGCTGGTTAGTGGATTTACTGCAGGGTTTCTTTTTCCCTGTTTTAAACTTTACAGACACGATTAATGGGTATATGCTGCCACCTTGTGGCGAGAGGAGGGTGGTACACTGGAAGAAGAAGATTTGTCGAGACTCACATCTACAACACTAAGTTTAAAAAGAAGTGGCTAGGGGAATAGTTTGAGAGCCAGGATCGGGGAAATAAATGGCAATGAACTGGGGTAGGCTGCTATCGCACTCACCTTGGTAGAGTGCTTCTCTAGTCTAGAAAGATTCTACGACAATATGCTACACATTACTTATACAGCTACATACATTAAGGCTTCTTTGTAGGAAGGAGACTACACCCCTTGGTTAGGTAGTGTTGGTTTGAGCCCGGGAGCAAGCTATCCAAGGACATCTTCACGATTAGAGGGAGAGACTCCTGTATGCAAATTGAGTAGAGGGAGCACCCGAGGGAGCGAGCTGAAAAGAGAGAAAAGAAACAAATTCAATAAATGAGGGGCAACGATGGGGGGACTAGGTAGAAGGATAGGACAGAAAGAGGAGAGAGTAGGTCGGGAAAGGTAGTACTAGAGTATACTGTAGGGTGAGGAGGAGTGAATAAAAGAAAAGAGGGTAGGTAGTGGAAGACGAAATGTAAAGTAGAGAGGTTGACTAGATGGAGGCAGACCAGCAGTGCATATAGATAGTTCATAATTATGTATACTCCCTCATAAGGCCGAGGAGAACAAGAATTCCAAACACAAAGAGTAGAATTGCTATGCCAAGTACAGGCATGTAGGAGAAACAGACAAATGTTTGTTTTGTAAAACAGAATTGGAAACAGTTGCACACCTTGTTACTGGTTGTGGCAAACTAATTGCAGAAGGACTGTATATTGAAAGTCATAGTAATGTGGCAAGACTGTTGCACTGGGGATTGTACAAACATTATAATACTGAAGTAGCTGAAAAACACTGGAAGCATGAGCCACAACTATGAGTTATTAATGGGGTCTGTTCCCAACACTGGAAACATGAGCCACAAAGCATCATAGAAAATGTGAAGTCTACATCACACGGGATCACCTATTATCAACAGTTAAAAGATAAATGTGAAAAAAAAACAGATATAGCGGTCCATGAAAAGAAGACAAAAGTAGCACTGATCACTGGAATCACTACATTCAGTGACTACAATGTCTTGTGCACAGAGAAACACAAAGTCATAAAATATCAGGATTTGAAGGTAGAAATGAGAGCAATGTAGAAGAAAGATACCCAAACAGTTCCAATAGTAGTAGGAACAATGAATCTTATAAAAATAATCTACAATTGTATTTAGATACGTTACAAATACATATAACACTGTATGAACTGCAGGAGTCATTAATGGGCACATTGCGGGTGCTGCAAAGGGCACTTTTGGCTTACATCAAAGATTGAAACAATACTAATTTCATGAACTTTAATCATACCCAGACTTAGGAATGGGGTCCATTCCCATCATGGCATTAGACACCCAAAAGATTTGAAGAAATGTAAAAAAGTGATCTGCAATTTTGGGACTGCATACATATCTGCTGGCTTCACAAGACCCAAATGTAGTGGAAGTTTTGAAACATTAGGAGAATAAGTCTAAGATGACTTCCCTGCTTAGTTTAGCAGCAGCACATTGGCATTAATGGGGATGGATATCTAACCAGAAGTAGATAAAAATCAGGCAGCAACTGAATACCAAAAAAAAAATAAGAAAGAATATAATGTGAATGATCGGATGAGAAGGCAAGAAATGTGGAAAATGCATAAATATAGTTGCAAGTATAGAAAACTCTCGAAACACCCACATTTTGATCAGGATCAAATGCAGGAATGGTTATGGAGAGGTAAATTTAAATCAAAAGACAAAAGGTTAATATTGGTGTCCCAAGATAGTGGACTACATACACATTGATTTACAAAGTCCATTGAACATGTGGAAGAAACAGACAAATGTAGGTTTTGTAAAACAGAATTGGAAACAGTCGCACATCTCTTTGCAGGTTGCGATATACTAATGTCAGGAAGACTTTATACTGAAAGACATAATAATGTGCCAAGACTGTTGCACTGGGGATTGTGCAAATGTTATGATGCTGAAGTAGATGAAAAACACTAGAAGTACAAGCCACAAAGCAACATAGAAAATGAAGTTTACATCACATGGGATCACCCATTTCCAACAGTTCAAAAATAGATGCAAGAAAACCAGATATAGTAGTCCATAAAAAGAAGGCAAAAGTAGCATTGATTACTGAAATTGCTACAACCAATGAATACAGTGTCTTACATGCAGAGACACACAAAGTTGTAAAATACAAGGATTTGCAGGCAGAAACAAGACCAACGTGGAAGAAAGATATCCAGCTAGTTCCACTAGTAGCAGGAGCAATATGTCTTTACATTCGTATTTAGGTATGTTATTGATACGTTTAACTTTAAAAGGTAAAAGGTACTTTAAAGTATATGAAGCATCTATTATATTCAGTACTATAGCTGTAACAGCTAGTTACTGTTGCTTTATTTCTGTTTGCTATGTTTAATTGGTTGATTGGTTCTATTGAAGGTTTCAAATGGGTGTGTCTTTGTATTGTATTTAAAAGCTTTTACTTCACTATTGGTCTTGGTTCTGAGGATGTCTTAATGTAGACGAAAGTGCTTAACCAAGTGGATTTGTTACTTAACCAAGTGGATTTGTTACTTTCAAGATTTTTAGATTAAAACTGTGTTTTAGCCTTCTGGCTGGCTTCGTCATCTTTATTAATGGAATTGTTTCGCAGCCTGGATACTTATGGATTATTTTGGTTACTGTGTTGAGTTCTATAAGGATCCTACTATGTCAGCTGGTAACACACAGGTTTTATTTTCTGATTCACCCCCTCATCTCAAATGGGAATGATGTTGGGATGTTAACACTTTTGTTACAACAGCTTACACAATCTGTGACTTTGTTAAATGATAATCTTAATGGACTAAGTAATGTACGTCAAAATAATCAATGTACAACTGTTAAAACCACTAACTATTGTGACAACACTGCTTTTGTTAGTGGGCGTGGAACCATGTCTGACTTCTCTTTGGTTCCAAAAGTTTATGCTTGGCTCAACAATTTGGGTGGTGGTCAAGCAACGGAACCTATTGTGTCAGACTCTGGGTGAGTTCTGACAATTTTAGAACAGATTGGGCAGTTAGAGAAGGTACTGTATAAGTTCAAAACGTTACAATTGGACAATTATTTTTTGGAAGAAACTGTGAGGAGATCGCATGTACCTAAAAGACTACGAGTTTGGAAATACCCCCAGGGGGTTGAAGCAAACTCAGTTTTTCATGTAGAGCTTACTGAGTTATTCGATCATACCGGACTGGAATTGGCAAGGTTATTGATTAAATACAATGAAAGAAGGATGAATGAGTATAAACAGGAGATTGCTAAAACTGTGGAGTCCATTACTGCGGACGTGCAGTTTCAAGATCCCAAAATAAGGTTCAATCAAGTGTTTGAATACACTGAGCACAAAATGGGAGCTGTCAGGATGTGAAAAGATAAAAAACTTAAATGTGGCAATGATGAACACCAGAGGAAGACAGTTTATCCATTACCCTTTTCAACCAGGGGAATTCAGAATGGTATATATGACCCCATTGTCGGTGATGAACAAGGGGCAATGCAGGATGAGGCCCCTTTGGAGCAAGCAGGACTGAGAAGGTTGGAGAGACTAGCAGGGAGAAAGCAGGTGAACAACTGGCACGGACAAGGGCATCAAGCGACGAACGGCAGGAGGTACCGCCATTTCAAGAATGGCCAGAATTATCGGAATTAAATGGGTCACTTCCAGGAGAATGCTCCACTATTAATAGATCAGGTACTGTAAAAATTACTTCATTTTACAATTTCAACATTTACAGCTTTTCCAGTATGATTATAGGGCCTCAACATCACAGTCTATTTTTGAAAGGTTTTAAATTTATTCCTGCAAAAGGAGCCAGAGTGTAGGTCATCATACTCAATCTAAAAATGTTTAGTCGCAAACTTAATTTCAGGGTTATGTATGATGATGGGGGATCAGAAACAAGAGAAAATGATGATTTCAAAAGGTCCAGTATGTTTAACCCTCCATTGCATCCAGCCATTAACGTTTTTGAAAGGCAATGTGAAAGGGAATTAAGATCATTGTTGGGGAACAAACGTTGTAGATTTTACAATCTCTCTCAAGATGAGAGCAGGTGCTTTATGAAATCAGGCAAAACAAAGGAATTTGTTGTATGAAGCCTGATAAGGGAGGGGGATTGGTCATTATGGAGTCAGAAGACTATAGTGGTCGTATGATGAATTTGCTTAACAACACTGAAGTATATGGGGTAGTTTCCCTGAACAAAGTCATTCTAGCATACAGGTCTGTGAAGATTGTGCTTGATGAACTGTTGTTATTCGACTCCATTTCCAAACCCCTCTATGATTATTTGAGGGTAGAAAATCCACTACTACCTAAGAATTTTGGGATTCCTAAAATTCACTCTAATCAAGAAGACCCACCGCTACGTCCAATAGTTGCAGCAAGGGGGTCTGTGACTGAACCCATAGCAAAATATGTTGATGTGAGACTTAAGCATCTTTTTGATAGATTTCCCCACATTTTAAAAGACTCTTGGGACCTTTTGAGTAAGTTACAATCCGTGGTGATACCAAACGATGTTATTTTGGTGACTTGTGATGTGAACAGTCTCTTTACAGTAATCCCACAGGAAACTGGTTTGGATTGGTTTAGAGACATCATTTTTAAATATAGTGATCTTCACGATGATGAGAAAGAAACAATATGCATTTTCATGGAACTGGTGTTAAGTAACAATTTTTTGACATTTGAAGGTGAATTTTACAAACAGAAACAGGGGGTTGCAATGGGCGCTGCATGCGCCCCCCTGTTTGCGAACACAGTCATGTTATGGTGGGAAGTGAACATTTTGTTCAAATTCCCACTATATTGGTTTTGCCTGGTCTATTTTAGATTTTTGGATGATTTATTTTTTCTTGTGGAAAGGCACTAGAGAACAGTTAGAAATGTTTATCAATTTTATGCAAAGTAGTTCTGACTTTTTGAAGTTTTCATTTAAACAGGACGTGAAAGTGATAAATTACCTAGATATTTTATTTTTTAACAAAGGTGATGCTACTCTTGCTACTAGAATTTTTAGGAAACCTACATTTTGCAACACATATTTGCATTACGTGAGCTGCCACCCCATTTATCAGAAAAAGGGAGTAGTTAAGAGTCAGCTTCACGTATCACTTCTGATTCTTCTGATTGTTTAGAAGAATTTACAGTAATTAAAAAAATGTTTATCGATGGGGATATCCCATAGACGATTGGAGAAAATTATAGGTGAGGTTTGGGTTGGGAGACAGGATAAATATGTACCCATTATTAAACATGGGGTGACAAGCACGGTTAACACAATGGAAAACGAAATGATTAGAGTATTAACACCGAATACAAATATGGTGTTGCATTATACAACTGATATTAAGGCTATAGAAAAGATTATCAATAGAAACTGGATGTCATTACAAGTTGATAGTAACATCTGTCACTTATTTAAATCACCACCATTTTCACATACAAAAACAGGCAGAATGTTAAGATGATGTTGGAAAGAAGTTGTACGAGCAGGGTCGTATCTACGACTAGAAAATGTCACCAATGTGCATAGTGTTCCTATATTAATGTGAATAAGGACAATGGAGTTTTGAACATTATTAATCATTGGGACACAGGAAAATGTTTAAACTGTAGAGCAGAAAAAAAATATTTATCTTGCTAGTTGCTGCACATGCAGCACATTTTATGTAGGCAAGACTAAGAATAGTTTGAAACATTGAATATATCAGCATGTATATAGCATAAGAAAGGGGGACAATAGAAGTGCATTGGCAAGGCATGCTGCATGTTGTCAAAATTTCAACAAGTTTTTTTTTTTTTTGATACTTGAAAAAATTACAACACCATTTTCAGGAGACTGGGAGAACATTTTATTGCACTGGGAAATGTTGTGGCAGATTAGGTTAGATGCAACTAACCCACCAGGGATAAATGAACCCATTTCAATTTTGAGTGAATTGAAAAAACGTTCACTTATATTTTAAAGTATATGAAGCATCTATTATATTCAGTACTATAGCTGTAACAGCTAGTTACTGTTGCTTTATTTCTGTTTGCTATGTTTAATTGGTTGATTGGTTCTACTGAAGGTTTCAAATGGGTGTGTCTTTGTATTGTATTTAAAAGCTTTTACTTCACTATTTGTTTTGGTTCTGACGATGTCTTAATGTCGAAGAAAGCGCTTAACCAAGTGGATTTGTTACTTAACCAAGTGGATTTGTTACTTTCAAGATTTTTAGATTAAAACTGTGTTTTAGCCTTCTGGCTGGCTTCGTCATCTTTATTAATGGAATTGTTTTGCAGCCTGGATACTTGTGGATTATTTTGGTTAGAAGTACATAGGATGTATTACTGCACAGCTGAATTAATAACAGTAAAGTTTTACCACAAAAGCATAGGGCAGTAAGGGAAGGGAAGGGTAAAAGTCAAATGCCATCATGGAAGTATCAAACAGAGAAAAGTATAAATCAATTAAGCCAAGTGTCACTGTTAGCAGAGTATAGAAGAGGAAACAGATCAACAAAAATACTGAGAAATATAGATGTGATAAAAGCATAGGGCAGTATCAGAACAGATCAGGATTCAATGTGCACTATCACAAATAATAAACGAAAAATGTCAGCACAGGCAGAAACTACTTGAAGATATGCAGAGAAATATATAGGAAAAGTGCAAAATAAGCAATTCATACATCACCCTAAAATGTTTTATAGAGAAAGGGGAAACAAGACAAAGAGTACTGAAACACCACCAAAAAAGAAGAAATAGATACATTTTGTGGAAATATTTATGAAGATCCTGTGGAACATAACAAAGATGATGACCAGACAGAAGAAGTAAAAGGGAGAATATGAAGTTAAGTATACAGGATATGAAATGGGATGAAGTAACTACCAGAGAGATGGAAATAAAGTTAAGAGAAGCTCAAAACTGGAAAACCCCAGGCCCAGATGCAGTACCCAACTTCTGGCTACAAGCATTTACAACTTTACATGAAGATTTAACTATGAGTAAGAACTATTCGGGTCTCCACTAAAATGGGCCACAAGCCCAGTTGGACAAACCCGGTTAACAAATGTCAATAAATAAATAAATAAGTATTTATACGTGCACCCCAAACAGACACCAAGCTGGTTAACAACAGAGAAAACAATAACCTAAGAGCAAACCTGTAAATTATCCTAAAAATTATAGACCAATAAGTTGCCTTCCGATGACATGTAAACTATAGGTTCATAGGTGTTTACTAGGCCTACAACCACAAGGGCCTTTTTAAGCCTAGTCATGCATCCAAAATCTCTGACAAGTTCTGATACCCTTGATAAGTGTAAGCATGGGCCTGGGAGATGAACCATTTACAGGTTACCTGTGTCCATTACAGACATGGGTGCCAAACCAGAGATGAATTTCTGGTTTCCCATCCAATTATCCAAGTTGTACTTGAATTGGGTTAGAGAGGAACTCTGCTTCACATGGATGGGGAGCCTGTTCTATAGACATGGTAGTCTCCTGTTTATATCATAGGTAAGGTATAAGTAATTCTGGTACTGATGGGGAGCCTGTCCTATAGACATGGTAGTCTCCTGTTTATATCATAGGTAAGGTATAAGTAATTCCGGTACTGATGGGGAGCCTGTTCTATAGACATGGTAGTCTCCTGTTTATATCATAGGTAAGGTATAAGTAATTCCGGTACTGATGGGGAGCCTGTTCTATAGACATGGTAGTCTCCTGTTTATATCATAGATAAGGTATAAGTAATTCTGGTACTGATGGGGAGCCTGTTCTATAGACATGGTAGTCTCCTGTTTATATCATAGGTAAGGTATAAGTCTTTAGAATGGGTAATTCTGGTACTGTTTTGTGGATATGCAGGAGGTCCATCAAAGTGGGATCTGACAATGTCCTGTATGCCAGGTACAGATCTCCCCTCAAAAGACTATAGGAAACAGAATACAGGGATAGGGCCTTGAAGCAGATGGTGAAAGTTCCAATTGTTGGATATGCCTAGTTAAGTACATACCAAAGAGGGCATTGTGGTCTGAAGAATGCAAAATACAGTGGAAAAATGAACTCCTTGGACTTAGATGCCATACCTTGTTTTATAAGTTGTCCAACATAAAATGATTTCCTCACCACTATAGACACATGATGGTCAAAGGTTAGATTAATATCTATGTGTGTCTTTATGTCCCTGACTACTGGGTCAGCTCTAAGGGGTATGTTGTTAATATGATAGTTATGAGGGATGGATGACTTCCCAAAGGATACTATTATGCATTTCTTGGCATTTAGTTTTAGTCCATGACTCTGACATCAGTTGACTGTCTGTCTCAACCCCTCCTGGAGAACATTTGTGTCAGTGTGGGATTCAATGATAGCTCCTAATTTGCAAATATTGGAATTGATGCTGACAGACTTTATATAAAATTCAATCATGGCAGTAGAGCAAAAAGGTAAGAAAAGAAAGTCATATGGAACAAAGGACCATTTATTGTTAAATAAAATCATAGTGGAGAACTGGAAAAAGGGGAAGAATTTACGTATGGCATGGAGGGACTACAAAAAAAGCATTTGATAGTATCCCACATTAATGGTAAAAGAGTGTTTAAAAATGTATAAGATACACCCTACACTGATCGACTACATTACAGTGACCATAAAACATTATAAGACCACTTTACAATTAAGCCATGATAAAGGGCAACTTATTATTCTAGGGATAAAAAATCAAAGTGGGATATTTCAGGGTGACTCTGTCATCACTGCTCTTTTGTCTTGCCCTTAACTCATTAAGCTGTCTACTTAACAGATTAGAACATGGCTACAATTTGGCTCCCATCAAACAACAAAGTGTAAAGACTTCTCATATTCTTTTTGTGGATGACTTAAAACTGTATAGTTAATCAGATAAGGAACTGAAAGCACAACTGCATGTGGTCAAAACTTTTTCCGATGAAATAAGAATGTTATTTGGTATATCCATAGGTGGGCTGCAAACTGGCTCACAGATAGAACCCACAGTGTGAAAGTAGCTGATTCCAAGTCAGACTGCCGACGAGTCACGAGTGGAGTCCCACAGGGTTCGGTTCTGGGTCTTCTCCTGTTTGGTATCTACTTCTCTGAAGTCCAGGCTAACATGAAGGGACTCTGTATGACAAAGTTCATAGACAATTGCAAGTTGGGAGCTATTATTAACTCCCCAAGTGATGTTAACATCCTACAGAATGGCCTCACTGAGACCAACTACTGGTGTCAGAACCATGGCCTTAATCTCAATGCCAAAAAATGCGCTGTCATTCCCTTTGGGAAAAACCCTGTTCCCATGAATTACCACATTGATGGTAGTCCACTGAACACAGAAGGTGTTATTAGAGATCTAGAAACACAGGCTGACAGCAACCTTTGATTACCACCTTGCCACTGTGGTCAGAAAGTCCTTCTGTGTGGCACAGCTCATTAATAAAGGTTTTGCATCCAGGAAAAAAGAGGTCATTGTCTCCATGTACTCTTCCCTCATTAGGCCAACCATCGAGTACAATGCCCCATTTGGCATGTACCTCCCTAGACACCTGAAACAACTGGAGAGGCCACAAATGTACCACACAAATAGGATCCTAGGCCTTAAACACTTGTCCTATATGGACAGACTCAAAAAACTCCAACTATTCTCTGTATCATATCGCGTACTTAGAGGCGATCTCTGCTAGACTTACAAAGCCATGTCTGACCCAGCTCTGTTAGAAATGCTTAATCTAAAGAAATCCCAATCCCTTTGCACCACATGCTCCAGAGACCTCATTACCACAATTAACAGAACATGCTAGAGGGACAGGTTCATAACCCAGAGACGGCCCATGCTATGGAACACACTGTTCATACATATGAAGCAGAGCACTTCACTGACCCTCTTCAAGAGAAATATTGATGAGTGGCTGGGAAACAGAAAATTCACCCTGGGGATAACTCCAGTGGCTCTACTTGACAGGGGCACTGGGAACTAAGGTTGGGTGGCACTATGCCAGCGTAATCCTATTGCTAGGCTTGTAAAGGCCCTAGGGTCATTAGCCTAGTACACACCTATGAACCTATGAATGTTTGGTCTTGATAAATGTGCAAAAGCAACCTTTAAAGAAGGAAAGCTGCAGCAGCAAGAGAACGTCAGCCTGGGACAGGAATATGATATAATAAAACTTGAGCAAGAGGGAGTGTATAAATACTTGGGAACTGATGAAGGATCAACAATAAAATATGAATAAATGAGAATACAACTTGGTAAGGAATATTTTAGAAGACTAAAATTAATACTGAAAACAACGCTGGCATCTAGGAACAAAGTCCAAGCTATCAACCAAATTGCTTTTATATGTTCATAGGTAGGTACTAGGCTATCTGCCCGAAGGCATTTATAAGCCTAGCCAGAATGTGTTGGCTTTCACCACCCCCTTAGATTAGTTCCCTGTGCCTCTGTCCAGCAGAACCACTGAAGTGATCCCGGGGTAAATTTTCTGTTTCCCATCCACTCATCAATGTTTCTCTTGAAGAGTGCTAGCGAGGAGCTCTGCCTAATGTAGATTGGAATCTTGTTCCAAAGCATGGGAAGTCTCTGGGACAGGAATCTATCCCTCCAGCACATCCTATTTATTGTTGTGGTGAGGTTTAGATCCCTAGAGTGTGTGGCGCAAGGGGATAATGTTTTATTTAGGTAGAGCATGTCCATCAATTCTGGGTTGGACATGGTTTTGCATGTCAGGCAGAGATCACCTCTGAGCAGGCGGTATGCAACCGAGTACAGCTGGAGTTTCTTCAGTCAAGCTGCTTAGGGCATCTGCCTGAGGCCAGTGATCCTCTTGATGAGGTACTTCTGTGGTCTTTCCAGCTGTTGCAGGTGTCTTGTAAGGTACATCCCAAATGGGGCATTGTACTCTATGATGGGTCTGATGAGTGATGTTTTCCTGTCCTAATGTACAGATTTGGAGTAATCTGCAGGCCTCAAAAGGTTATGGATCAGTTGAACAGGAAAACAAGGAGGATGCTTCATGCTTATCAAATGATTTACAAAAATCAATGTATACCAAGACTATTTATTCCCCATTCTGAAGGAGGTATGGGCCTGCTCAAAACTGATTACATGCATAGATCCTCAGTTGTAGGACTGCAAATATATCTGCTGTCCTCTCAAGACCCAAATGTAGTGAAAGTTTTAAAACATGAGGAGAATAAGTCTAAGATGACTTCCTTTCTTAGTTTAGCAGACTCATATTGGAGTTAAGCGGAATGGAAATCAAACCAGAAGTAGATCAAAATCAGGCAACAACTGAATGTGCCAAAAGAATATAAGGTGAAGGATCAGATGAGAAGGCAAGAAATGTGGAAAATGCATAAATATAGTTGTAAGTATAGAAAACTCTTGGAACAACCTTATGTTGATCAGGATCGAATGTAGGCATGGTTAAGGAGAGGTGAATTTAAACCAAAATATGAAATCTTAATATCGGTGGTCCAAGATGGTGGGCTACATACACATTGGTTTACAAAGTCCATTGAACATGTGGGAGAAATAGAAAAATGGAGGTTTTATAAAACAGAATTGGAAAGTCACACATCGTATTGCTTTTGTGACATACTAATGCCAGAAGGACTGTATACTGAAAGGGATAATAATGTGGCAAGACTGCTTCATTGTGGAATGTCCAAACATTATAATATTGAAGTAGCTGAAAAACACTGGAAACATGAGCCACAAAGCATCATAGACAATGAAGATTACATTACATGGGATTGCCCATTATCAACAGTTCAAAATATAGATGCTAGAAAATCAGCTATAGTGGTCGATGAAAAGAAGACAAGAGTAGCATTGATCACTGAAATTGCTACACCCAGTGACTACAGGGTCTTGTGTACAGAGAGACACAAAGTCATAAAATACAAGGATTTGTGGGCAGAAAGGAAAGTAATGTGGAAGAAGAATACCCAGACAGTTCCAATAGTAGTAGGAGCAACACGTCTTATAAAAGAAAAATTTACAATCATACTTGGATAAGTTACCAATACATGTAACTCCATATGAATTGCAGAAGGAGTCATTACTGGGCACATCGAGGGTGCTAAGAAGAGCACGTCTAGCAGACATCAAAGATGACAAGTTACTATAATACCCTAAAGTCTGTTTGGATGAAGCCGCTGTCTGTGAGTGACTTGTTATTCTAATAAAATATTTTGGATGATCCTGGTATTGATTGTTTGAATGACTGTCTAGTATTTTGTGTACGGAGTTCCTCTATAAATAAATGCACCTCATTGTGACATTTGTTTAGATTATGGAAGTGCTTTTTGGGAGATTTTGAATTTAAATTTGGACAATGGATTTAGACAAACAATGAAAAAATGACATGGCCCTTGAAGATTTTGTAGTTGGCCTTGTTGCTGACAGGGATTATACAAGCCAGCTGCTTGAACCTCTAAGAAAATATCTGGTGCACTATGGAATATTGATACATCAATGATTTGTAGTGCTGACGGTGGATACTAAAAAGGTATGCTCTAATATATGCCATGCTAAAAGTTAAAAAAGTTATGTTTCTAAAAATCTTGTGCTATGAGGCTTAGGGGTATACCTCGAAATTGGAGCTGGTTCTGAGGACTTGGACTTTTTAAAAAAGTGGTGTCCAATACAGTGAGCAACATTACAAATATTTGCAGAATGCTTGATTTAGTTTTATGAAAAACAGTTACCTTTTCTACAAGAAAGACTAAATAGAAGTGTATCAACAGTGGCACATTTTCAGAATGTCCTCAGATATGCTGATCTGAATGTGAGTTATATTAAAACATTACAAATATTTGCAGAATGCTTGATTGAGTTTTATGAAAAACAGTTACCTTTTCTACAAGAAAGAGTAAATAGAAGTGTATCAACAGTGGGACGTTTTCAGAATGTCCTCAGATATGCTGATCTGAATGTGAGTTATATTAAAACATTACAAACATTTGATATTAAAACATTACAAACATTTGATATTAAAACACTACAAACATTTGATATTAAAACATTACAAACATTTGATATTAAAACATTACAAACATTTGATAATGAGTTACAAATAAGGAAGACAAGGGAATCTAGTAGGAACGTGAATGTCTGTACTAAAAATATCCCATGTACTTGCAATCTTGAGAAAAGGATGGTTTGCTTTGCAGATAAACATTGATTGGTAACAAAAGGGTTTGTGAAAAATACAAAAAGAAAGCAAAGTGAAAGATAAAAGTTTTTTATCTACTTGCTGCATTGACAACATCATGAGTGCCTGTTAAGGAATGAGGAACCTCGATGCCCTGCTAGGGCAGAGTGATAACACAGGAATCACCCATTCATGTGAAAAGTGCCAGCTTCATTACTGCAGAGGTGCCATCATGGCTCTATCATCGAGTGGGAAGAAGAGATTATGGCCATCCACAGTTCTAGAGCTCTGAAGCAAGCATGAGTTATTTTCACTCGCTTATTTATGTAGCCATTGAAGTCACTGTTGTTTGTTTTATTTGTGTCTCATATTTGTTTTTTAGCACCTAGAATAGTAGAGGAAAATTGGATCGATACAACAGAAATGGAAGGAAATGCTATCTTGGAGTCAGGGTAAGTATATGAGATTGACAGTATACCTGCATATTACTTAAACTGCATCACTGCACATGTTTGATATCTGCTAATCACTCTCACAATTGTTTACAGCTTTACTTTGTTTTATTTGTTACCTTGTTTGTTACCTCTACTTTCCTTTCAGTATGTGTCAAATACATTTAAACTACAAGATTCCACTGTCCCTCCCAATGCCAGAAACAGTATTATGGCAAAGCGAAGTGGGGTAATGGTGGGAGTGCCACCACTGTGACAGATGACATTATCTGCTTCAGTACATGTGTGGCTAGCCTTGTTTAATGCTACATCTGTGTACAAAATCATTAATGCACAATGCTCTTGTCACTCTAACATGGCTTTCACAAACATTAGACATTCAGTTGCCCATGTTTATATCGATTACACCTGGCATGAAGAGGCCATGCTATTGGGTGCCACTACAGTGGACATCATACATATGTCAGGGTGCTGTATTATCACAGGGCTTAGTTACCACATGAATATTCCAGTCACTATTTGGATGTAGGGTTTACATGGCATGGCCACAGTATTTGCCAGCATCTGAATGCTTCTTGTTCCTAAGTCCTTCAGGGCTGGGTCATCAATATTTTTTCAGGGGATTGTTTCTGTCCAGCTTCACTGCCTTTTGCACTCTCCCTGGTTGTTACTCATAAACTATGTCACTAGCCTACTCATGGGTGAGTGGATAGTTGGCAAACTCTTACCCCTTGTTGTATGCCTAGTACTGTAGTACTATTGTCTGTGACTTCTATATCATATTGGCGTCACCATTGTATAGTTGTCTGCATTGTACATCTCCAAAGCCTGTGTTGCCACATGGTGTAAGGCACCAATGCCTAGTTCTCTGTATTGTGCACCTTCAAGGCCTGTCCTACCACATGGTGTAGGGCACCATTGCATAGTTCTCCATATTGTACAACTCCAAAGCCTGTCCTGCCACATAGTATAGGGCACCATTGCATAGTTCTCTGTAATGTACAGCTCCAAGGCCTGTCCTGCCACATGATGTAGAGCCATTGCATAGTTCTCTGTATTGTACTCCTCCAAAGTCTGTCTTGTCACGTGGTGTAGGGCACCATTGCATAGTTCTCTGCATTGTACACCTCCACAGTCTGTCTTGCCATGTGATGTAGGGCACTATTGCATATTTCTCTGCATTATACACCTCAAAGCCTGTCTTGCCTCATGGTGTAGGGTATCATTGCATAGTTCTATATATTGTACACCTCCAAGGCCTGTCTAGCCATGTGGTGTAAGGCACCATTGCATAGTTCTCTGTGTTGTACACCTTCAAAACCTGCCTGCCATGTGGTGTAGGGCACCATTGCATAATTCTCTGTATTGTACACCTCCAAAGCCTGTCTTGTCACATGGTATAAAGCACCATTGCATAGTCCTCTGTATTGTACACCTCCAAAGCCTGTCTTGCCACTTGGTGTAGGGCACCATTGCATAGTTCTCTGTATTATTCACCTCCGAGGCTAGTCCTTCCACAAAATGTAGGGCACCGTTGCATAGTTCTCTGTATTGTACATCTCCTAAGGCTTCTTGTCACGTGGTGTAGGGCACCATTGCATAGTTCTCTGTATTGTATACCTCCAAAGCGTGTCTTGCCATATGTTATAGGGCACCATTGCATAGTTCTCTGTATTGTACACCTCCAAGGCCTGTCCTTCCACATGGTGTAGGGCACCAATGTACAAGTCTCTGTATTGCACACCTCCAAAGCCTGTCCTTCCATGTGCTGTAGGACACCATTACATAGTTCTCTGTACTGTACACCTCCAAAGCCTGTCTTGCCACTTGGTTTAGGGCACCATTGCATAATTATCTGTACTGTATACCTTTAAAGCCTGTCTTGCCACATGGTGTAGGGCACCATTGCATAGTTCTCTGTATTGTACACCTCCAAAACCTGTCTTGCCATGTGATGCAGGGCACTATTTCATAGTTATCTGTATTATACATCTCCAAAGCCTGCCTTGCCTCATGGTGTAGGGCACCATTGCATGCATCTCTGTATTTTACACCTCCAGGGCCTGTCTAGCCATGTGGTGTAGGGCATCATTGCAGAGTTCTCTTAATGTACACCTCCAAAGCCTGTCTTGTCACATGGTGTAGGGCACCATTGTATAGTTCTCTGTATTGTATACCTCCAAAGCCTGACTTACCACATGGTGTAGGGCACCATTGCATAGTTCTCTGTATTGTACACCTCAAAAGCCTGTCTTGCCATGTGATGTAGGGCACCATTGGATAGTTCTCTGTATTGTACAACTCCAAAGCCTGGCTTGCCTCATGGTATAGGGCATCATTGTATTGTTCTATATATTGTACATCTCCAAGGCCTGTCTTGCCATGTGGTGGAGGGCACCATTGCATAGTTCTCTGTATTGTACAACTCCAAAGCCTGTTTTGCCTCATGGTATAGGGCATCATTGCATAGTTCTATATACTGTACACCTCCAAGGCCTGCCTGCCATGTGATGTAGGGCACCATTGCATAGTTCTCTGTATTGTACACCTTCAAGACCTGCCTGCCATGTGGTGTAGGGCACCATTGCACAGTGCTCTGTATTGTACACCACCAAAGCCTGTCTTGCCACATGTTGTAAGGCACCATTGCATAGTTCTCTATATTGTACACCTCCAAAGCTTGTCTTGCCACATGGCATAAGACACCATTGCCTAGCTGTCTGTATTGTACACCTCCAAAGCCTGTCTTGCCATGTGGTGTATAGCACTACTGATAACCAATTTTGATTTTATTTTTCTCTTCATCTCCATTTTGTAAATGTGTCTTTTGTTCTTTTGTTTCCCCTTATTTACATTCCTGTTCTATGCAGTGCCGGCTGAGGCAGTGGATGATGTGTGTCAGTGGGCGCTGCATCATGTAACTGACTAATGATCAAGTGAAACTGCAGGGTTATAATGGCCATCCTGTGGTGGGTAATGTGATGGGCTCATAATCATGGAGCCTCAATAATCACCACTGGTATCAATTGTAGACGTACATTGAGAGGATGACAAGTACACACATTAAAGTGCAATTTCCCATAAGAGCATAAAGAGACCACAGTCAGTCTGGGGCTCGTTTCTCTCTCTTTCTTCAGATCCCCAATAAGACTCCATACTGCCACAGCTAAGGAAGTTAAGCTCTCAGCTGAGTGACCAAGCCAAGACCTCCAGCACTCTCTCTGTCCAACCAGTGCTTCGTGTCCCTGCCCAAGTAGCTGACACACACACACACACACACACACACACACACACACACACACACACACACACACACACACTCTCTCTCACACACACACACACACACACACACACACACACACACACACACACACACACACACACACACACACACACACACACACACACTCTCTCTCTCACACACACACACACACACACACACACACACACACACACACACACACACACACACACACACACACACACACACACACACACACACACACACACACACACACACACACACACACACACACACACACCTGGGAAAGGCTGGCACTGGTTTACTGGCTGTGCCCCTTTTGCCCAGCCAACTCTTTATCAGCTACTGTAAGGCATTTAACAAAGGGTGTACAATCTTACTGTGTAATGTTACTATTAATCCAAATGGTAGTTTGACCAACAGCAAGGGTATTAGGAGTGACTCACAGTGTCATCAAATAAATATGCAAGTACTCTCAGAGCTTAAATACATCTCACAAATATCAGCCAGAATGAAAGGTTTAAATATATTTAATAACAAATGATAAAAGAACAAGAAAATACTCAGTAAGTAATCATAGTTACATCAGAATTCAAAATCATAGGAAATATTTAAAACAGCATTGCAGGACAATCTTAAATAAATTAAGAAAGCATCTAAGCTGTGCTTCACTGCATTCTGGCTGCATCTAAGAAAAATTACTGTACCCTAGCTGACTTACTTATAGAGCAAGCAGATGTGGTGAGTGGATGTTCTTGTGAGGTCAAAGACAAAATCTAGAATGCCCAGCGAGTTCTTAAATTAATATCCCAAATATTACTGCTGGGATACTTGCAAAATGACATAATTTCTTGTTATCTGACTTCAGTTCACAGGCTCAAAAATAACAACATTTAGCATCTACTTGGGAAATACATAAACAAGACTCTTCTTAGATTTAAGGCAGATCCTGGAAGTCATAAAACAATAAAACACTTTCACATCTCAAGCCTAGTAATTATTTCTCTTTCAATACAGAGAGCTCTCTAGTATACATATCCTGTCTCTGGCTTTCATAAAGTAATTTAAATTTTCAGCTATTTTTTCTGAAATTAACCTCCTGTGTTCCAGCCTCCACTCCAAAATACATACAGCCAAGCAGTTACAATAGTGTATATGCACTTTCTTTTCTAATCTAGCAGGGCACACTGTGGTCACACCTCTAAGCTCAGTACTGTACAAACCCTTTTCACATACACTTCTGTACCAACAGTTTGATATACACATAATAGACAGTTCTAATACATCTTTAACAGAAGCATATGAATGATGTGGATATTCACAACTGACATATAATTATTTACAAAATTCCAGCTTGCTGGGCTGGCAGTATCTCCTTTCATGACAGGGGGTGTAGGCTCCCTATTACTGGGAATTACATGTGGTGTTTGGCTGTGTCATATTGGCAGGAAGAAGTCTTCTGATGGCCTTTGTGGATTGTAACAGACATACACATTGGCAGCCTAAAACATCATTGTATGACTTGTAGAATGACACAACTGTCTGGCCCTGACCACTGGCTCTTTTCTGATTAGGTGCAGCACTACACAAAGGAGCGTCTAGCAGTTACTGCAAAGGATTAATGTTCTGACATGTTACAGAGCTACTTCCTGCCCTTAGGTCTATACAGGGTTTGATTTCTCACACCCCTATTTGCCTACAGTTTTCATCTGAGCAAGTCACTTAACCATTCAGTATTCCTAAGTCACCTCTGAAAAAGGACTGTTGTGTTAATTTGTTTACAAAGTTAACAAACAGATAAAATCAAATCAATGCAAAAAAACTGTGCAGCTTGGTAGTCAGCCTTCAGCCCCCCCCCCTCCCCATCATGGCTTTCTCCTCTCCTAATATTTCATTTCCTTCCCAGTCTGTAGTCCAGTCCTCCCCATCACCAAGTATCCTCCATCTACAGTATTCCTTTTGGTCTACCCACTTGTGTCAGCACCTCCCCCATTAACATTTGTATGTCTTTTTGGGTGGTTTGTCTGCCTCATCTGCCATCCTTATATCCTCCTTACAACCCATACGTTCCCCATGCTACCTTTCCAATCTACTGTTCTTAAATATATAAAACGTCTCCAGGGCATCATCCTATTTAACCAGCCTATGTGTATATCTGTTGCTAATGTAGATCACATCTCTTCTATCATTTGCACCTATCTGTGCTGCTATTGTTTGAAATATCAGGACAGCACTGATGCCTTGCAGTGCTAGAGTACTTTCTGCAGATTAAAACCATGTCTCAGTAACAGGACAGATGTCTATATTCTCCAGGGTGAGGAATGCTTGGAGGGTGTGGAGTTTATTGCTTAGGCTCCTAGTATGAGTAGTACCACCTTTGGATTTTATCTGTTATGTCAGTAGGTTTGTGTAGTAGGCATTGCCTACAGAGGATCATAGGAAGTTACTAGGCTGTCAACCTGAAGGTCATTTCGACCCTAGCCGTTTCATCATAGTGTAGTACCATACATACTCTAGTCAATACCCAGGACTGTATTACTGTATTTAGTAATGACTTCCCATGTCCAGGAGGGTTGTGGATGCTAACCCCAGTAAGAATTTACAGTGCCCTATCCACTCATCTAGGTTCCTTTTTAAGTGTCATAGAGGTGCCTTGCTTCACATGAATTGGCAGACTGTTCCAAAGGCATGACAGTTGCTGTGAGACAAATCTGTCCCTCCACTATGTCCTATTCAAGTTACAGGCCATATTTTAGGCCATTGGAATAGGTAGCTCTGGTCCCATTTGATTTACAGATGTGCAGCAAATTCATTAGGTTTGGGTCAGAGATTGCTCTGTAAGCCAGGCATAAGTCTCCCCTAAGATGTCTGCACGATACTGAGTACAGTCACAGGGACTTTAGTCAGTTTGTGCAAGGCACGTGCTGGAGTCTCTTGATCATCTTTGTTGGAACTGTCTGAGGTCTCTCCAATTGCTGCAGGTGCTTTGTACGGTACATGCCAAAATAATACTCAGTTAGGGGTCTGATTAGTGAAAAGTATACAGGGGTTATACCCTCCTTTGTTCTAGAGGTGATGTCTTTGCTAATCAAGTGCGCTACATAGAAAGTCTTCCTTACTACAGTAGACACATGGTGATCAAAGTTAAAGTTGCAGTCAAGTTGTGATCCCAGATCCCTTACCACTTCATAGATACTTAGGATGTTGTTTTTAATTTGATAGTGTGAAGGGACATTTTTTTTTTTTTCTGAAGGGAATGATGACACCAGTCATTGGCCTGCATAATATTCTCCTGAAGTTGGTGAAAAATGATCAAGATGGCTGCCGACTAGTTTAGTCCCTACTCCTTGAGCTCCTCACAGCTATTTAACTTTTGGTTTTTTTACAACTTTATACCAATCTTTTTCCTCAGTTTTTTTTACTAAAAGATTTTATAAATCTTTTACTACGAATCTGGATTATTTTTTACTCTGGACTTCTTATCCTGGGATTTATTTTACCTCAGAACAATTTTGTTCTCTCTGCTGCTGGGACACCTGCTGCTCCAGTCTATTCCTGGTTCCTGAAATCCTGTCAATTGCAGTTCATCTCCGGGCATGGCTACAAAATCCGACTCCATGGAGACTCACCCTACAAAGGCCAAATTTTCTTCAATGCTCTCTCCTGAAAAAGATTCCAGTTCAAAAAGACTAAGGACATCTAAACAACCTACTGAAACTTCCAAAGTAAGTAATAAAGACTTAAATGATTCAAATTTCCTTTTAGACAAACTAAAAGTAGCATTAAAGCCTATCCAAAGTGCTATCCAAAACTTTTCAGAACAATTTGCTGACTTTAGTAAAACTTTAAAGCAAATAAATGATAGAATGGATATGACTGAAAACAGAAATTCAGCTTTAGAGTTAAAAACAGATTCATTGGAAAGTGACCTTAAGTCTAAAGATAAGATTATTTCTGATATACAAGCTAAACTGTTGGATTTGGAGGCCAGGAGTCGAAGAAATAACATCATTATTCGTGGTTTGCCTGAATCTTATGACAATAAAAACTTGTTATCTGTGACTAAGAACATCTTTGAAACATTGTTAAACTGTGAAACATCTTCAAAGTCTATAATTGTAGAGAGAGCACATAGAGCATTACGTGCAAAGCAAGATTCTTCCACACCAAGGAATATTTATACTAAGTTATTAAACTTTCAGGACACTTTCCAGATCCTGGAAACAGCTAAAACTAAAAAACAGTTCATATGGAAGTCTCACAAACTATCTTTTTCCCAAGATCTTCCTTCTTAAATTAAACTAAATAGACAAAAACGTGCCCCGTATTGTGCTGACTTGATAAAAAGAGGGATAAGATTTCGTATGTCCTATCCAAATACTTTGTCTTTTACAGTTAATGACAAAAGGTTTGTGTGCTCAGACCCCAAAGATGCTAAAGACATTTTTCTTAAAACATTTAAAAAGCTTCCTGACACTGTATCATAATATGTTACTGTCAATGGAATACAAAAGTGTTATTTTTCAGACAATATTTATAATATAGGATGTACATGTCTGTTATGACCTAATCCTATTTCACTTCAATAACTTGTTTTGAATTTATTTTGTTTTAATTCTGATAAGTTTTAAATAATATTGTGCTATGACAGGCTTTCCAGATTTATAGATTTACTATAAGTGCTAAAACAGTCAAATAGTTATTTTTCTTTCATTTCCTTGCTTTGTGTGAAGGCAGTATACTAGTTTTTTTAAAAGCTTTTAAATTACAGTCCCCTGTGTCAGTTATAAGATTTATGGAGGGAGAAACCGCGCCTCTCGAGACTCTTGAAGGAAAAATCTTCTGCTCATAGCTTCAGCTGCTGTTCTACATGATCGCGCACCCACTACAGACTCTCTGAGATGGATGGTGATGTCATCATTTGTTGCGAAAGCACGACAGCTTCGCATACACAATTGCGCTTGTTTTCAGCATGTATTCAGCATCAGGAATGTTTTATTAGGACTTTCTATCATTTACAGTGTTCCTCTTCATAAGCGAAGGATGTTTTTAAGTTTAAATATGTCTTTCTCACACGTTACATTCAGCGATCCTATACATGTCTCTCTCGCTCCAAAGCGAGCAGTTACCTTCATGCATTAGGATGGAAATTGTTCTTGAAACAAATGAACAGGTTAGTTTCATTTATTACAATTCCAGAAAATGGGTAAAGAAGAGAACATGTATTTTCCTACAAAATGTTGTTTTTTATGTTATCTTGAAAGATGCCAAAATGTTTAAATAGACAAGTATTACACTGTACACCTGTTCATTTGAGAAATTCATGCATTTTTTTCAGAAGCTTGATTAGGGGACTGCAGTTGGTGGTTTTGTTATAGAAAGCCTTTACACAAATGTAATGCTTGGAATGGATATCTTTAAATGTTATTAGCTAAACTTACCTGTCTATATTTAAACTCCTTGATTTTTTTAGTTTAGCCTACTTGTTTTTGTTCTATTTAGATGTTATAATGAGTATATTTATGAACACTGTGTTTTTACATCCTGTTTGCTGTATTGCTTTTATATTTTAGAAGGACAGTTTAACTATATAATTTAACAGAGCCATTAGTATAAGTATTCTAAAATTTATTTAAATTCATATGAAAGTACATTAATATTCATTTAATCTAGTGTACATACTGTAGTTTAAGGTACTAGCCAATAGTTCTTATTTGTATTTATCTTTGAACATTAGATGGCCAAAACCTATTCAATTTATAATATATCATTGTGAGCAGATGCTATATTACTGCTATTTAGACAGTTAGCTTACATCTATATTGAATTGTTTTTTAGAGTATGGGCGCTTGGAGGACAGTTTATGCTTTATTTGAACTATAGTTAAATGCTCATTCTATAGTTATTTGAGTTTTTTATCACACTTATTGTCTATTTGACTACTGGGAAAAAGTTACTAAGCATTAAAGAGTGTTTATTGGATAGTGCATGATTTTATCTGTTTAGCAATGTTTATGGCTTTTTATATATATGTATATCTAAAACATCACCTTATATATGATACAACTATCCCTAGATTTCTCACTGTTTTGTTTACATATATGATAGTGTTATTAGATGGGTTTCTTTATATTTATTTACATTACCTAACATATGTTCTGTTTTAATTGTAATACTTGTTATGCCGTATTGTTTTAGTTAATCAAAATTTATTCTATTTTTTTCTTCTTTGAAATACTTGAGGAAATGCATTTAATCACTATAATTTTTACTTAATAATAGGAGCTTTTAGCTTAGTATTTCAAGTAGGGATTGAGTATGTTGGACATCTTGAATTTAGTTAGTCTTGTATATAGTTTTAGTAGTATTACTCTGGTTTTAATTTGTGTTAGGCTTCCTTTGAGCAATTTTTATATTAATCCGATGTTATTATTATTTATAATTACAACTTCTATCTTATTCACTTCTGATCTTCCTTTATCACAGGGTGATTGGTGGGTAGGCACTAGGGTTAGGATAAAGGATATTAATATACATTTTATTGCTCTTGAAAAATTTTTTTTCTTTATTTTTCATTTGATTTTTAAGTCACAGGCAAATATTTGTTTTATTCAAGAGACCCATATTCCGCGTCTTGATTGGAATAAAGAGAGAAATAAAAAATGGATCAAAAGGATAGTAGCTTCAGGTGACTCATCTAATTCCAGAGGAGTAGCAATAATCATTAAACAAAAATTTATGGGGAACATTATTGATGAGAAATTTGATAATGAGGGGAGATGGTGCTTATTTACCACTTCTATTGTTGGTCTGGACAAACCTCTTTTAGTCTTAAACTTATATGGCCCATGTAATTCACAACATTTGTTCATTTTAAAAATTTATAATATTCTCACATCCTATAAAGACCACCATATTATAGTGGGTGGTGACTGGAACACAGTAATAAATCCAGTAATTGATCGATCCCGTTCCACTGTTACTTATAATTATCAATCTACTATGGCCCTTAATGATTTGATGACGGTTAATGTTAAATTTTTTTTTTTTTTTTTTTTTTTCAGGTTGCCTAACTTGTATATAGTGTACATATTGCGTATTGCTTTATTACTTAATAATATGTTAAATCTCCTGAAGGATTGTTTTCTCATCTATGAGTCGAAATATGTTTATTTATACCTACTGTTCATGTATAAAACTTCTAACTGTCTTGTTATTTATATATTTAATAAAAAATTTTTTGAGAAAAAAAAAATATTCTCCTGAAGTATACCTACATAATTTGGGTTTTCAATAATTGCACCCAGTTTGCAGTCATCTGCAAACTTGGTCAGCCACAGCCCCATAGATTTGGCTTGAACGTCTGAGAAGTCTATACCAAACAGTAGGGGACCCAGCGCTGTCCACTGTGGCATTGTGCTGTTGAAAGGTCTGCTGGTTGATGTGGAGTCACCCAGTTTGATAGTGTGTGTCTGGTTTGTGAGCCAGTTGGCAACCCATCTTACAACAAAGTTGTTTACATTCAGTTTGCTAAGTTTATCGGTAATGCCTGAGTGTGGGATTGCGTCAAAGGCCTTTGCCAAGTAAAGTTATGCTGTGTACACAGATTTCTCATTGTCAGTGGCCCTGGTCACATTTTTGAAGAAATCCACCAGGTTTAACAGGCAGAATCTACCCTTGAAGAAGCCAAATTGGGTTTGATCCAGGGTTTGGAGGTCACCTATGTCTTTATTTCTGAGGTCCATGATGATAATTCCATGACCATACAGATGAGGCTGGTCAGACTTCTTCTTCTTCTTGGGGCTTTTCCCGGTTAGGGGTCACCACAGCGGATCACCTTGTCTGCTCATGATTGGCAGTGGAGTTTTACAGTGTCAAGTTGCCAGCCCGGCACCCAACCTTCCACAGAAGGCATACGCATACACACACTCACACCTAGGGCCAATTTAGAGTGTCCAATCCACCTACAGCATGTCTTTGGGATGTGGGAGGAAACCAGAGC
>NC_056726.1:1095536753-1095540181 GCF_019279795.1 Protopterus annectens
TGTCTTTAAGATGTTCTAGAACCCAAATCCTAACCATACGCTTAGTTTGTCTTATGTACCAAACATCAATACAAGAACAGTCCAGGATATATACCACCCCTATCGATCTGCAGTTGAAATAGAACCTAGGAACAAATGTTTTGCCATTAATAATGTTTAAATTTATAGCTCTATCACAGATGCTGCAGTGACCACATGGAAAAGTGCCAAAAGGCAAAAGGTTATTGTTCCCCTTAACAAAATTATGATTTAAGAACTCTTTTAAATTCCCCCCCCCCTCTTAAAGGAAAAAGTAATATGTTCTGGAAACAAATAGCCTATAGTTTCATCCTCACTAACAATATGCCAATATTTTCTCACTATCTGAATCAACTCACTAGAAAACGAAGAAACTCTTGTAACATAAAAAAGCTTCTTATCATCATCAGCATCCTTTGTGTCATGCATCCTACCCTCAGACTTATTATTCATAGCTAATGTATATGATCTATCATTAACCTTCCCAAGTACTTTTTGTTTACATCCCGATAAATGAGCCTCATCATGACCTCTTTCTCTCAATTTTAACAAAACTTTATCCAATTCATTAGTTCTTTCATTTATATCACTAGTATGACCATATATCCTTTTAAATTCACCATATGGTAAAGAATTCAACAAATGCCAGGATGCATGCTAGTGGCATGTAGAAACATATTAACCGAAGTTGGTTTTCTATATGGTCTAAAGCCAACAACTTCACCAACCCTATATAGTGTTACATCCAAAAAATGAATACATTCCCTACTTAACTCATAAGAGAAAGTTAGACCACGCTCATTATTTTTGAGAATTTCAAAAAAATCAAAAAAGTCATTAACATCGCCCTTACAAATAAGAATGAGATAATCTATGAAACGCTTATATAGCAAAACATTGTTCTTAAAAAATGAAGTGGGATAAACAAATTTCTTTTCAAAAAATCCCATATATATGATGGCATATGAGGGCGCAAAAGCAGCCCCCATAGCCGTACCCTTCAACTGCAGAAAAAAACTCATTATTAAAAGAAAAGTAATTATGAGTCAAACAGAATTCAAGCAAATTTATCAAAAAGGTGGTCCTAGGCCCATCGCCCAGCATATCCGTAACAGATTCCAGACCCCATCTAAGACTAATATTCGTATACAATGATTTTACATCAATGGTCACCCAATAAAAATAATTTTGCCATTGAATATTAGACAATTCATTTATCAGGTCCTGAGTATTAGAAATGTGTGCTACAACCTTCTTCAAATGTGTTTTTAAGTGAAAATCCAGAAAAATGTTGATATTGTTTAAAAAGGAGCCCACCCCTGAAACAATGGGCCTACCCAGGGGATTATGTAGGCAATTATGCACTTTAGGCAAAGCATACAAAATAGGAGTCATGGGTCTCTTAATATGTAATTTACACACATCCTTGTGATCAAAGAAACAAAGACGTTCCCCTCTTTTTAATAAAGCTAAAAGTTCATCATTGTATTCTGCTACTCTGTCCCCTAATAAACTTTTATATTCATCTGCATTTTTCAGTAAATCAACTACCATATCACAATACTTTTGTTTGTTTAATATAACCCAATTACCACCTTTATCAGCACATTTGAATATAAAATCAGTCTTCTGTTTTTTAAGGCTCTTTAAAGCAAGCCACTCATTTTTGCAGAAATTATAACACTTCTTTTTCCTCAAAAATTCAACAAGTGTCATAGAAATTTCTTTAAACAGAATCTCTAAAAATAAAGAAATGACAGGCACATTAATAATAGGTACAAATTGGTTGTCAGTTATTAAATGGGGTAACAGTAGCTTTCCATATCCAGTCTGATAACAACTCAAATTATCCACTATCCCATCCACACTAGAAAGTTCAACATAATCATAGTCATATAAGGGCATATTCAATAAGTCCTCATCAAAATCATTGTCAGTATTAGAGTTATTTAAATAAACATCCTCAAAAGAATTCGCAGCATTTTTATGAAAGTAAACTTTCAGGAACAATTTTCTACTAAATGCCTTTAACTCTAGATATAAATCAGTGAAAGAGGGGAAAATATGTGGGTACAAATTTACTGCCTTTTAACAACACAGCCTTCATATCATTAGTAAGGCTAAGACTGGACAAATTCACAACATGTAAAGTCCGTACATTGTACTCACACACCTGTTCATTATTTAAAGCCGTTTCTTCCCTGACTAGATTTGTTGACCTGAAAGGAATGATCAGTGGTAGGAGAAACTGAAGTACCATTTATAGCCTCAGTCTCCAAGGCCAAGGAAGTCGAAGAAGCAGCAAATGTAACACTTTTTGAGACATTTTGTTCAACTGAAGACGCTGACATACTTCACCGCTTCTGATTGCCACTTCTGACCTTTGATCTGCTTTGCGTCGGCTCATGCTCTTGCTGTTTTTTCAATTATGTCCCTCTTGGACAGGGGTGATAGGTGCTGATTGTGGAAATACTAGAATTGTGGAAGTATTGAATTCATTTACAGCATCATCTAAAGGGAGGGTTTTTAGGAAGTTCCCGTTAATAGATGATAGTGTAGTAATGAACATTTCTGGCTTAAACTTGGAAAGGTTACTTATTTTATACATATGCTATTTAACTGGATGTGTGAGATTTCTGTTTTTTTTAATTTTTCCAAATCTTTTGGATTTATAGGTTTATAGGTTTATAGATTAGTACTAGGCTAACTGCCCCTATGGGCCATTTTAAGCCTAGCCAATTACCCCATGTGAGAATCAAACCCTGCACCTTGTGTCTGTAAGGTGAACATCTTAACCATTATGCCAGCCCTCTCCCCCCTAATACCATGATGAGAATGGACCGAATTCTAAGTCAAAGTATGATTAAAGTTCATGAAATTAGTATTGTTTCAGTCTTTGATGTCAGCAGAAGTGCTCTTTGCAGCACCCTCAATGTGCCCAGTAATGACTCCTTCTGCAATTTGTATGGAGTTACATGTACTGGTAACATATCCAAATACAAATGTAGATTCTTTTTTTATAAGACCCGTTTCTCCTACTACTATTAGAACTGTCTGGGTATCTTTCTTCAACATTGCTCTTGCTTTTGCCTGCAAATGCTGATATTTTATGACTTTACATCTCTCTGTACACAAGATACTATAGTCACTGGGTGTGGTAATTTCAATGATCAATGCTACTTTTGTCTTCTTTTCTTGGACCACTATATCTGGTTTTCTAACCTCTAACTTTTGAACTGTTGTTAATGGGAGATACTATGTGATGCAGACTTAATGTTCTATGATGCTTTACGGCTCATGTTTCCAGTGTCTTTCAGCCACTTCTATACCATAATGTTTGCACAATCCCCAGTGCAACAGTCTTGCCACATTATTATGCAATTCAGTAAACAGTCCTTCTGCCATTAGCA
>NC_056726.1:1095540681-1095674302 GCF_019279795.1 Protopterus annectens
AGGTTAGTGCTACTCCACTTCCTTTTGTGTTGTGCATGTCTGATCTTATAGGTTGAAGGCTGAGGGGGGAGAAATTCAGCATCTTTAATGTAGGGCTTTAACCAGGTTTTGGTGATGGCAATGATGTCTTGTTGATTATGGGTGATCCATGCGTGAAAACTGAAGATTTTGTTGTGAATACTTTGAATATTAATAGTTATCATGTGACTGGATTTGTGGGAGTTAGTACCAGGAAGATGTGTGGTCATATTAGTTGTAGTGGGGCCTGGGTTGCGGTGTATATCTCCTGATAAGGGCAGAGTGGTGAAAGTAAGTATATAAGGTAAAGGATTTTCTTTTGTGGGAGATTTGGTGTTGTGCTGATGAAAGGACTTGGTGGTATAGAAGTTATGAGGAGCTTGTTTATGACAGGGGCAATTTTTACCTTGTATTGGAAGAGGGGGTTTATTGGCTAGGGGTAAGGAGATATATAGGTATAGCTTGTAAGGTTTGTAGAAGGTGAAGTGGAGGTGGTAGAGTAATGAGGAAGGAAGGGGATGGGATTCAGGGCACTGTAGTCGTGAACAGAGGAATAAGGAAAGAAGTGATAGGATTTGAACATGTGATGTGGGTGACTGCATAGTTAGTTTTTAAGTGGAAGGGGTATGACAAAGCTAGTGTGTGTGTGAGAGGTATAGAGGAGTAGAGTTGTGTGGGTATGAAACTAGTAGAAGGGTATTTAGGTAAGTGGTGTGGAGGAAGTGTAGTGTTAATGTGGATTTTGGGAAGGCGGTGGAAAAGGGGGGGGTCTGGTTTGGTTGGAAGTAATGTAGGAGGAATGGAGGAATATGAGTGGGAGTGGACGTTTGGAGGGGAAAGAAAGTTGTTGATTAGTGGGTTGGGAGTAGGAGGAGGAGGAGGTACTGATGGTTAAGTGTAGGTGTAGTGGAGGACGTTGGATTTGGGGGCAGGGTAGGGGAGCACAGTGAGCCCAAGTGTAGCAAAGGTGAATGGACCGGGTTGAGCCAAAAAGGCGCAGTTTGCCACATAAAACAATCAGTGGAACAGGAAATGGGGAAATCACAGAAAGGAGTTTCCTTTTGTAAGTATTAAAGAGTCAGAGAAGTGTGTGAAAGTTGGAGTTGGGAAAAAGGAAGAAAAACAGTGGCTGCATTGAATCGCTATACAGTAGATGGCCGAACAGTTTCTGCTGGCGTGGGGACGTTAGTACAGAGGAGCAGGCTAAAAGAGGAAAAGTGGCTGGGCTGGACTGGGGTATTTATAAGAGCTAGAAATGTACAGAGGGAGGTGAAAGTACATCTCAGTGGTGTGCAGGCAGCCTGTTCTTTTACCAGATATGGTACAGTTAAATATATAAAACTAAAACATACATTGGCAGTTAGCTGACCAAGAGCAGAGTAACACAGTCCAGTTAATTCTGTGGTTTGTTAGGCTCCACACTGGGTATAGTACCTTATAGTGTGTTGTTTATCCAGGCTTATAACCTAATGAAAAAGGTTGTGAGAAAAAGGGGTGAGACTGTTGAGGGAGACAGCAGTAAATACAATCTGTATTAAGGTAGAGTGAGGGACAAGGGATAGGAATGAGAAATAGAGAGCTAATGCAATATATTACAGTTCAAATTCCTTACAGGTAGTGCTGTTTCCCTTTAGTCCAAAAACAGTCCACAGGCCGTCTTTCCCAATTAAGCAATACACATAGGCAAATAGTACTGAGTGAGTTAGCAGGGACTACTGAAAGCACTGCAGGGTAGAGCTCTTTTTATAACTATTACACCAAGACTTTGTTCTCGCTTCCTATAAATGAAATGGTACAATTAGCTTAATGTAAGGCAATGTTACACATTTGAGAGGTGAAACTAATATTGTGTGACTTATTCCAAACTATAAGCTGTTCAGTCAATCGTTCTAATAAGCTCATGTATAAGAAATCAAACTGTGGTTCTGAAAGCTGTCCTAAGTATAACCCATTCAATATACGGTACATGTAGATAGCATACCTGAAAATAGTAGCTTTGGTTGAGAAAGTCAGCAAACTTCTATAACTTGCTCTAGTGACTCACAATGAGCACAGCAGTAATTAATGCTACAGTGTTCCCAATTTATTATGTTTTTTTAATGTAACATTGGCAACTATTTTTCAAGGGCAGCAAGCACTGAATTTGTGCACAAAACAGTGAAATGCGAAGTTGCATGCCATCAGCTACCTCTTCATTAGTTATAGATCTCTGATTATTATTATTATGATTATTATTTGAATATTTAGATTACTTTTACTTCTGCAGAGGTTGTTTATATTGACTGATATTGGTGGATTTTAATGACAGATGTCTGAGTGGCCTTTTGTGGTTGAATTGTTCTGGAAGGGGTAGATTTGTCATTAATGGTTCATATGTTTTGTTTCATTGCTTACTGGAAAAATGTTAAAAACTACAAATGTAAAACACACTCTAATAAGTGGTATTGCATTATACAAGGAATATAAAAATGTGTGCAAATGGCTAATCATTTGAAAACAGCCCAAAGGTAAACGTAATCTGCCACTGGCCAGATGTATTTTATTGAATGTGGGTTTCAATGCTATTTCAATGAATGTGAGTTTCAAGGGTGGAGAAGCTTACTGTTCATGCCAAGTCTGTTTTCATTGTGAGACTATAATGTTTTGTTTAGCAAATAGCTATCAGTGCTTGTGCTATACATTTTGAAATAAACGTTTGAAATATCTGTTATCATTGTAGAAGTAAAAAAGAAAATAGTCTGCACATTGACAGGTTTGGGCAGTGTTTAGGGTAACTGGGGAGAAATAGCCAAGTAATGGGACACTGGAATGGCTGGGGAGCTGCTGTGGTGGGGGCCCTGATCCATTACCTTGCCTACAGCCCTATTTGACCATGATCTGGCTGTAATAGGAAGGTCTGGCACTTTTACGTGTCAACAGATAAACAAAAATGTATTTCCATTTATGGATTTCTGCATGACTGACCTCCACAGCAATCTATATGGCAATTGTAATAGCTTGGTGTTACATTTTTACTGCTACATTTTGTTATGTTTAATGCTGCAGTATTTTGCACAGTTAAACCTGTGTTATTTTCACTACAGAAGTGTTATAGATCACTGCTGATATTTGATTATGGAATATCTTTTTTCAGGGGGAGGTCCTAACTTGGGTACAGTCATAGTGAGCAATTAACATTTAAGTTATTGGTGTGCATGTTGGATATATTAGTCACACATAACCGAGCTAACAGCCACTGTGTCTATGTATTATATAGGCAATTATGTGTACCTGTTTTCTGCTTCATCTCATACAGGGATATGGTACCCAAGAAGAAATTAGTCCCCCACAGGCCACCATACAGTGATAGAAAAATGAGGTCATTATCCAGGTCCTACAACACCATGGAGCTTTTCTGTTAGAGAGAAGTAGAGGTGACCAATCTGCCAAAGACAGGATATGGCAGTAGGTGGTCAATGACATTGATGCAGTTGGGAGCATGACGTGACCTACTGCCAGATATAACATTGGGTAAGTTACATGATAACCCTTGCTCACAGTAGGGCAGCTGCAATTGCCCAGGAACAGGTAGCTATGGAGGGTAATCCTGCTACTGGACCACCACTAACTGAAACAGAAGAAGTCCTGCCCACTGTCAGAGATCTAGATACTTTATCAAAAGTTTCCCACAGAATCCTTGGTATTGGTGTAGATGTGGACAAGAGACCCCAGAGTTTCACAAGCATATCTTCCAGGTATTCAAATGCAAGTGTCATTGTTATATATTTATATGCATATATCTAACATGTATGATCTCTCTCTCTCTCTCTCTAGATATTTTTTATTTATTTTTTATTTTATTTTACATTTGTTGACCGGGCTAGTCTAGCTGGAGATATTTCCATTTTCAGTAGCGGCCCGGGGAGAAAAGCTTCACAGAAGTAAAATACATACAGAAAAACCAGCATACAAAAAATAAGAGAATTAGTAAAAAAGTTTGTAAAAAAACAAAAAACAAGCAAACTCTCCAATTTAAATTACTACTACATGTGTGTATATATATATATATATATATATATATATATATATATATATATATGTGTGTGTGTGTGTGTGTGTGTGTGTGTGTGTGTGTGTGTGTGAAGAGAGAGAGAGAGAGAGAGGGAGACAGTATTAACTGTGAGTCAGACTACAGTTATACAGAAATAGCCAAATAATTTACAGCATTGTCTAGCGGTACATTTTTGTATAAGAACATTTTTAATCTGCGCTTGTGAGAGTGATTGTTCTCTTTTTCTTGTTTCATTTACATTGTGATACTTAACAGATTTCTTTATTTTCCCTTCCATTCCTTACATGCAGGTAATTCTAGATTGTAGGCTGCCAGCCCACCTGTACATGGTAAGCATACATTTGGTTATTGTTACTACTGTATTTAAGGTAGATTCTGGTGTATATGAGAGAAAAGTTTGTGTTGCTTTAGCATCTGTTATGTTTGACTTACCTTTCATATAAGGAAAATATGTGATCAGTTTTATTCTTATTTTTTCTGTTTATTGTTTGTTATTATAGTTAACCCTAAGAGTGGCCCTGTGGAACTCCTACCACTGGATGTTGGGAGTATTGGTAGCCTCTGATGATGATGGTGACAGTAAAGAGGCACAGTCTGAAGATGTATAGGATCATCTGACACAGAGGCTGTAATTCCCACATCTCCTGCACATATTTCAGACACAGACAGTTTGCCTCGGCACACCCATGACATGGATACCTGTGATGTAACACAGAGGTCATGATTCCCACATCTCTTACACATATTTTGGACACAGACAGTATGCTTATGCATCCTCATGACATGGAGACCTGTGATGTAACACAGAGTTTGTGATTCCCACATCTCCTGCACATACTTTGGACATAGGCAGTATGCCTCGGCATACCCATGACAGGAAGACCTCTTATGTGACACAGAGGTTGTGATTCCCACATCTCCTGCACATATTTTGGATACAGACAGTATAATTATGCATACTCATTACATGGGTACCTCTGATGTGACACAGAGGTCATGATTCCCACATCACCTACACATACTTCGGACACAGGCAGTATGCCTCTGCATACCCAAGACATGGATACCTCTGATTTAGCACAGAGGTCATGATTCCCATATCTTCTGCACATATTTTGGACACAGACAGCATATCTCTGCATACCCATGACATGGAGACCTCTGATGTGACACAGAGGTCATGAATCCCACATCTCTTGCACATATTTCAAACACAGTGTGCCTCTGCATACCCATGACATGGATACCTTTGATGAAACACAGAGGTCATGATTCCCACATCTCCTGCACATATTTTGGACACAGACAGTATACTTATGCTTATCCATGAGATGGATACCTCTAATGTATCACAGAGGTCATGATTCCCACATCTCCTGCACATACTTCAGACACAGACAGTATGAATCTGCATGCCCATGACACAGATACCGCTGATGTAACACAGATGTCGTGATTCCCACATCTCCTGCACATATTTTGGACACAGACAGCATATCTCTGCATACCCATGACATGGAGACCTCTGATGTGACACAGAGGTCATGAATCCCACATCTCCTGCACATATTTTGGACACAGACAATACACTTATGCTTATCCATGACACAGGTACTTCTGATGTAACACAGAGGTCATTATTCCCACATCTCCTGCACATACTTTGGACACAGACAGTATGCATCTGCAAACCCATGACATGGATTCCTCTGATGTAACACAGAGGTTGTGATTCCCATATCTCCTGCACATATTTCGGACACAGACAGTATACCTCTGCGAATTCCATACATTTGGTTGAATTACACTTATCAAAAATGATACCAGGCAGTGCACTTCACTGAAAGCTCACTTGACTGAAAGCTCACTTAGTCGAAGTTCATTTGGTCAAAAATAGAATATAGCCCCTGCCCCCACTGCAGTGCAAGTGAGCTTTCAGTGAAGTGACATGCCTGGAATCATTTTCGACTAAGTGTAATTGGACCAAATGTATGGACTCCACCTCTGCATACCCATGACATGGAGATCTTTGATGTGACACAGAGGTCATGATTCCCACATCTCCTGCACATACTTTGGACACAGACAGTATGCCTCTGCATACCCATGACATGGATACCTCTGACATAACACAGACATAATGATTCCCACATCTCCTGTGCATATTTTGGACACAGGCAGTATACCTCTGCATACCCATGACATGGAGATCTCTGATGTGACACAGAGGTTGTGATTCCTACATCTCCTGTACATACTTTGGACACAGACAGTATGCCTCTGCATACTCATGACATGGATACCTCTGATGTAACACAGAGATCGTGATTCCCTCATCTCCTGCACATATTTTGGACACAGACAGTATGCATATGCATACTCGTGACAAGGATACCTCTGATTTAGCACAGAGGTCATGATTCCCACATCTCCTGTACATATTTTGGACACAGACGGTATGCTTATGCATACTCATGACATGGGTACCTCTGATGCAACACAGATGTCATAATTCCCATATCTCATGCACATATTTCAGACACAGACAGTTTGCCTCGGCATACTCATGACATGGATACCTCTGATGTAACACAAATGTCATGATTCCCACATCTCCTGCACATATTTCAGACATAGACAGTATGCTTGGTCTTATCCATGACACAGATACCTCTGATGTAACACAGAGGTTGTGATTCCCACATCACCTGCACTTATTTCGGACACAGACAGTATGCTTGGTCTTATCCATGACACAGATACCCCTGATGTAACACAGAGGTCGTGATTCCCACATCTCCTGCACATATTTCAGACACAGACAGTATGCTTGGTCTTATCCATGACACAGACACCTCTGATGTAACACAGAGGTCGTGATTCCCACATCTTCTGCACATATTTTGGACACAGACAGTATGCCTCTGCATACCCATGACACAGGGACCTCTGATGTAATACAGAGGTCATGATTCCTACATTTTCTGCACATATTTTATACACAGGCAGTATGCTTATGCATACTCATTACATGGGTACCTCTGATGTAACACAGAGGTCATGATTCTCACATCTCCTGCACATATTTCGGACACAGACAGTATGCCTCTGCATACCCATGACACAGGGACCTCTGATGTAATACAGAGGTCGTGATTCCCACATCTCCTGCACATATTTTGGACATAGACAGTATGCTTATACATACTCATGACACGGAGACATCTGATATAGGACAGGCTGAGGTTGACACTGTTAATCAGGCTAGTATGGTTACTCCAGTTGCAAAGCCGATTGCCTCTTCCGGTAGCCACTTTGAGAGTGTGGTACCACAAAGAAGGGTTGGAAGGGACGCTCAGAGGATGCCTGCTGTCCACCTTCCTCCTGATGTATCTTTAGGTGCCACCAGACATATGTGGAGGGCCATAATGTGACACAGGCATGTTCCACCAGGGCCTCAGAATAGATAGTGCAACTAATGCATGTTCATGCTAAAACATTTTTTCTAGGAACTTTCTAATTATATAACTGTAATATTCCAACTTTCTCTCTGATTCTGGACCTTTTACCCAAATTATTTTTTGGTTTTATCTTCCTTTGTGCTCTAAGAGGGAAACTCATCTAATAGTATACTACTGAGCACTCTCACATAGACCTTAAACTGACTCTCCCCTAGTCCTTCTCATCTACTAAGGGTCTGGTATAATGGATGGGCACTTCCCTGTCATCTCTGTTTCTGGCCTAGTGGATATGGATATCTTGAGGTAGTGTAGTAACTGCCTCATGTTCACTGCCAACCATTTAATTTTAGAACAGACAAACACAGTGTGTGAGAGGTATAAATACGCAATGTCATTATAGGCAAGGCTCTCACATACACACATGCAGAATGTAAACTAGGTTGTCTGCATTACACCCAAAATGCTCACTACCAACACTAAGGAGCAAACTGATAGACCCATATCTGTGGAAGTACTCACTTGTAATCTACTCATACCTCCAAGACCTCCTAAAAGCATCTCTCAATCACCCTGGGTATACTGAAAAAAAAACAACACCTCACACAATACAGAACTCTGAAAATCATAGTAGCCCTACTTCCAAGCACATAAGGCAATACAGCACACAGCCAAACATTTTAGTTATTGGCGATTCCATTGTAAGGGGTGCAGATCTCCCTCTTACCAGGCCGAACAAACAGAAGATCACAGTAAGCTTTCTGTCTGGAGCCAGGATCTGCCAGATCGCACATGCACTTAGCTCTTTAAGCCACAGGTACAAGAATGACATTGTCATAGTCCATGTGGATGAACATGACCAAAGATGTACCTCACTGGACTACATGAAGACAGACATGATGGAGCTCTTTGATTATGTGTCCCTGACAGGTATGACTCTAACGGTGAGTAGCATCTTACCTTAACCAATGATGATGGCACATTACCAGCAAAAAATGATTGACTTCAGCAACTGGCTTAGTTTCTGGTGTCACAACATCACAACAAGGAGATGCAATATCTGTCCACCTTGGGACACATGATGGACAAACCACAATGCTTTGCTATAGGATCATATGATTATAGGAAGTGACTAGGTTATTAGCCCTGAGACCCTTATAATGCTAGTCAAGAGTTTAGCCCATGTTTAGATAAGTCAGCACCCAATACCCCTGTCCAGCAGTAACACAGGTAGAATCCCAGGGATGTATTTTCTGTTTCCCACCCAGTTATCCAGGTTGCTTTTAAAAAGGGATAAAGAGGTAATCTGCTTGATGTGGAGAGGGAGTCTATTCCACAGATGGGGGAGTCCCTGGGATACAAATCTGTCCTGCCAACAAGTCCTATTGATGTCACAGACCAGGCTGAGGCCACGCATGTGCGTTACTCAAGTAGAGCTTGACTTGTTAATATGCAGCAGTCCCATCAAAGAAGAGTCCAAGATCACCTTGTATGCCAGACAGAGGTCACCTCTGAAGAGTCTGTATGAAACTGAGTAGAGGGATTGGACTTTTAGCCTATCTGTGTAGGGTAGATGTTTGAGGCCCTGGATTTTCCTGGTGAGGAACCTCTGTGGTCTCTCCACATACTGCATGTGCTTTGTGAGGTACATGCCGAATGGGGCATTGTACTCAATAATGGGCCTTATAAGGGAAGAATATATGGATGTTATGACCTCCTTGTCCCTGGATGATATACCCTTACTTATGAGGTGGGCCGTGTAGAAAGCTTTACGTACAATGGAAGCAGCATGGTGGTCAAAAGTCAGGTTGCTATCCACCTGGGTACCCAAATCCCTCACAACTGATCATGTGCTTAGGACATTGTCATTAATTTGATAATTTAAGAGGCTTTCACTCTCCCCAAAGGCGATAATGATTATGCATTTTTTGGTATTCAGCTTGAGGTCATGTTTCTGGCACCAATCATTTATTTGGGTGAGACCCTCTTGGAGGATGTCCACATCACTAAGGGAATTGATGACAGCACCCAGCTTGCAGTCATCTGCAAACCTGGTCAGCCATAGTCCACATGTTTTGACCTGCACCTCAGAAAAGTATATCCCAAATAACAGAAGCCCGAAGACCGAACACGGGGTGTGCTCTCATTATAGGTTTACTACTTGAGGTGGCTTCCTCTGTTTTGGCTAGGTGGGTTCTATCAGTGAGCCAGTTAGCTACCCATCTGATAACATATAGGTTGAGAGAGTTGATCTATTACACCATTATTATCTATATACCAGAGTGGGTAATAGTGTCAGAGGCTTTGGCCAGTTCAAGGTAGGTGATGTACACTGCCTTCCCTTGTCCATGGCTTTGGTGACTGTTTCAAAGAAGTCGACCGAATTTAACAGACATGACCTCCCTTTGATGAAGCCAAATTGTGTGGGATCGAGTGTTTGGAGGTTGCCGGTGGTTTGCATTTGTCACCACTTGGCTTCTGGATACTGGCCAAAACTTTACATATCTCAATAGTGCCTTTTTAGTCTGTGCCAAGTTGTTAAACAGTCCAACATAACAAACATCACTCATGACTACCTAAGGATACTGATGCTCAATGCTATCTGCACTCCCTGGAAGCACTCCTCACCCTGGAGAATGCAGACATATGTGCAGTAATGGAAACGTGGTTCAAATCCATGAAAAGCACCCCTGCTATCAAAGGGTACAACCAATGGCTTACATACATTTTGATCCCCCTCAGTTCAGGATAAAAGAAAGGGAGAAGGTATCTCACTGATCATATAGGATAAATACACTGCCAGACTGTTCCAATGACATGACTCACTTAAGCAGTTCCATACCCAACCAACCACAGGTGCAACCCTGTATCATATCCTTGCTCGCTACAATTCCCCTAACATGAGTCTGGAAAACAAAACTTCCTACCAAAACCTACTAGAATATTTTAATATTCAGCCTATCACCATACTTATGGATGACTTCAATTAACCATTTATAAATTGGGAGACTTATACAACCCATAACTCACTCTCGCACAGAGGTTTTTAGACTTTGTCAGTGAAAACATCCTGGAGCAACTAATTAGCTCCCCAACCAAATGTACAAATATCTTAGTCCTGGTACTTATGAACATCGAGGGATACTGGCCCCTCCCGTGCTCCTCCCTGGTAAGATCTGACCACAAAATGATATGCTTTAATATTAAAACTAACATAGAACTGCCATCAAACTCCAAACTCAAAAGAGAATTTAAGTACCTTTTATCTGCACGTTTTTCAGATAATACAGCATTTTAATTGATTTATTTGTGTTACATTGAATATTAACTGAATTGGATGTTTTTACTCTGTTTTTTTTTCAGTTAGTGCTTGCAGATTTTATTGCCTGTTAGAATTTCTGCATAGACAGTAATTGCAGTCGGGGGTAGTCTCATTCATTGCTATTCTGTTACTGCCTATTGAAGTGGTACATTTTTGAATATTTACTGCTTAAAACCTGAGCTTTGGCCAGCTAAGATCTAGTTGTATTCAACTGGACGTATAAGAGAATTTAAGTACCTTTTATCTGCACTTTTTTAAAATAAGACAGCATTTTAATTGATTTATTTGTGTTGCATTAAATATTAACTGAACTGGAAGATTTGACTCTGTTTTTTCAGTTAGTTCTTGTTAGATTTATTTTATTGCCTGTTAGAATTCCTGCATAGACCATAATTGCAGTCGGGAGTAGTCTCATTCATTGATATTCTGTCACTGCCTATTTAAGTTGTACATTTTGGAATATTTTCTGCTTAAAACCTGAGATTTGGCCAGCTAAGATCTAACTGTATTCAAATGGACATATAAGAGAATTTAAGGACATTTTATCTGCACTTTTTTCAAATAATACAGCATTTTATTGATTTATTTGTGTTGCATTGAATATTAACTGAACTGGAAGTTTTGACTCTGTTTTTTCAGTTAGCGCTTGTTAGATTTTATTGCCTGTTAGAATTCCTGCATAGACAGTAATTGCAGTCGGGGTAGTCTCAGTCATTGATATCCTGTAGCTGCCTATTTAAGTGGTACATTTTGGAATATTTTCTGCTTAAAGCCTGAGCTTTGGACTGCTAAGATCTAGCTGTATTCAACTGGATGTATAAGAGAATTTAAGTACCTTTTATCTGCACTTTTTTAAATAAATACAGCATTTTAATTGATTTATTTGTGTTGCATTGAATATTACTGAACTGGAAGTTTTGACTGTCTTTTTTCAGTTAGTGCTTGTTATATTTTATTGCCTGTTAGAATTCCTGCATAGACAGTAATTGCAGTTGGGAGTAGTCTCATTCATTGATATTCTGTTACTGCCTATTTAAGTGGTACATTTTGGAATATTTTAGGTTCATAGGTTCATAGGTTCATACTAGGCTATCTGCCCAAGGGCATTTATAAGCCTAGCCCATTTTCTGCTTAAAACTTGAGCTTTGGATGGCTAAGATCTAGTTGTATTCAACTGGATGTATAAGGGAATTTAAGTACCTTTTATCTGCCCTTTTTTCAAATAATACAGCATTTTAATTGATTTATTTGTGTTGCATTGAATATTAACTGAACTGGAAGGATTGACTCTGTTTCTTTCAGTTAGTGCTTGTTAGATTTTATTGCTTGGTAGAATTCCTATACAGACAGTAATTGCAGTTGGGGGTAGTCTCATTCATTGATATTCTGTTACTGCCTATTTAAGTGGTAAATTTTGGAATATTTTCTGCTTAAAACCTGAGTTTTGGCCGGCTAAGATCTAGTTGTATTCAACTGGATGTATAAGAGAATTTAAGTACCTTTTATCTGCACTTTTTTCAAATAATACAGCATTTTAATTGATTTATTTGTGTTGGATTGAATATTAACTGAACTGGAAGTTTTGACTCTGGGCCAGATTCATGAAGGCTTGCACGGAGTCTAAGAGTAGTGTAAGCTGGCAGACAGCCAATATGTCTGCCGAGCGATCTAGCAACAGCCGGCAGGGGCATGCATGGGAGCTCCTAAAACTACTCTTGCACGGACAGTGTTATGTTATGCAAATTACCTCCTTTGCTGCTAAAAGCTATGCAAATGAGGTAAATTTGCAACCCAGGAAACACTAACCTGTCCGTGGAAGAGTAGAGTTAGTTGCAGAAATGTACTCCATTGGTAACGGAGTACCTTTCTGCAAATAGCAAAACGGAGCTATGACATCTCCAAATAAAGGATGCATCCAGTTGAGGAAGCATGCCAATGGCCAAATATAAGGCCATTGGCATTTTTATCTATTGGAAATTAATAAAAATATTTTTTTTCCCGATCTCCAATGTTTAAGCGTAGCACAGCACCGCACAAACGTGCGGATCTTTAAAAACCAGAAAATAAAAAAAAAAGCCAAAAATAGGCATTCTTATGAAAAATATTATTCTGCCATGCAGGTGAATGGCAGGTTGAAGACAACATGGCTACTGAGTAGTGGTTGCTAAGGGGGGAAGCTCAGTTTGAGAGATGTAACCAAGCATTAGTAGGCAATCTTATGCAAATGAGGATAAGGATAGTGAATTCCAATTTTCCCTGGCATGTGAGCCATGTCCCTAGAGTGTAAGTGTAGGAGTAGGGGAGTAGTAGAGTAGAAGATAGGTGACATCATAAGGGGGTATGTATGAAAGACTGTAAGCTTATTGGAGCAGAGTGGCTTGTGTTTGCTGTGAGTTACTCAGGATTGGAAGAGGCGTGTTTACAGTTGTCCTAGCTGAAACCCAGAAACCGAAAGTGGATGCAGTGGATATCACTGAAATTTCTTGCAAACATGCTTACACCGTGTGCGTGCGTGTGTGTGCACACCTGTAAACCTGTCTAAGCCTGCGTACACGCATGTGCACCTGTCTAGCCTGTGAAAGCCTGTCTAAGCCTGTGTGTGTGGATGTGTACCCGCCTAAGCCTGTGTAAGCCTGTGTGTGCGCGTGTGCGCTCGTGTGTGTGTGTTTGTGCAGCACTGCCCCCTGTGGAAACAGAAAGGGAAAAGGAAGGAAAAGAAGTTGTAGGAAGTTAAACAAGGAGAACTAGCAGAGTTGCCAGGTGAAATAAATCAGAATCAGCAAATTACACAGGCAGTACAGTAGCCCAACTCAGCCCAGCACTTAAAACTCTGCAAACAACATTCCCCCATGTTTTTCTCAAAAACACTACAACAGTGCAGTATACAAAGAGAGTGAAAACTTAAAAATCTTAACTCAGACAAAAAATGTTAGGGGCTGCCATTGCTACTATAAGCCAACATGTGCAAGATGCTGAGGGTGGTACCATTGAAAATGCTACTGAGCAACCCACAGTGAGGAGACGGAGAAGAGTGTACAGACCCAGGGTAACCTACAAGGGGCTACATGAGCTGGAGATAGTGGAGCACTATAGAGTGAACAGAGACCTCCTGCAGCAAATTGTTGAGCTGTGCAGGCCACACCTCACACACAGAACCAACAGAGGGGAACCCATCCCATTGAAAACCAAGGTATGTGTTGGCCTAAGAATACGAGTAACAGGTACCTTCCAAAGAACAACTGGTGATATGATGGGGATTTCACAGGCATCAGCAACCAAGATACTGCACCAGTTCCTGAATGCCATGTCAGCACATGTCGGTGATCATGTATATTTCCCCAATTCCCGTGAGGCATTGGCCAGCAATATTCATCTCTTCCACCAAACAGCGGAATACCCAGAGGTAGTGAGTGCAATTAACTGCACATACATACACATCAAAGCACCAGCCGATCAGAGGGGTAGGGCCTACATCAAATGCAAGGGCTTCCCTCCATCAACTGCCAGGTCGTGTGTGATGCCCAGAGCATAATACTGAATGTGTGTGCTGGCTGCCCTGGAAGCTACCACGATTCCCATATCTGGCATCTGATGCAGCTGTACCAGACATTTGCCAATGGGGACATCCCTGACGGACACCTAGTGGGGGATGCTGGATACATACTGGAGCCATGGCTGATGACACCCATCAGAAATTCACACACACCTGAACAAGAACTCCATAATGAGGTACATGCACAAATACAAAATGTAATCGAGCATGTGTTTGGGATGCTCAAGTCACGGTTCTGGTGCCTGGACACATCTGGTGGAGTCTTGCAGTACTCACCAACTACATGTACCCAAATTGTCATGGTATGTGCCATGCTACATAATATGATCCTGTGAAAACAGCTGCAGCAGGAACAGCACGGTGCAGGGCCAAACAGCCCCCCACCATTGCCAAGGCTATCACAGGCAGAGCTTGACTCGGAGGAGGAACAACCTGAGCCTGCTACAGTAGGCAGAAGGAGGTGTGCCCAGTATGCCTTGGCCTTGGCAAAGAGGCAATGCATAGCACATACACTGGCACAGTAGGAACCCTGGAAATGATACCTCTCTCTGATTCGCACATAAAATAAAAGGGATGCCTAACTTGACACTACCTGTTTTCAAACATGTATAGGGAGTGTACTATGTGCATCTGACATAGGCAGCCCTGCAGCACCACCTGAGGCATGATTGCCATGTTTTAAGCAATATAAAGCAGTGCTAAGCAGCTTTTACCACTATTTAGTATATGTAAACAAAATTGCCCACTCTAACTAGCGCAACGTTGGGCAACGTTGAGCAATGTTGGGCAAGGTCGGGCAAAGTCGGGCAAAGTTGAGCAAAGTCAGGTAAACATGCTCATATTTCCTGTACTGTTGCTTAAGCAGTCTGGTCTGCCCAGCATGAAAATAAAAAGCAGTGACAGGGCTCGAACCCAGACTACTGTGCACTATAGTCATAGTACTGAACCACTAAGCCATGACAGCATTTCCTTGGCACAGACACAGCAGGACAATTGTACACTAATGCAAACACAAAGAAATGCTATATCATGACCCTAAAGAGGCATATGGGTAACCTCCCCCACAGGCCTATGCAGACAGAGAACAGCAGGGCAGGTGGTGGGATGTGGGTTGGGTAGGCTATGAAGTTGCAATCTAGTATACGTGACATTGGACACTAAGATCTGTAGTACAGTAGTATGCCTCAAGCCAGTATGATAGGCAACAGTACAGACTGAAATGGTGTACCTTACATAGCAGTGCAGGTCTAGCAAATGTGTATAAGTGTCAGGTGAACCCCTCATCCTATGTACACCCACAGTAACAATCAGGTGTGCCCCCGGGTAGAAATGTACAAAGAATAGCTGTCCATCCTGTATGTAGAAATGTTGATAAGTCTATGAAAAGTGTCTCATGGAAGCCCTGCAGGCACAGCATGATCCCTGTTGAGTTATGACACAAAGGTGAGCCCTGCAGTAAAAATACAACTTGATTTTCCATACAGATATAGTATAAATGTGTATACTGGGCATGCTCACACACTTCAACAAATGTAGTGGATTTCATTCAGCAACACACTGAAAGGTCAAATTGGGCATGCTCACACACTTCAATAAACAAAGCAAATGTCAGACAACAACATACTGAAAGGTCATACTGGGCATGCTCACACACTTAGGCCATGTCTAAGTACAGCAGTGGGCCACACATATCTGGCATTTGCATGTTTCATCCCAGAAACCTGTCACTATTCACCAATCCTGCCTTGTGCACACAGTTATATGAAAACAGACACATATAATATATTCGAACCCTGTCATAATCAAACTATGTACCACAAGTACTTAAGTTGTTCACAGAAAGTGAAAAAGCAAAGAAGATCAATAAACCTGCAATCAGTATCATCAATAAACAATGTGCACTCCAAATATTATCCAATCCATGTTCTGGCAAAAGAATATGTGAAGGAGTCCATAGAGAACCATGACGCTTCCTTCCGCTATATCATAAATAGCAATGTACACTCATATATGTCCTGAGTCAGTGCAAACTGTAAATGACTGACATTGCCAACATCCTGTCAGACAGGCTCATACATACATACCCCCCTCTCACTGACAAAAGGCCCTATCATCATACCTGGAGATTGTGAAAGCACAGATATCACATATAGAATGGGTAAACAGTTCCTTCCAAACCTGAAAACATGGCTTCTATGGGATTACATTGTTTCCCTAGCTGTGTCATAAGTGAACTCCAGAACAAACAGAGCCTGCACCTGAACAGTCTGTTGAGCCTCACCCTCTTTACAGGATATGAAACCGTTGAATGTGTTACAGCAATGTTTGACACACTCCACGAGTGTTGGTGCACAACAGACCATAGGAACTATTGTCTTATAAGCCTGTTAAGCCTGATCTGCAAGGCCATGGAGTCCATCATGATGGAACTCATAAACAGAGCTATTGGGAGCCAACAAACACCCAACCCTACCAATTCTGTTTTGGTCAGGGGTAGATCATGGTTCCCAAACCTGCTAGACCTTTTACAAGGCAGTCATCCAGGACATACATCAATGAAATGAGCTACACACGTCCCACATAGACCTTGAAAAGCCCTTTTCCAACATCCCAGACACATGTCGTATCCACAAAATCAACAACCTGTGCATAATTATATATGTCATCTGATGGATTCCCAACTGGGGCACAGATAGATCACACAAGGTAAGAATTGTGGTCTCCTGTTCAAGCTGGTAACAACTGCTGTACCCCATGGCTCAGTCCTGGGACCCCTCCTGTCTGGTGTATACTTTTCTGAAATACAGTCAAACACACAAGGGCTATGTTTAGCAAAGCTTTTGGATGACTGCCAAAAAGTTGTCATAATTGATGTTTGGGACAACAGAGACATCCTTAAAAAGGGTCTCAGTCAGACAGATGTGGTGTAAAAATTATGTCCTCAAGCTACAGTCATACAAATGCCACATAGTTGCCAACACCCTAAATATGGAGGTGATAATAAGGGATCTATGGACAAATGTGGATAGTCATCTCTACTTCCAGAAACACATTCATAAAGTGGTCAGAAAATCATGCTATGTGTTCCCACAAACTGCCAAGGTCTTTGCATGTAGGTCAAAGGAGGTTCTCTCTACTCATCAGTCATCAGACCCATCAGAAAGTACCACAACACACATGTGATGAATCTGACTATGCACCTTCAGCAGCTGGAAAGACCACTGAAGTACCTCAACAAGAGGATTACTGGCCTCAAACAGTTGCCCCATGCAACAAGACTGAATTAACTCAATCTGTACTCTGTTGCATACTGTCTACTCAGGAGATCTCTGCCCAACAGACAGGTCCATGTCATGGCAACACTCATATCTGCTCTGAGTTACAGCTCAATGGCACTAGATATACAGACTCAACTGATAGTGCCAACATTCTGGCAGATTGGATCAGTGTTAACTTTACCCCCTCTCACCCATGAAAGAGCACATCTCTATAATGGAAGACTGCAAATTTGCTGTCATCATGGCTGCACATGTAAAAAACACTCTCCATAGCCAGTATCACAGCATCCATGGGACCAGATAACTTCCCAGACTGTGTTCTACACAAACTACAGAACGAACAAGCACCACACCAACGTACCATGTTCAGTCATAGTCTCACCTCAGGCTTTGTGCCTGCTGAATGGTGCACAGCACGGCTATCCCACTACACAAGGGTGGAGACACCATGGACCCCAGGAACTAGCGCCCGATTAGCCTGATGAGCCTGCTCTTCAAGGCCATGGAAAGCATCATCATACAACTTATAAAAAAAGACATTGATAATCTCCAAACTCTGGACCACAATCATGTTGGGTTTGTAAAATGCAGATTATGTCTCCTAAACCTGATAGATGACATTGAAGCAGTCACCAGAATGGTAGACAAGGGTAATGTGGTTCGCACAGCCTATGTAGATCTTGCCACGGCTTTCAACACCATCCCACACTCTGGAATTATCAATAAACCCACCAAACTAGGTATAAATTGCTATGTCACAAGATGGTTTGTCAACTGGCTTGCTGACAGAACACACACTCTGAAAGTAGTAGACTCCAGGTATGACATTGGACCAGTGACGAGTGCAGAACCACAGGGTCCAGTCCTGGGTCCTGTCCTGTTTTGTATATACTTCCCCGAAGTAAACTTTTATGGAAGGTCTGTGGCTAGTGAAGTTTCCAGATGACTGCAAACTAGGAGCCATAATTGTAAATACTAAAGATGTGGACATCCTACAAAAGGGCCTCACTGAGGCAGATGGCTGGTGTCAAAGCCATGGGCTCAAGCTCAATGCCAAAAAGTGCATTGTCATCCCCTTTGCTAGCCATGAACTACAACATATGCGGTAGTATACTTAACACTGAAAGTGTGATAAGAGACATTGGGTCACAGGTGGACAGTGGACACACCTGTGATAATCACATCCCCACAGTAGTCAGGAAATCCTTCTATGTGGCACACCTCATCAAAAAGTTGTCTCATGCAGAATAGAAGAGGACATTGTTCCCCTCTACTCATCACTCACTAAATCCATAATAGAGTACAGCACCCCTTTTGCTATGTAACTCACAAGACATGTACAACAACTGGAAAGCCTGCATCAATACCTCACAAAGAGCATTAGCAGCCTGAAATACATGCCATACACAGACAATCTCAAAATGCTTCAGCTGTACTCTCTCACATATCGCCTACTCAGAGGTGATCTCTGCCTAACATACAAAGCTATGTCAAACACAGAGCTGTTGGACATGCTCCACGTAAAACACTTACAATCCCTCAGGTCTTCGGCCCCAAAACCACGAGTGAAATACAAAAGGAAGGGGTGTATCCATTTACCTTATGGATACCCACACCTTCAGGTTAGTGGCACAGCATGAGGCTTGAAGACCATGCAAGTGCAACTAACATTGGGCAAAGCTGCATATCACATTGTAGCCTGCTACAGATCACCTACCTTGTCTCAGGAACCTCACTCAGTATTCCTGTGAACAGTGGAAAATATAATGGTTGTATCAAACACCATTATATGAGATTGCAACTACCCAAACATTGAGTGGGAGAATTACTCGTGTACAACGTCTTTTGCCCAATGTTTCCTAGAGTTTAAAAACTCAAACACCCTGGAATAGCTGGTCACCATGCCCACTAGAGGTGACAACATACTGGACCTGATCATCACCAACATGGGGTACCAGTGTTCCACGACAGAGTTAAACCCCTCGCTGGTAATATCAGATCATAAAGTAATCACACTGGACATCCACATCCCCCCCACCCCCAGTCAAGGAAACTACTGTGAAGACATTTTCAAAAGCAAACTGCACACTACCCAAGACCAAAGTGGAAAGTTCCAAAGCCCCCGTGCTATAGGATAATGTTATACAATCTGTTGAATCATTTACAAGTGCATTCTATGAGCATCTACAGAGATGCATGGATCGAGACATCCCAAATAAAACCAAGATGCACTCCTCCAAAAATAAGAAACCAATCTGGTGGTCGTTGCCCATAAAAAAGCTATACAACAGAAGGAGGAAATGAACATATGATAGAGCAAACTTCACAACAGGAAAGGCATCACTGATCATTATTAGGAAGAAACAATGATCGCTCATAAAATAATCCAAGGCCAGTTTCTAAAGACAAATTGCCAAGGAATGTAAGAATAACAAACACAAAGCCTTCGTTAGCTATATCAAACATTTAGGTAGCAACTCTCAAATATGCTGTCAGCTACTGCAAAATGGCAAGAAATACACTGAACCAACTTACATTGCCCACATTCCGGGGGACTGGTTCAGTGCAAACTCCCCCATCACCCCCAAAAGGGCCTGTGTCCATCCCAGAAGAATGCAGAGCCCCAGACTTCATGGACATGCAGGTAAAGACAGCCCCCTCCAAAGCTAAGAACGCAGCATCAATGGGACTGTATGGTGTCCCAGGCTGTGTCTTACACCAGCCCCAAAAGGAATGACACCCTCACCTACATTCACTGTCTATAATCAACCTTACCACAGGCTATGTACCCAAAGAATGGCATACACCAAGAGTCATCCAGCTCCACTAAGGGGGTGCCACAACAGAACCTGGAAACAATTGCCCTATAGACCTACTCAGCATGGTCTGCAAAGCTATGGAGCAAATTATCATGGAACCCATAAACAGAGACATTGGGGACCTCCAGACACTGGACTCTACCCAACTTGGCTTTGTTAAAGGCAGATCCTGTCTCCTAAACCTAGCTGACTTCTTTGAAACAGTTACCAAGGACATTGATGGAGGTGAAAGTAGTCCACACAGCCCACCTGGACCTCACTAAGGCCTTTCAACACCATTCCCCACTCTGGCATCACGGACAAGCTTACCAGCTTGAACAGTAACAGCTATGTCACAGGATGGGTGGCCAATTGGTTCACAGATCAAACACACATGTTCAGAGTTGCGGGTGCCATGTCCAAATCTAAACCAGTCACAAATGGCATCCCACAGGTCTTGGCCCTGGAACCCCACCTGTTCAGTAGATACTGCTCAGAGGTACAGGCAAGCACGGGAGGAGTATGGCTGAACAGGATTGCAGATGACTGCTAACTGTGGTCCATAATCAACCCTACGGCTGACACAGACATCCTCCAGAAGAGTCTTACAGAGACAGATACCTGGTGTCAAAACAATGCCCTCAAGCAGAATGCCAACAAATGCATAGTCATCCCCTTTGGTTAAAACAAAGTGCACACAAATTACCACATAGGTGGTAATCCAGTATGTACAGTGAAAGTAATTATGGCCCTGGGGACCCAGGTAGATAGTAAACTCTCCTTTGATGATCACATGGCTAAAGTGCCTAGAAATTCCTTCTATGTAGCCCACCTAATGTAACCCACTTTGTCTAGTCTGATGATGTCACCATCCTACAAATATACCTGTGGAAAGGTGAATTCACAGTAATGTGTATAGCACGTCATGTAAATGCATAATCCTCTAGTATCATAAACTAGTTAGGTAGGGGTTTGAATCCTGCATTTGACACCTGTGTGTGTGTGTATTTCTCTTTGGAGAGGAGCAACCTTTTTGGAGACTACTAAAACACCTTATAAGTGGTATACTTATCTTTGTCATGTCTGATGATGTCACCATCCTATAAATATACCTGGGTAAAAGAGAACTCCCAGTAATGTGTATAGCGTGTCCTGTTAATGCGTACTCCTCTAGTATCATAAAGTAGCTAGGTAGGGGTCTGAATCCAGCACTTGACATCTGTGTGTGTGATCTCCTTGGAGAGGAGCAAGCTTTTTGGAGACTACTAAAACACCTTATAAGTGGTATACTTATCTTTGTCATGTCTGATGATGTCACCATCCTATAAATATACCTGTGTAAAAGAGAACTCCCAGTAATGTGTATAGCGTGTCCTGTTAATGCGTACTCCTCTAGTATCATAAAGTAGCTAGGTAGGGGTCTGAATCCTGCACTTGACATCTGTGTGTGTGATCTCCTTGGAGAGGAGCAAGCTTTTTGGTGACTACTAAAACACCTTATAAGTGGTACAATTATCTTTGTCATGTCTGATGATGTCACCATCCTAGAAATATACCTGTGGAAAAGAGAACTCCCAGTAATGTGTATAGTGCGTTGTGTTAATGTTTACTCCTCTAGTATCATAAAGTAGTTAGGTAGGGGTTTAAATCCTGCATTTGTCAAGTGTGTGTCTCCTTGGAGAGGAGCCAACTTTTTGAAGACTACTGAAACATCTTAAAAGTGGTATACTCATCTTTGTCAAGTCTGATGATGTCACCATCCTACAAATACACCTGTGGAAAGGAGAACTTCCAGTAATGTGTATAGCATGCCATGTTAATGTGTACTGCTTTATTATCATAAAGTAGTTAGGTAGGGGATTAAATCCTGCACTTGGTGTGTGTGTGTGTGTGTGTGTGTGTGTGTGTGTGTGTGTGTGTGTGTGTGTGTGTGTGTGTGTGTGTGTGTGTGTGTGTGTGCACTCTATGTGTGTGACACTGTTGGTCAATGTGTTGTGGGTTTTGCTTTTACTACTGTATAACATATCACAATGACAACATTATGTGCATTGCAAATGTCAGGTAGCTGTTTAGCAAATATATATACGTACATGTGACCTCAATTATTTTATAGGTGGGAACCCTGCTTTCTCCATGAAAGCATCTGTTATCTTTGCCAGAGTGTGCTGCCACTTTCCAGACCTTAGGTCCCATCTGTATGCTTGTGACAAGCCCAGCCACTGCAGTGATCCCTGGCCTAGGTCATCCATGTCACACACACTCATTATGGTTTCTTCTGAATAGTGTGAGTAAGGGTTTATGCCTGAGGTATATTTCAGACCTGTTTAAATGCAGAAAAATCTGTCAATGATGGCTATTCATTATAGGTGTACAACAACCTGTGTGAATATGCATGCAGACCCCTTATTGCGTATGTGATCCACCGAGGGATTTCAAAATACCTTTGGAAATGTGATTACCAAAGGAGAGATGACGTAACACCTGGCTGTATGTACACATCAGTACCTGTTCAACATGTTGGGGGCTACTACCTATGTGGTACTGTGGGGATACTACGTTTGGTAAAAGTGGATGCATTGAGCCTGAGGCCATGGCTTTGACACCAGGCATCTGTCTCACTATATATGACTATGTCTCTCTCTCTCTCTCTCTCTCTATATATATATATATATATATATATATATATATATATATATATATATATATATATATATATATATATATATATATATATATATATATATATATATATATATATATATATATATATATATATATATATATGTATATGTATATATATATATATATATATATATATATATATATATATATACATAAATATACACATCCATTGGTGTACATATACATATACATATAGGCACATATACAGTCCACCTTTCATGGTGGGAATATCAATTATACAAAGGATGCGAGGTATACAGTAATGTAATAATATTGCACAGTCTTGTGAGAAATGCATTGAAGGTGTTCTCAGCCCATGTAGCTTTAGCAGGCCTCACTGGCTGCAACATTGCAAACTTAACAAATCACACCCACAGATTTTAACCACCACATGTCATATACCAACCCTGTATGCTGTCTTGTTTGCCACACACTACAACCTACATACAAATATGCACATAACAACGTTCACCAACATATATATGTCCACCCTTCACATACAGTTGCAGTATGTCCCTTGCTCTATGCACATAGACAGATGTTAATATATATGACACATATATATCTCTCTGTATGTGTGTGTCATACACACACAAGGTCCACACTGTTGTAAGTCCCTGGACCTCACGGCTGACCTGTTGGCCCTTGCTGCAACATAAACAGGTGTCACATGTGAGCACACAGTAATCTTAGAGGGTATGTATATAGCTACAAATGCTACATTAGCATACTAGCCTGGTACAGCAGTTGCCAATATTAAGCTGCACGTTAATATGACTATCATGCATGTGTTACTCTGTCACATCCATGTTTATATAGCTGTTTGCTTTACTCCCCCAAAAAGCCATTGTCCACACTACAGTACAGGACACAGATAACATGGATCAGATGTTTGACATTTAATGCTGAGCTACATATGTCACAGTTATGTCCCCCTGCACACAGCTACACACTGATTTGTCCATGGCAGTAGTTATGCTGGACATCTGTGCATATATACGTACTGCTGCCACATATGGATGTTTCAAAGTATGTAGAGTACTCTTCAAAAACATCTACTACATGCCAGTAAATACATATCTGTTACATACCTTTCCTTTGTATGTGTTGGTATTATTAATTTCCGTGTTCCTTTTGCTTTTGAGTTTGCTTTTGCTGTTAATGTCTCTCTCTTTCTCTCTCTCTCTGTCTCTCTCTCTCTCTCTGTCTCTGTCTCTCTCTCAGTGTCTGCAATGGAGTGATTGCATGTGTGGGAAGCAAGTACAGCCTGCTTTTATAGGTATCTGCACATGTGCATGTGATGACCTCTGCACCAATTGGTGGCCACCATTTGGTAATTGCATGCATCCTGCTGTGTGGTAATTGCAGTACTCACTGTCATAGCAACCCAATGCTATAAATTGCTAAGTCAGGTAGGCGTAGCCCTTTCAGCTTTCCAAAGTGGGGCTCATACTTGTTTGCTGTGGACACCGTTGTTTAAGTCAGAAGGTTGGTATAGTTCTCATATCTGAAGCTAGGGGTGTAGCCAGTGATTTAAATGTTGCACTCAGACCTGAATGTTGCCACATCCAGTACACACTTGTCAGTGTAGAATTGTACTCACCCCTGCAAATGCTAACACAAGATACACGGGAGTATGTAGTTTCTTTTCCACTTATACAATTAACTGCCATACAAAAGTTGTTATTGAGATGTATTCTTTAAGCACATGAACTGTTTGTGAACTGCTATACTGTGAATATTAATGTACTCACTTCTGAACAGTTTGTGCTTTCTTAATGTTGACATTAGCACAGGCTGCTCATGAAAACTGGACAATTCCAGTACTGAGTATGCCTACCTACATCCTTGGTAGACCCTGAACACACAGGTATATTGTACATTTGGATAGGGATGCAGACGTACAGATAGCATTATGTATTATTGTGTGAATGTTATCTTGCTGGACTTAAAGGGTTGCTATGTACCTGTTAGTTTATCAAGGCAAGAAGTCTGTCTGTACAGCTCCCAAGTGGGGACCTATCCAGATGATAGCCAGATGTTAGCCTGTTATTCTTTGTCTGTGCAATGCACAGGTCTTTTCAGCACTGGTACAATGGCATTGTTACAGTCAGTTCCTAACAGTACATGGCTACATCCTTTGGTATTTCAGTGCTGTACTCCTACACAAGGGTATGCTTGTGGAACTTCTTCCAAAGCTATTTGCACAGTGTGTAACAGCAGAAAAGCTGATATGCCTGTGTGTTCTGCTATGACAGGCCTCTGAAACACTCAGGTACATATTTGAACAGAGTCAGGGAAAGGTAGGTAAAAGTGAGGTACACCTTCAAAATAATAGAGACAGTAAGTAGAGACTTCGAGAGAACCAGTGCATATGGATTACTACAACTTTTCTGAAGTACATGCGGTGTCTAACTCTTATTATTGTCATTATTCATTATGTGTAATACCCCACCTTTCTGCCTAATGTCAGTGCTTTTCGGAGGGGTTCAGAGGACACAGCTAACATATGTTTCAAAATCAGGGACATCCCTGGAAAGTAGTCACAGTTGGGATGTATGTCCTCTGCCCTAATCAGATATGCCACTGTTTGTCCTCCTACAATACTGTGTGTGGGTTGTAGTGCTGCTGTAACATTATTTCCTGCTAGAATGGCTGGTTCTCTTATCACAGTCATGTAATGCAATTCCACAACAACTGCTGGTAAAGTTCCACAGAACAAGTTTTGTGATATGGCATTCCTATTTTTCCTTTACATTCACTCATTCTGATGCATGACATATTTATTTCAACACCAACTTGCTGTATGTCTACCATGGCTTAGTGGTACTTCATGCAGTCTAATGTGTCCAAGGTCTGGGGTTTGAGACTGACAGAGGTGTTTTATTTTGCTACTGAGCAAAACAAGGGCCCTGACATACAGAGTGACTAAGGCACTTTTAAGTAGTTGTAAGCGGGTTTGCGTGGGTTTGTGCGATGGTTAGCAATGCTTAGCTATGCGCACACCAACGCAAACCCGCTAACTACTGCTTAAAAGTGCTTACTCCCGCTAAACCCCGCGCTCATTTCTTTGAAAGAAAAGAAAATGGGGAGATAGGAAAGTGGTGAAAAAGGGGCACAAAGAGGGAAAGACAGTAGGGAAAACAGCTCAGGATGTGCAGGACGGGGTGTAGGGAAGGTCCATAGCTGCACATTTCTTTAACAGCAACAGCTGTGCATATGCAAGAAATTTGGAGGGAAATATGAAACCTTCCACCCCTGAGAGAGGGGTGAGGATAACTAAGTATGCTGTACTGCCAATTAAATATCATTTTATGTGTCCAGCAGACATGGGTGCAAAATGGGCAGCTATGTATGGGGCGTATTTTTTTTTTGGGAGCAGATTGGCTTTTTTTTTTTTCAGGTGAGAGTGGAATGTGGGGTAGGGGAAGTAGGTATATTTGGAGAGGTAGGTTGGGGAGGTAAACAGACAAGACAAACAAAATGCATACAGGGGTGGAATATGACACATGTAGTGGGTGAACACCATTGACGGGGAAGGATGTTTGGAAATCGCAAGCCCATGAGCCCACAGATGGCAACAGTGGGAACTGAGATCCCCACCCATGGGCAGTCACCACTGCACCTTCACAGCCCAGAGGGTGGCTGTGCTGGGGGCTGTGTAGGAGGGGCAGGCTCACCCGTGAGTCACGCCACTCATGCCTCAAGCTGGCGTAGAGGCTCAGCGACTGAACGCTCAATCTCCCTACGCACCACAGCCAGGACCATTTGGAGGGTGATAGGTGGCCCTCCTCCGGCCACGCTTGCATGGGGGGATGAGCCCCATCCCCTGCAGCGCTTCCACCCAAAGGTGGCACAGGGCCAATGGAGGAGGAGGTCCTGGGCTGGGCACCGGACCTGCTGGTGCCGGGTGCCATTGCCAGCTGAGGTAGGACAGGTGGGTCCGCTGGGACCGGCCTTCCCATACGTTCTATGTTTAGGAGGATTTAATAACAATATGGGTTTGCAACAGCCAGCAGCATTCCAAATTAGTTGTAACAGCATGCAGTAGTATTCCCATTAACCCAACACACCAGAGTTCCAACAGTTGAACAGCAGGCATAACACATGCATATATAGAACAACAGTGGACATTCCAACAGCATGCAGGATAGATTGGTGGCAACAGGCCACCAAGATTGTGGTATGTGAACAGGGCACATGCATCAAAGTAAATGCAGATATTTATAAACCCATAGGACATATGTCCCAACAAATGTTTTGAGATTAGACATACCCATTGAGGTGTGGAATTGCATTGTTTATGTACATACAGTAGGGTGTAAAACGATACCTCCATTAACAACTTATATATACTTATAGTTTACACTACATTCCTGTTGACTGCAGGTATATATCCCCTACATGTATTATTACACTAGGCAATGTCCGATAAATTGTGAAATGGGTTTTGCTAGTTCTTTATATACTTGACCTGTATCTGACATACAGACTGTTCAGGATGCAGATTTTACTGCTACGTATTTATATATTTCATTCATATTTATATATATATAGATATCTGGATGTGTTCAGGTGACATTATCAGTTATATTTTAACAGACCCCTACATTTCTAGCAGCACAGTAACATTTCTGGGGAACACAATAACAAGCTACTCATGTGCCAGATTAACCTGTACATGCCGGCAATGAACCAACAGTTGAGGACTGTATATATGCTTAACAGCTACTAGCACTCCCTTCATCCACTTTATATGGGCCTACCCAAGTGTGGGTTGACAGCGCTTAATACAACAGTACTATTTCTATAATGCAAGAGTACAACAACATATCGAAGAAAGTGACACGGACACAGTCCAGGAATTATACCTTTATTAATTACATTACACACTTTTCTAGAGGCTTTCTCATTTATTTGATATATCTGTGCATGCAGAAGACTTAGCCAAGACATATTATACCTTTATTAATGGGTTACAACACTCTTTTTCAGGCTCTCTCACTTATTTTATATAACAGTACATGCAGAGACATTATTCAAGACTTATTATACCTTTATTAATGGGTTACAACACTCTTTTTCAGGCTCTCTCACTTATTTTATATAACAGTACATACAAAGAAGTTATTCAAAACTTATTATACCTTTATTATTGGGCTACAACAGTCTTTTTCAAGCTGTCTCACTTATTTTATATAACAATACATGCAGAATAATTACTAACCTGCCTGGTGGAGCAGCCTTAGCAGCCTATCTGCATAGGCTTGCTGATTCACAGCATGGACACCTGCAGCTGTGAAGTAAATGAAGTGATATTGAGACATACCTATCCATAGTATAGACTACAATAGCAATTCTTACATACTTCATTCCATGGCTACCTACTCAGTAGTGGGGCATTTTCCATCTCACGGGCCTCCTGTATCCACTGGTTCAGTTGGTCCTCCTTGCGTCTCTTCAGGTCTGAGTAGTGGTGTCTGACCTGCTCACCAGTCTGAGGGACGCCTGTGTCACTGGTGAGATCATGTGCTAGACGGTTCCAAGTTTCTGCTTTGTATTCAGTGCCCTGAAACTGGCCCTGCAGGAGTCTCTCATCATGATTATGGACAAGGAGCCAAAGCATTACTTTTGAGTCCTCAATGCCCCCACTGTTGCACTCGAAATCAAGAGCCCTCTCCAACACCAGCCATGCTGCCTGCAGATGGGAGCTACAACCAGTTATGGCAAATATTCCCATCTATGGGGCTTAAATATGCCTCATTTCCCACACTTATTTGTGATTGGCCAGTTTTGAAAAATCTCAGCTGAAAGCACACCTGCTTAGCACTGGGTAAACTTTCATTGATATGTATGTGTGTGTTGAAAGTGCATGCATATCAAAAGCTGTCATGGCTTAGTGGTTCAGTACTGTGATTATGGTGCACAGTATCCCGGGTTCGAAGTCTGTCATTGCTTTTTATTTTACTACTGGCCAGACTGGCTAGGAGGTGTGGCTGTGTTTAGCCGACTTTGCACAACTTTGCCCAACGTTGCTCGACGTTGCTCGATGTTGCCCGATGTTTCCCGACATTGCGCTAGTTAGCGGGGTGCACAGCTACGCGCAAACATGTTTTGTTTGCACTAGTTGGCACGATGCGCAGCTCCACGCAAAGCCATTGCGCTAGTTAAAGCAGTGCTAAGCTATGAGCAATTATACTTAAATCTGCTTAATACTGGTAAACTTTGCTTAGCAGTGTTGCACATTGCTTAAGATACGTTAATTATGCATTCATCAGTATGCATAACCATTTCACCTTCATATATATATATATATATAATATCAATAGAACAAAGAAACTTGCCAACAAACCGGATAAACGCTCTGGTCTAAAACGAAGAAATAAATGTCCAAAAATTCACAAACCAGAGCGTAGCAGAGTTCCACGTAGCCAGAAAACACTTTTTATTTAAATACAGCCACACTGCAAATCAGATAAGCACTTTCACTCAATAAATGAGCTTCATCTAATCAAAAAAGCAAGGCTTATGAGGCTTCTTATATATGCATGAAAATAGTTAATTAATAGATTAATTGCTTAATGCTAAACCTATTGCATACAATTCTTAATCAACCTATGCAGTCCTATGAAGAAAAGACAAAATCACAGCTACAACTATGAAATAAATACAGATACTACTATAAACATATACATATAGATGTAAAATATAAGAATAGAAACAAGTGGATAAAAAATACATATTGAGCACAGTGTAAACATGGATGTAATACATACAAATATCTCTGTTTATATACTGAGTGATCAACCCATAGAAAATAATGTAGAAACTGATCTGTATATGGTTAATCTCTATTACCTGATGTTTCTATGTTTTCTAAGTACTGGTTTAATTGAGGCCCTCTCGTTTAAACCAAGACCTCTATCAGCTCTTAACCTAATAATCCATTTACTCTCTCTACTTTCTGTATGGTTCCTAATATCACCTCTCCTAATACTTGGGGTAATAATTTCAAGGGCCCTGAACAAAAAACTATGCTCACTCCCAGACTGCATGACATGCTTGGCTAGGGCATTATATGATGATTCCTTCCTTATAAGATAAACATGTTCACGAATCCTTTCCTTGAATTGACGGTTCGTTTTCCCAACATAGAAGGCACTACAGATTTGGCATACTGCCAAATATACTATATTAGAAGTGTTACAATCAGCTTCTACCTGTGTATTGAATGTAGTGTGTAGATCTGGATGTAAAAAACAGGTATTGGTATCTATGAAGATACAATAATTACAATACCCGCATGGTTTAGTGTGTGTAGAATCAAACTTAGATCCTTGTTTCCTAGAATGACAGAGCAACCTTCTCAAATTAAGTTTGTTCCTAAAAAGAAAATGTGGCTTCATTCCTACCACCTTCTTGATATTATCATCCGTACAAAGAATAGACCAATGTCTGGTCATTATATTTTTGATGGCTAAATGATCAGTGGTATAGGGTATAGAAACCCTAACCTCTGACCCTCTGTCATATGTGGGTCTCTCAGTATGTATTCTCTTAGGTCCAAAATAAGGGGCTGCTGTCTCTAGCCTAAGTTCTCTAATATTCATGAGGTTATCATCAACCTCATGAGGACTATAACCACGCTCAATCAACCTTTGCTTAAGGTCAGCTATTCCAGTGATAAAACCTGAATCAGTAGCATTCAATCTAGATGTCCTCATGCCTTGACCTTTAATAATATTTTTAAAGATATGTTGCGGATGCATGCTCGTATGCATCAACAGGGTGTTATGGTGGCATTCTTTGCGATATACTCCTGTATTAATCAAACCACATTCAAGTCTCTCTATAAACAAATCTAGAAACTCAATTCTGGTTCTGGAGTAATTCATAGTGAAAGCACTTATCCGATTTGCAGTCTGGCTGTATGTAAATAAAAAGTGTTTTCTGGCTACGTGGAACTCTGCTATGCTCTGGTTTGTGAATTTTGGACATTTATTTCTTCGTTTTAGACCAGAGCGTTTATCCGGTTTATTGGCAAGTTTCTTTGTTCTATTTTTAATTATATTTGTTATTCCTTGCCTTACCTGGAAGCGGAGTTATGCAAGATTTGGGCAATATTGAGCTCGACTATGAGCCCCGGGGTGTAGACCTGGGCTCAACAGTGCATTTACATAAGAGATTTGAACTTTATCTTGCATGTTCCAAGGTGAATTCCTGGCAATTGGAGGATGTGGAACATGCTGATGACGACAACGGCACGACGACCGATCTGGAGAAATTGCAGTACTCATTAGATATGTTAGAGAAAGACTTTTTTCGGCTAAAGCGTTTGCAGACTCAACGCCTGCATTTTCAATATTGTTTAGATAAACACATCGTACCCAGAGGATTGCGAGTGTTCAATATGCCCAATCAGGGCGAATACTATTCAGAATTATTGACTAAGTGGCAGCGTATTTATCTAGAGGTAAGCAGACAATAATTACAACTGCTTATTGATTTCTTTGGTCTAGAGGAGACAGCTCTCATTGAGAGTATTAGGAAACAAGAACAGCACATTTTTAATACGTTTCCAAGTACTGCCGTTCAGCCTTTATTTGAAAGCCTTTTAGATGGAGTCTCGGCTTTGGAGCGGAAGTTACTCCAGCAAAAGAGAAATAAGATTGCCAGAGACTATAAGGATTTTAAATTAGGCCACGTTTTTGTTTGGCCTAGACATGGACAGAGTGATGTTCATTTTATTAATAATAATGCGTTGAATACAGTTGTACAAGATAATGTCAATAAGTGTATGACTGTTAGTAATGAGCATGATGTTCAGCACAGTGAATCATTGAGTGACTAAGTAGCTATTGGTATTCCTAGTAGGAATAAAGCTAGATTAGGTAACACATTTAAAAGTGTGCCTGTTGATGTACGGAACGTTGTTTCAAGTGATACAGATGATGTCATGAGCCTCACGCATGTAGAATGCAATGAGGCTCCAGCCACTACCACAGATACACCTGTTGTTGTGAGTAGTGAGACAGATAACTCTTTGAATTTGTATCCAGCAGTACAGATTATGAATAGGGTGCCTATGAGTAACACCAAGGTCAATGATGGTGTTGTTAGATCGAAGAATGTCCCTACAGTAGCAAACAAATCAGTAGGTATAGAAGGTGATATTCCTTTTCCTTTACCTGTATGGAAGGAGAAAGGATTGAAGAGGGGCAGGTCATTGAGCAGAGGTCGACAGAAACAGAAACTGTCGGACGAGTTTCTTCCACACCAAACTATCAAGAAAATGTGGAGGAACAAGTTAAGTTAGCCTCCAATGGTCTGACCTCCACAGCCCTGATATACCAAGTTAACACACACTCACTGATCTGTAACATTTCTAGCTATATTTTAACACAGCATGATGAGAACCTTTTGAACAAAGGACTCAATTTTATTCCAAGCAGTCATAGCAATTTTACGGATACTGATTGATATGAGACTTTTTTGTCAAAACGTAATGCTTAAACTGTTGTTTACAGATAGAGAATGTTTAAGTACTGGTAGTATGGGTGGATCTGAGAGACCACTGAGATTTAAGAACTTAAGTAGTTTTGTCCCACCACACCACCCTTTAGTTGAGGCTTACATGAAATTAACAGAAGATGCCTTGTATGAGTATTTTAGTACAACCACTCATAGGAGAAAAGGTAATCTTACCACATCAGAAAGAGAGAGCCTTCGACAACTACAGGCATCACAATCCATAGTCATAAGGCCAGCCGATAAAGGCGACCAGATAGTTATAATGGATGTTGACCAATATTATGCTGCTATGAATACCTTGTTAATGGATCAGTTCTACAAGGAAGTTGAAGAATGAGTAGTGCCAGATACAGTTACATATGTATCAGACCAGACACTCTATTGGGTATGTTTAAAGGTACGATTATAGATCAAGACTTATATGACTATCTATTGATTAGAACACCATTGGTTCCTTTAATACAAGGACTTCCTAAGATACACAAAGATATAAGTAATCCCCCTATGAGACCCATAGTCACTGGACAGGGATGGATTACTGAGCACTTATCTGTGTATGTTGAGAAACATCTACACCCTATTTTAGACCGTAATCAGACAGTACTAAAGGACTCTAAACAATTTCTATTGGATCTCTATGACTGTTTGGGCAGTATAAGTGAAATAGAGAACCTGGTCTTTGTCACTTTTGACATCCAGTCTTTATTTACGGTTTTACCAAATGAGCTAGGGGTAACCTACATTAATAACTATCTTTCTAGATATAGTGACTATTCAACAGTGCAAATTGACTTGTTGGCACATTTTTTAGAGTTGATCTTGGAGAACAACATTTTTGTTTTCCAAGACATGTTTTATCAACAACAAGGAGGGGTTGCTATGGGTACACCTTGCGCCAACAGTTATGCAAACATGTTCTTGGCGCTATGGGAACATAAAGTGTTATTTAGGACCAGTGAGTTTGAACAACATGTAGCATTTAATCGACGTTTTGTCGATGATGTCTTTATTTTATGGAGAGGGTGTGTAGATGCGTTGGTTTCATTTCATAATATGATGAACCAGCTAACAAGTTTTTTGAAATTCACTATGAATTACTCCAGAACCAGAATTGAGTTTCTAGATTTGTTTATAGAGAGACTTGAATGTGGTTTGATTAATACAGGAGTATATCGCAAAGAATGCCACCATAACACCCTGTTGATGCGTATGAGCATGCATCCGCAACATATCTTTAAAAATATTATTAAAGGTCAAGGCATGAGGACATCTAGATTGAATGCTACTGATTCAGGTTTTATCACTGGAGTAGCTGACCTTAAGCAAAGGTTGATTGATCGTGGTTATAGTCCTCATGAGGTTGATGATAACCTCATGAATATTAGCGAACTTAGGCTAGAGACAGCAGCCCCTTATTTTGGACCTAAGAGAATACATACTGAGAGACCCACATATGACAGAGGGTCAGAGGTTAGGGTTTCTATACCCTATACCACTGATCATTTAGCCATCAAAAATATAATGACCAGACATTGGTCTATTCTTTGTACGGATGATAATATCAAGAAGGTGGTAGGAATGAAGCCACATTTTCTTTTTAGGAACAAACTTAATTTGAGAAGGTTGCTCTGTCATTCTAGGAAACAAGGATCTAAGTTTGATTCTACACACACTAAACCATGCGGGTATTGTAATTATTGTATCTTCATAGATACCAATACCTGTTTTTTACATCCAGATCTACACACTACGTTCAATACACAGGTAGAAGCTGATTGTAACACTTCTAATATAGTATATTTGGCAGTATGCCAAATCTGTAGTGCCTTCTATGTTGGGAAAACGAACCGTCAATTCAAGGAAAGGATTTGTGAACATGTTTATCATATAAGGAAGGAATCATCATATAATGCCCTAGCCAAGCATGTCATGCAATCTGGGAGTGAGCATAGTTTTTTGTTCAGGGCCCTTGAAATTATTACCCCAAGTATTAGGAGAGGTGATATTAGGAACCATACAGAAAGTAGAGAGAGTAAATGGATTATTAGGTTAAGAGCTGATAGAGGTCTTGGTTTAAATGAGAGGGCCTCAATTAAACCAATACTTAGAAAACGTAGAAACATCAGGTAATAGAGATTAAACAAATACACATCAGTTTCTACATTATTTTCTATGGGTTGATCACTCAGTATATAAACAGAGATATTTTTATGTATTACATCCATGTTTACACTGTGCTCAATATGTATTTTTTATCCACTTGTTTCTATTCTTATATTTTACATCTATATGTATATGTTTATAGTAGTATCTGTATTTATTTCATAGCTGTAGCTGTGATTTTGTCTTTTCTTCATAGGACTGCATAGGTTGATTAAGAATTGTATGCAATAGGTTTAGCATTAAGCAATTAATCTATTAATTAACTATTTTCATGCATATATAAGAAGCCTTGCTTTTTGTGATCTGATGAAGCTCATTTATTGAGTGAAAGCGCTTATCCGATTTGCAGTCTGGCTGTATTTAAATAAAAAGTGTTTTCTGGCTACGTGGAACTCTGCTACGCTCTGGTTTGTGAATTTTGGACATATATATAATATCGTTCACTACTACATAGGCCATTTCAATGCTTTTTACTAAAATTTAAAGGATAAATGTCAGGAATTATTTTTATATACAGATTTCCAACAGAAAATAGAAAGGGGAGTGGTGGGACTCAAACCAGGAATGCCTCCTCTTTGTGCGAAGGCTCTACCACTACGCTATTGCTATTTGGCTTAATTTGCATATATGTTTCTTATTATCCTCTTCGATGTCTAAACTGCTAACTGTAGCTAAGCAATGGGCAAACCAGCACAAACACGCGCAAATACAGGCAGCTATATCGGGAATAATAAAAAAAATTAAATGTTTTACATTTTATAATTGTACAGGGGTTTAGAATGTGGGGGAGTGTAGTGTTGGGTATGTACACATTTGAGCGGACTCACTCATGTCAGTTGACATTTGCCGATTGAGGGACTTGCAGGGGCATGGATTTTTGGAATGCTCGGCAGTCTGACACGCCCCCTGCACTCGTGCATGCTCAGTGTTAGCCTTAGAGTTGAGTCAGCATGCCCTCATGGATATGCATGGTGTGCTGAAGTCTTACTCTTAGGCTGCAGTTTCCGTGTAAGACTTATTTAGTCTTACACAGAGGATTAGTGAATCCCGGGGTCTGTTTTTTCAGTTAGTGCTTGTTAGATTTTATTGCCTGTTAGAACTCCTGCATAGACAGTAATTGCAGTCAGGGTAGTCTCATTCATTGATATTCTGTTACTGCCTATTTAAGTGGTACATTTTGGAATATTTTCTGCTTAAAACCTGAGCTTTGGCCAGCTAAGATCTAGTTGTATTCAACTGGACATATAAGAGAATTTAATTACCTTTTATCTGCACTTTTTTCAAATAATACAGCATTTTAATTGATTTATTTGTGTTGCATTGAATATTAACTGAACTGGAAGGTTTGACTTTGTTTTTTTCAGTTAGTTCCCCACCCAGCCTCCCTGTTTTTTTTGTGTTAATCTTGGTGGCTTTGAAACTGCCCGCCCCCCTTGTAAATTTATGTTTGGATACTCCTTCTGAGCCCATCTCATTTGCTCAGTCAACTGAGTGCAGTGAGATAATATTTTGTTTTCAGGCACTTCTCCTTTGTACAAAGAGAGCATCTGGGAAAAAAATTAAGCTTGTTTCCTGTATTTCCTGAAAGTGGTCTAGACTGTTTGTAGGCTTCTGAGCCCCCAAGACTTTCTGTGTTGGAGGGAAGCCTTCCAGCTTAATTTTGTTTCTTAGAACTAGCCAGTTTTCTATTTTCAGTTCTCAAATGTTTGTTTGAACTCAGCACTTGTTCAGAACTCGTTATAAGCACTAAATAAGCTGCAAATTACTACAGCACTCAACTTTCCTCACTTGTTTAGAGGAAAGCAGTTTTTAGTACTTGCTAAATAAGCACCTATCCAGGCATGTCTAAGGGTCAGCTCCAGGTGTTTTCTCCTGTCTACCTGATGAATCTGGGCATCATGGGGCAATGCAGCAATTGCCTCATGTACACAGACAACCCTCTTCTCCTACCACCTAATACTACAACCTGTGAGAGATGCACTTATATAGCCAAACTGGAAGCAAAGCTCTCTTCACCCAAGACTGGACTAGACAGTCAAGAGGAGAAGGTAAAGACTTGCACCACACCACACTCATCACATAGTCCCTCAAAACCCACACCATCAAAACACACACACATAGACACACAAAACACACACCTACATTCGTGAAGGCTTTCAATAAAAACCTGCCCAAGCATCAGGGACCTCCAAAGTAGAAACGCAAGCAAACTCCACCCCCCAACACAACCCACATGACACATAGCCCACAAACTCAGTGTGCCACTCAACCACAGCCCATAAGGCATAACAACATATCCAACACTCTAGTCATAGGTGACTCTATAGTCAGGCACACTGATGTTCCACTCACCATGCTAAACAAGGAGGAAGTTACTGTCAGCTGCCTGTCAGGTGCCAGGATCCACCACATAATGCACGCACTCAGGTCACTCCACAACAAATACATATATGACACTGTCATTGTCCATGTTGGTGTGAATGACCTGAGACGGACCTCCCTGGACTACATGAAAAGATACATGGAGGAGCTCTCCGATCTTGTAGCCCAGGCAGGTATGACCCTAGCCCTGAGTAGCATCTTGCCATCACCCATAATGATACCACAGTACAAAGACAAAATGATTGACTTCAACAAGTGGCTAAGCTTCTGATGTCATTCTAAGGGGATCCAGTATTTGTCTGCCTGGGATGACATGATCAACAGACCACGATGCCTTTGCCAGAGATAGCCTGCAACTGTCGCCCTTGGCATTCCGGATACTGGCTAAGGCTCCTGCCACCCCTATAGTACCTTTTATAGGCAAGGTTCAAATGACAAATTCACCACCATAACAAGTACAAGCAAGCAAAATCTGAGGGTAATGCTACTCAATGCCAGAAGTCTAAACCTTAAAATGCACTAACTCGAGGCACTCCTTAAAATGGAGAACATCGACATCTGTGCAATGACAGAGACCTGGTTCAAAGCTCTGGGGAGCACCCCTGCATTACTAGACTATAATTCATACCACACCTTTCGGCCAACTAACCCGGAATGAAGCACTAAAAGTGGAGGCGTGTCCATATTCATTAAGGATATCCACACCTCCAGGCTAGTTGCACAGCATAATGCATCCAAGATTATCCAAGTGCAACTAACTCTCTACAAGACCGCAATCCAAATTGTAGCTTGCTACAGACCCCCCCCCCCACCATGCCACAGGACTCCCACTCTTCATTTCTTAATACACTGGAAAGTATTAGGGTACAACTCAATACCCTAACAATGGGCAATTTCAACTACCCCACCATTAACTGGGAAAACTACTCATGTACCGACTCTTTTGCTCAACGTTTTCTGGAATTCATAAATTCCAACACCCTGGATCAACTTATTCAGACCACTACCAGGGGCAGTAATATCCTAGACCTGGTCATTAGCAACATGGGCAACTGGTGTTCCACACCAGAGGTCAATTCCTCGTTGGTCAGATCTGACCACAAGGTAATCACCCTAGACATATACTCCCACCTCCAATTAGGGAAACCACTGTAAAAACTTCTCCAAAGCCAACTTCACACTTCTTAAGACAGATGTGGCAAACAAATACACTTTATAAGCACTTACATGAGTTCATGGATCATGGTATCCTTAATAGAACCAAGATGCTATCCTCCAAAAAAAGGAAGCCAATCTGGTGGTCCTTTGCCATAAACATACTCTACATCAGAAGAAAGAAACTGTTGCAAAAAATAGTAAAATCCCATGACTGGAGGAACACCCTGGTCAACCTCAGTAAGAAGCTGAGATCCCTCATAAAATCCTCCAAAGCTATTTATGAAAACAAAATTGCCACTGACTCTAAAGACAACCACAAAGCATTCCATAGCTATGTCAAGAATCTCAATGGCAACACTCAGATCTGCTTGAGTTACAGCACAATGGCACTAAATATACAGAACCAACTGATATTGCCAACATCCTGGCAGATAGGTTCAGTGCTAACTTTACCCCCTCTCACCCCCTAGAGGGCACATCTCTATACCAGAAGAATGCAAAGTTCCTGTAATCACAGCTGCCCAGGTAAAAAACACACTCTCCAAAGCCAAGAGCACAGCATCCATGGAACCTGACAATATCCCAGGCTGCATTCTACATGAACTACAGAATGAACTGGCACCCTACCTAAGTACCATGTTCAATCATAGCCTCACCTCAGGTTTTGTGCCCACTGAATGGCGCACCACGATGGGTATCCCACTCCACAAAGGGGGAGCCATGACAGACCCCAATAACTAACAACCCATTAGACTGACGAGCCTGGTCTGCAAGGCCATGGAATGTATCATCATGGAACTCATAAACAAAGACATTGGTAATCTCCAAACTCTGGACCCTACCCATTTCAGTTTTGTAAAAGGCAGATCATGTCTCCTAAACCTGATTGACTTCTTTGAAGCAGTCACCAAAGAAATAGATGAGGGTAAGGTGGTTTACACAGCTTATCTACATCTCACCAAAGCTTTTGACACCACCACCCACTCTGGAGTTATAGATAAGCTCACTAAACTAGGTATAAATCCCTAAGTCACAAGTTGGGTTGCCAACTGGCTCACGGACAGAACCCACACTGTGAAAGTAGCAGACTCCAAATTCAACTTCAGACCAGTGACAAGTGCAGTACCACAGGGTTCAGTCCTGGGTCCTCTTCTGTTTGGTATCTACTTCTCTGAAGTACAGGCTAACACAGAAGGTCTTTGGCTAACAAAGTTTGCAGATGACTGCAAACTAGGAGCCATAATCAAAACTCCTAACGATGTGGACATACTACAAAAGGGCCTCACTGAGACAGATGCCTTGTGTCAAAGCCATGGCCTGAAGCTCAATGCCAAAAAGTATATTGTCATCCCCTCTGGTAAAAACTCTGTACCCATGCACTACCACATAAGTGGTAGTCTACTTAATGCCGAAAGTGTGATAAGAGACCTTGGGACACAGGTGGACAGTAGTCTCTCCTTGGATAATCACATCGCCACAGTGGTCAGGAAATCCTTCTACGTGGCTCACCTCATCACAAAAGGTTTCTCATCCAGAAAAAAGAGGTCATTGTTCCCCTCTACTCATCACTCATTAGACCCCATTATAGAGTACAATGCCCCATTTGGTATGTACCTCGCAAGACATCCACAACAACTGGAAAGCCCACAGAAATACCTCACAAAGAGGATTACTGGCCTCAGACAGATGCCCTATGCAGACCATCTCAAAAAACTCCATCTTTTCTCCGTCACATATCGCCTACTCAGAGACGATCTTTGCTTAACATACAAAGCTATGTCAAACCCAGACCTGTTGGACATGCTCCACTTAAAGAAATCCCAATCCCTCCAAGCTACATGCTCTAGGGACCTAAACCTTGTCACCACAATAAACTGAACATGCTGGAGGGATAGATTCCTGTCCCAGAGACTTCCCATACTCTGGAACAGACTACCTATCTATGTCAAACAGAGCTTCTCATTAGCAGTTTTCAAGAAAAATCTTGATGATTGGATGGGAAATAGGAAATTCACCCCAGGGATCACTTCTGTGGCTTTGCTCAACAAGGGTACAGGAAAATAATTTTCCTGGTTGGCAAAAGCCAGGTTACCTTTTTGGCTAGGTTTATATAGGCACTAGGGCTAATAGCTTAGTACCTACCTATGAAACTATGAACCTGTTAAGAAGTTTGCTAAGGCAAATTACCTCAAACTAAGTGACAGCTTATTAAACTTCTAAGCCCCTCCAAACCTGGCTGACGCTGAGGCCTACTCTGAGTTGTACACAAAAGGACTGTACAACTGCATTCATCGCTGCATAGAGGAGGCAGTACCAGTCTGAGACAAATCTATGATTACTGGCAAAACTATCCCTGTGGAACCCTAGCCTAAACAGGCTATTCAATGAAAGGAAAACAAATCCTGTCCAAAGGCAAGAAAGAAAAGACAAAACAGTGCAAAAAGACACGTACCAGTCTAAACAAACTGTGGACAATATTTAATAAGGTAAACAAATTAGAGAGCTTGTCAAATCTGCCAAAGCAAACTATGAAGCAAAGATAGTCTACCGGGTGAAAGATAACCATAAGACTTTTAAAATTATGTTTGTAACCTTAGGGGAAATGCTCAGCAATGTGCTGAGTTAATCATGAATGGCAACACTTACACCCAGCATGAAAGTATAAGAAACTTGCTGACCAGCAAGTTCACTTCAAACTTCTCCCCATCATTTCCTACCACAACCAAAGAAATACCCATAACCATCCCCCTACCAGTCATTATGAGGGAACAGGTCCTTACTGCACTTGCTAAAGCCAAAAATACAGCCACCATGGGTACCAAAAAAGCTGCCAGGAGAGAGAATAAAATATACTGTACAAGACAGTAGGCAGGGGCAAAAGGAACTATAAAACCAGAATCATGGTTATTGTTGAGAGTTAAACGGAGAGGTTATAAAGCAGGGGTTAAATGGGTACAGCTATTGTCTGTTGTAAAGGTTCCACTAAAGAGTTCATAAGTAGTGTAATTTATTGCAGGATACTGCAGTAAAAGGAGAGGAGAGAAAATTTCTAGGGAACAGAAGCAGCACAGTTTGTATTTATCATTTATCAGTGAGGGAAGGACACAATTTACAAGATAAAAGTGGACATATGTGGACTAGCATTTGTAAGGGTGGACAGACAAAGAAATATGGACATCAACAAGTACAAGTTAAGAAGACTAAAGGTTGGTAAAGTAGGGGGGACTGTTTGCTGTAGGTATAGAGCCTAGAATAGACAGGTCAGATAGGAGCCCTAAAAAGGCCATGGCTTACAGAACATTTGCACTGTATGCTTTCTAAAATGCATGAACCATTTAGTAACTCTGTTTCTAAACCACTCTCATAATACTCTGATTTTTATTTGAAACAATTAAGACCTTGGTAAGAATTATTGAAATCCACAACTTGTGAAAGTCAAACAAATTGAAAGTGGATAGATTGCAGCAATCCTGGATAATGAGCATTTATTTGGTATCAAAACCCTTGAAGTTGGCATACTAATTTGTTTTGTAGTTTTCTATCGTGATGACGGCTGGCATCTGTTTTTAGATCGTAGGCATTGTGATGGGACTATGCATTGTTTCTTGCTCTCTGGATTTCTTTTTTCTTTTTTTTTTTGGTACTGTGAAAAGCAGGCAATGGACATCTAGAGTATAACTATATAAAGGCAACATGGCCCACGTGATGTACCAACTTTCACAAGTATGGGTATTATGCAGGTCTTACATACAATACTTACACTGCATGTATATATGTATATATGTTTATATGTATATATGTATGCACGTATATATGTACATATGTATGCATGTATATGTATATATATATATATATATATATATATATATATATATATATATATATATATATATACATATATATATATATATATATATATATAGATGTCACTTTTGTCACCTTCCATTAATTTTAAACACTTCTCTCAGTTGCTATTTATTCTGTGTTGTCTATGCTTTCATGCAGGTAAGTGTAGATTTCTGTTAATGCAGAACTTTTCAGAAATGCTGAAAGCTTTGGTGTTACTAAAAGGAGTGTGTGTGTGGGGGGGTGGGGGGCTTAGGGTCAATTCTGAAGTTAGGTTATGTGATAGTTTAAATGTTTTGTTTGTGTGTGTTTTTTTGCAGGTTGTGAGTGTCTATGTGTGTGGGTGTGTATGTGTGTGTGTGTGTGTCTTATTTAGTAGTCATATTAGTGAAAGGGTTTTGATCCACGGTGGTGGTGCTGCGGTAGTGTTGTCGCCTCACAGTAAGATGCTGTCCGGTTCGATTCTCAGCTAGAGAGTCTTCTGTGTGGAGACATGCTTGAATGGGCGTACCTTCATTGAAGGTTGTGCATCAGGGCTGGCAAGCTGGTACATAAAAAGCAACTGCCAATCATTAGCGGACCGGAGTTCCACTGTGGCAACCCCTAAACGAAAAAAGCTGAAAGACACAAACAAATTAGGGAAAGGGTTTTCAGTCAGGTAATTTGTTGGGTTAGGATCTGGGCCAGTGACAGGTTCGGTGTTAGGCTTCACACATGAGTAAGATGGTACAGGGGTGAAACCTAACTATGTCTAAAGCGTGTAAACGATTTGGTTCCTTCCTTTTTGTAATGAGATATAGTTTTGATATTTTTTGCATTTGATTGTTTAGATGAAATGCATATAAATATTTTATATGTCAATTTAAACAAATATACTCATGTATTTATGCATGCATGTATGTATTTATGCCTTTCATAAGAATTATGCTACATCTGTCCTGTCCCATATATGCTAGTGTGACTGTACAATCCATTTAGGGATGTTGCTCCACTCCTTCCTGAGAAAAAAAAAAAAACAGTTTGCCCATAATGTCCCTATCTATGCCTACTAGTCTTATTTGCAGATTAGGTCACATCTGTTTTTTTTTTCTTTTTCCTGACAAATGGTTTATACACATTATAAGAGATCTGGGAACACAGGTTGACAGCAACCTCTCTTTTGAGCACCACATTGCCACTGTGGTCAGAAAGTCCCTCTATGAGGCACATCTCATTACTAAAGGTTTTGCATCCAGGAAGAAAGAGGTCATTGTTTCCTGCTACTCTTCCCTCATTAGGCCAATCATTGAGTACAATGCCCCATTTGACATGTACCTTGTTAGACACCTGCAACAACTGGAGAGGACACAAAAGTACCGCACAAAGAGGATGCTAGGCCTTAAACATTTGTCCTATATGGACAGACTAAAAAAACTCCAACTATTCTCTGTCTCATATCACTCACTTAGAGGCGATCTCTGCTTGACTTACAAAGCCATGTCTGACCCAGCTCTATGAGAAATGCTATATCTAAAGAAATCCCAGTCCCTCCGCGACACACGCTCCAGAGACCTCAACCTCATTATCACAATCAACAGAACATGCTGGAGGGACAGGTTCATAATCCAGAGACTGCCCATGCTATGGAATAGACTTCACATACATGTCAAGCAGAGCACCTCACTGGATCTCTTCACAAGAGATCTTGATGAATGGATGGGAAATAGAAAATTCACCCCAGGGATCACTCCAGTGGCTTTACTTGACAGATGCACTGGGAACTAAGGTTGGGTGGCACGATGCCAGGGTACTCCTATGGGCTAGCCTTGTAAAGGCTTCAGGGCCATTAGCCTAGTACACACTATGAACCTGTGAACAATCATAGAAGATACCATTGAAGTGATTAAGTATTGTAATCATATTTTCCCCTATCCTTTCTTTGAAGCTTTAGAATACTGATTATTTGTACTTATCTGTTTGACAAGTACTCTTTTTGTATTTGTGATACCCTCTTCTGAACATACTTTGTCTAGCTTTCACCCTTGTAAAACGTAATTCTCTGGTACTGCAGCAATACACTTAATTAGGTTTTACCAGTTGAATATAAAAAACAATAACAGTTCACATGATACATACCCATGTGTATCATAGAGTCTCACTGGACTTCTTTGGTGCTTTCTCAGATAGACTATTTACATTTTATCTATTGCAAGTCAAGAGATATGCATCTGGAGCATTTCTCCCTGGGACTCTGCTGAAAACTGGCTTTAAGTTAGACTTTCCTGGTAAACAACTAGATAAAACAAACATAAAATAATTGTTAACCTGATCTGACATCTTCCACTGCACTTTTCCTTTAAATAATATATTTCTTTCCTGGATTATTCATGCACAGATTAATCATTTTCATTCTGTTGCACTGAATTTAATCTGTAATGTTTTAGACCTTCCCTCCTGTCTTCCAATTTATTTTCAGCCTTCTCCTGTATCACTAGTTTTGCACATCTGGAATGTTTCTGATATAAGAGAAGTATTAGATGCTGTACTAATTATTGTGATACACACCGGCGAGTACTTTTTTTATCTGCATGGGAATCTCTTACTATTACTTCCCATCACTCTTAATGCTCTTCTAACAAGTATTTTACCCATAATGCAGCAGTACTCTGAACTCATCACCTGCATCTCGTTTTGTTTAGTAACTTTTGTCTGATACCTTGGCATGTGCTTCACATAACCTGTGTGCTCTGATAACGTTGTCAAAATACTGATTTCAGAGAGCTTCCTCTAAAAAGACAGAAGCCAAAGCATATGTAACAAAACAAAACAAAGAAAGGAAGACACAAGTATTCATGTGTTAACTGTTAAATTCTTCTGAGCAATGCCCAACTTCAGGGAATTACTAGAAAATATTTTCAGTATTAGCACTGTATAATTAAATTATTAACAACTAAGATAAGTAAGCGGAAATATTTTGTTAGCATGAGAATAACAATTAAATTGTATAATATTCAGTGTCTTAGCATTGACTGTCATACACACTTATGAACATAGAGTTATACAGACATTTAGTACATTTGCTCAGCATAAATTTAAGTCATGGAGTACTGTAAAAATACAAACAAATATCATCAGCATGGAAAGGATAGAGTGGGAATTGTGCAGACAAGTAAACCCCCCAAAACTATACAGCGTAACAAAGTTCATATAGAATCACAGATATTTATTCAAGATTGTGCAGATGTTTGAAATACAGTTTTAAAGATTTGCTGATATGCACATTTTATAGAAGTTCAGTACCCAATATCAGATATGCATGATTCATCATAAATATTATTAAATAAATATACAGATGAATAATAAAACACAAAGCCTGAGTGTTTAAGTGGAATAATTTTGTCAGTACTAAAATACAATAAACATGGTTGGGAGGGTGGCCTAAGGTTCAGGTGTTTGTCTTACAAACACAAGGTGCAGGGTCTGAGTTTCCCAAGGGATAATTGGCTAGGCTTAAAATGGTTCGCAAGGGTAGTTTGCCTAGTACTAATCTATGAACCTATGAACAAAAAGTATTTTACTTCACAAATTAATTTTGAGAAAGAAAACTGTTGCTGTTGTTATTCTGACACTATCCTAACAGCACATCATTTGGTTTCTATGTAAATGTATCTGTGTGGTGCAAATGGAAAGGTATTACAGCTCTTCTAAAATGCTGTAAATAATTATATAAAATGTTTTAGTGGCAAGTAATGTAAAGCTGTCATCAGTAACACCACAAATTGTAAACATTGATTGCTTATCCATTGGCATAGAACAGACCACTCCATTCTATGGCAACAGAGTAACTATAGTGCAATAGAAAGAAACAAATATAAAACATTCTTACTAAAATATTAGAAATATATATCTTTTAAAGATAACTGCATTCATCAATGATTTAGGATTTACAAGCTCCCAACAAAATATATGCTGAATGCTCTATTCAGTGGTGAAATCACTATCAGTTATAGTCGGACTATTTATTAGTAAAATTTGCAAAGTGACTCATGATAGGTTCAGATAATTTTGGATAGCATTATACAATCTAAGTACACAGAATGCAGTAAAATAAAACCCATGCACATGTGCATTGGCTGATGTGAGAAATAACAGGAGGGCAGTCTACTGTGTTCATTCACTCCCATGATAATATCAGAATTTGGACTCAAGCACATCAGTAAACATCATAATATAGTACTCAGAATGCTAATGCTCTGGCATAAAAGGCAAGTGTGTAAAATGCTAGGCAGATAACAGCATGTAAAAATAACATAATGGATATAATTTTATCAAATGCAATAGTTTTAACAGTTTCTTCATTTGTGAAACAACTTACAAAGCAGAAGAACTACAAGTTGGTGTTGCAGACAGAGAAAGGCTCACCACTGATGTTAGCCGAGACCACCTCTCAAACGTCTTGGTTGGAACCTACTAATCAAACCCTCCTGAATGTCTGAAGCTTGAACAGCTCTGCAGACTATTTATAGGGGGAGCAGAGCCTGTCTTTCCCTTGATCGTAATTTGCTACCTCCAAGTACATGTTGCATAAGTGTATTTACAAAGTGCTGCAAACATTAAAATGTGCTCATCTGTAGGGGGCAGCAAATGCTGGAGTCCAAAACCTAATGCAGTCAATTATGCCAAGGGCAAAGAAAACAAAATGCCTTGTGAAAGCTTTAACACCTTAATTAAAATGTACTTTAGGCAGAGTCACTCAAGGAAACAAAATGCCTTGCAAAAGCTTTAGCACCTTAAAATGTACATGTTAGGCAAAGAGTCTTGTTTTTATGTTTTCTGTTCCATTTTGTAACAATCCCTAAAGTACATCCTCCTGTAACTATCACAGATGTGAATTCTGTCACATTATGATATAAGAAAAAGGATTGTGGGTGTGGGGTAATGCTGATTTAAATGGATAGAGGACATTGCACTGCAAAAAAAAAATATTCAGAGCATGCTTATACATCAAAATAGGGGTGGGAGGTTGGCATAATGCTTAAGGTGTTTATCTTACAAACATAAGGTGCAGGGTTTGATTCTCACATGGGGTAATTGGCTAGGCTGAAAATGGCCCACAAGGGCAGTTAGCCTAGTACTAATCTGTGAACCTCTGTGAATCTGCAAACATTCAGAAAATAATGCATTTTATAAACAGTGCATGTCTATCTAATGTGTTTTATTTTTGCCTTGTGACAAAAACTGTGGGGGAGAAATGTTCAGGAATGTGATGACCCACCACTGGACCAGTAATCAAGTAGCCTCAATCCTCACCACTGGCAACAATGGGGGATGAACATTGGGAGGATTACAAGTATGCACCCAGTATTTCCAGATGCAGCTCTCTGCATCAAGTGCAGTTTCCCTTAAGAGCAAACAGAGGCCACAGTCAGTCTGGGGCTGGTTTCTCCCTCTTTCTCCAGATCCCCAATAAGAATCCCCACTGGCAAAGCTATAGGGTTAAGATCACAGCCGAGTGGCAAGTCTAAGCCCTCCAGCACCCTCTCTGTCCAACCAGTGCTTCGTGTCCCTGCCTAAGTAGCTGACAGACACACACACACACACACACACACACACACACACACACACACACACACACACACACACACACACACCCTTACTTTGAGATTTGATTTATATACAACCACACACATACACCTGGGGAAGACTGGCACAGGTTTAGTAGCTATGCCCCCTTCTGCCCAGACTATAAGGTACTACCAGCTGCCACCAGCCACCCTTCTTATTAGCTACTATAAGGTCCTTACGAAGAGTGTTAGATACTACTGTGTAATGTTACTATTAATCCAAATGGTAGTCTGACCAAGCAAGGCTATTTTAGGAGAGGCCTGTATAGTGTCACCAAATACATATGCAAGTACTCTAAGAGTTTAAATATGTCTCACAAATATCAGCCACAAAGATAGGTTTAAATATATTTAATAATAAATAATAAAAAAAATAAGACAATACTCAGAATATAAATGACAGTTACTTCAGAGTTCAGAATCACAGGAAATATTTTGAAACAACATTGCAGGACAGTCTCAAATAAATATAGAAAACATCTAAACTAATCTTTACTATATTCCTATCTATATCTAAAAGAGATATTATGCCCTAAGTCTTACTTACAGACAACATGCAGGCAGAAGGTGTTTATATCACGTTATCGAAAGATGAAAATAGTGAACGCTATTTCATCGGCCCCAAAACATCTAAACATGAAAATATCGAACATTCAAAACAGCAAATTTTTTCCCATGGAAAAAATTTGCTGCTCTGGAACACATACACACAACACAAGCACATCAAACAAACAACAACCACACACATACATACACTTAAATTCCTACATCTAATGCTACACTAAACTAAACATACACTACTATCTACCCACTTACCTTAACCCAAACCCTAACCCTAAGGTCTGTCACTATCGCACACTTACCTAACCCGCGCCCTAACCCTAACTCACTTAAACCGCCCCTAACCCTAAAGTCTGTCACTATCACACCCACGCCTAACCCATGCCCTAACCCTAACTCACTTAAACCGCCCCTAACCCTAATGTAGAAACAATCACACACTTACCTGAACCCAACCCGTAACTTTCCACCACAGTGCTAAGAATAGCGAAGCCACAGAAACGGCCAACCAAATTCTTTCCTGAGGAAAGAATTCACTGTTGTGTAGCTTCACTATTCTTCGTGTTCGCTGAATAGTGTTCGATATCAGAACATTCAAAGTTTTAATACTTCAATATTCTGATATAGACCCAACAGAAGTGCTGAGTAGATATTTCTAGGTCCAAGACAAGGTACAAAATGCACAGTCTCTCTCTGAGGGAGTTCTTAAATTAATATCAAACATTACTGCTCAGTTAGCCTGGATGACATCTCTTTTTATCACCTGACTTCAGTTCCCAGGCTAAAACAGAAACTAAGAATGTTTACATCTCTGTGTTATAAGTACATATCTCTCAGAAGTTTGCAGAACTTGGAAGTCGTAAAACAATAAAACACTTTTGCATTTGAAACCTAGTAATTATTTCTGTTTCAAGACAATGCAAAAACATCTAGCTCTAGACATTGTGTCTACTATTGAACTGAAACTGAGAGATAATCATAAAACACTTTAATTTCAACTTATTTTCATGACGTTTTGCAAGTTAACTGTATGTTACAGTTTCTAATATTAAAACATACATTTGCAAAGGTATATAACTTATATACATTCCTGTTCTTTTCCAGTAGGGTACACTGTAGACGCTTCCTTGAATCTCAGTGCTGTACAAACCCTGTTCAACACACACTTCTGCACCAGGAGCTTTATATACATATAGCATATAGTTCTCTTAGATTTTTAAGACAAGCATATGGATCATACTAATATTCACAAATGATATATAATTATTTACAAAATTCCAGATAGCTGGGCTGGCAGTGTCAAAATCCCCCCCCCCAAAAAAAAACTCAAGCTAGTTTTTCAAGTGACCTTTGAGAAACATTGCTTGGGAGGGTTGAGCCTATTTGGGAATACCTTAGCCCATTCCCTGTTTTGACAGCCCATCTGTGTTAGCATTGCTAACTCCACTGCGGTGCTGCACTGTCATATCATATACTTGCAACTCTAGACTCCATCTTAATAACTTGGCATTTTGCTGGCTGGCTCGATGTAACCATGTTAAGGGATTGTGGTCTGTAACTACAGTGAATTTCCTTCCATACAGATAAGGTTGTCGTTTCTGCAGTGCCCGCACTATGACTAGACATTCCTTTTCTACAGCTGCATAGCATTCCTCCCTGGGTTGGAGGCTACGACTGAGATATATGACTGGGTGATCTTCTCCTTCTGAGGAAACCTGGCTAAGTACAGCCCCCACCCCATGGTTTGAAGCATCTACCTGCACAACAAATTCTTTGCTGTAATCTGGACTGGCTAACACAGATGGTCCTCCCAAAGCTCCTTTAAGTTTCTAGAATGCCTGCTCACATGCTGGGGTGCATACTACCTTATCTGGCCTGTTTTCCTTATCAGGTCTGTGAGGGGAGCAGCTATGGTACTATAATTGGGAACAAACTTTCTGTAGTACCCACTGTCCCTAAGAACATCCTCACCTGCTTTCTGGTATCAGGGACAGCCCCATGCTTGAATGGCTTCCACTTTGGCAGGTTATGGCCTAATCTTAGCACTCTGTACTCTATGTGCTAGGTAGGCGACCTCTGCATACCCATCTGACACTTACTGGACTTAATGGTCAACCTTGCCCTCAGTAGTCTGCCCAACACCTCCCTGACATGCTGAAGGTGGTCTTGCCAGGAATGGCTGTAGATAACAATATACTCTAGGTAAGCAAGGGCAAAATCTCCTACTCCTGATAGGATATGATCTACCAGCTGTGCCATTTTTCATCGCAAAGGGTATCTTCTTGAACTCATACAAGCCAAAAGGTATCACAAAGGCTGACCACTCTCTAGCACTGGGAGTCAAGGGCCCCTGCCAGTAACCCTTGGTAAGATCAATAGTGTAAGATACTTAGCCCCACCCAGCTGCTGTAGGGCTTCATCTGTCCTAGGCATGCAGTAAGCATCTGACTCTATGTGACTATTTAATTTCCTGTAGTCCACACAGAACTCAGTGCTGAAATCCTTCTTTGGTACCAGCACCCCTGTGGAGATTCAGGGACTGCTGGATTCCTGAATTACCCCTAGTTCCAACATTTCCTGCAGCTCCTCCCTCAGAGTCTGTTTGACTGTCTGCTTACTGGGCTTTTGGGGTCCTGTATCCACATGGTGCTGCACCAGGTGGGTGCACCCTGGTTTCCCAGTGAACATGCCCTCAAACTCCTGTAACATTGCTCAGGTTTCCCGGACCAGGGAAGGGGACAGCTGCTGGGACATTGCTACCCCTTCCACTGAGGTGTCAGTCTGAGCCTCACTGAGGAGATCACTCACCAGGTCCCGCTCAGTCTCCTCCTGTCATCCACTGCAAATACTCAGCACAGGGACCTCCCTATCATGGTAAGGCTTTTTCATGTTAACATGGTACAATTTGTGCCCCTGCCTCCTACCGCCAAGCTCATGAGTTCCCTGAACCTTGTCCTGAGGTTTAGGACATATGCCACAACAGACTCCATGTGGGATTCAGACTCACCCTCCCACTCATCTCAAATCAAATCTAGAGTTCCCCACACCCTATGTCCATACAGCAACTAAAAAGGTGAAAAATCTGTGGATTCCTGGGGAACCTTTTTGGAAGCAAACAACAGATGGGGCAAATATTTGTCCCAGTCCCTCTTAAACTGGTCTGCAAATGCCTGTAGAATCATCTTGAGTGTAGAGTTTAACCTCTCAACAAGACCCTTAGTCTAGGGGGTAAGGGGTGGCCTTTAGGTGCTTCACCCCACAGTACTTCCACAGACAAGCCAGCAGGTCTGACATGAAATTGGCACCTCTGTCAGCCAGTATTTTTTTTGGAAAACCTACCCTGCTGAAAATCTCTAACAATGCATTTGCCACCTTTTCTGCCACAGTGGAAGACAGAGCCACTGCCTTAGGGTATCTGGTAGCATAATCTACTACCACTAGGATATACTTTTTCCCTGTGGAACCTGGGGTACTCAGAGGCCCCACAATATCCATAGCTACCCTCTGAAATGACTCCTCAATCACAGGCAAAGGCAGCAAAGGATTTTTCATAGGTTCATATGTGTGTACTAGGCTAATGACCCTGGCCCTGTCGAGCAGAGCCACAGAGGCGATACATGGGGTGAATTACTATTTCTCATCCAATTATCAAGATTTTTCTTGAAAAGTGCTAATGAGGAGCTTTGTTTGATATAGATAGGTAGTTTGTTCCAGAGTATGGGAAGTCTCTGGGACAGGAATCTATCCCTCCAGCATGTTCTGTTTATTGTGGTGACAAGGTTTAGGTCCCTAGAGCGTGTAGCTCAGAGGGATTGGGATTTCTTTAAGTGAAGCATGTTCAACAGCTCTGGGTATGACATAGCTTTGTATGTTAGGCAGAGATTGCTTCTGAGTAGGCGATATGTGACGGAGTAAAGCTGGAGTTTTTTTGAGATGGTCTGCATAGGGCATCTGTTTGAGGAAAGTAATCCTCTTTGTGAGGTATTTCTGCGGTATTTCCAGTTGTTGTGGATGTCTTGTGGGGTACATACCAAAATGGGTGTTGTACTCTATAATGGATCTAATGAGTGTTGAGTAGAGGGGAACAATGACCTATTTTTTCTTGGATGAGATACCTTTTGTGATGAGGTGTGCCACATAGAAGGATTTCCTGGCTACTGTGGCGATGTGATTATCAAAGGAGAGACTACTGTCCACCTGGGTCCCAAGGTCTCCTATCACACTTTCAATGTTAAGTAGACTACCACCTATGTGGCAGCTCATGGGTACAGAGTTTTTACCAAAGGGGATGACAATGCACTTTTTGGCATTGAGCTTGAGACCATGGCTTTGACACCAGGCATCTGTCTCAGTGAGGCCTTTTTGAAGGATGTCCACATTGTTAGGAGTTTTGATTATAGCTCCAAGTTTGCAGCCATCTTTGAACTTCATTATCCTAAGACCTTCTGTGTTTGCCTGTTCTTCAGAAAAATAGATACCAAACAGGAGAGGACCCAGGACTGAACCCTGTGGTACTCCACTTGTCACTGGTCTGAAGTCGGATTTGGAGTCTGCTACTTTCACAGTGTGGGTTCTGTCAGTGAGCCAGTTGGCAACTCATCTTGTGACAAATTGATTTATACTTAGTTTAGTGAGTTTATCTTTAATTCCAGAGTGGGAGATGGTGTCAAACCTTTTGGTGAGATCTAGATATGCTGTGTGAACCACCTTACCCTCGTCTATGGCTTTGGTGACTGCTTCAAAGAAGTCTATCAGGCTTAGGAGACATGATCTGCCTTTTACAAACTCGAATTGGGTGGGGTCCAGAGTTTGGAAATTACCAGTGTTTTTGTTTATACGTTCCATGATGCTTTATTCCATGGCCTTGCAGACCAAGCTCATTAGGCTAATGGGGGCAGTAGTTCCTGGGGTCCATGGTGGCTCCCCCTTTGTGGAGTGGTATAACAACATTCAGGGGGCACAAAGCCTGAGGTGAGGCTAAGATTGAACATGGTGCTTAGGTGGGGTGCCAGTTCATTCTGTAGTTTGTGTAGAATGCAGCCTGGGATGCTGTCAGGTCCCAAGGATGCTGTGTTCTTGGCTTTGGATAGTGTGTTTTTTTACCTGTGCAGCTGTGATTACAGTAACTTTGCATTCTTCCAGTATAGAGATCGGCACTTTAGGGAGTGAGAGGGGGTAAAGTTAGCACTGAACCTATCTGCCAGGATGTTGGCAATATCAGTTGGTTCTGTATATTTAGTGCCTTTGTGCTGCAACTCTGAGCAGATCTAAGTGTAGACATTGAGATTCTTGACATAGCTATATAATGCTTTGTGGTTATCTTTAGAATCAGTGGCGATTTTGTTTTTGTAACGAGCTTTGGAGGATTTTTATGAGAGATCTCAACTTCTTACTGAGGTTGATCAGGGAGTTCCTCCAATCATGGGATTTTACTCTTTTTTGCAACAGTTTCTTTCTTCTGTTGTAGAGTTTGTTTATGGCAGGGGACCACCAGATTGGCCTCCTTTTTTTGGAGGATAGCATCTTTGTTCTGTTAGGGATAGCATGATCCATGCACTCATTTAAGTGCTTATAAAGTGCATTTGTGTGGGATTCAGCAGTCATAACTCTATTGTCCATCTGCATGGGTGTCATGAACCTTGCCACTTCTGTCTAAAGAAGCATGAAGTTGGCTTTGGAGAAATTATTTTCCATGGTTTCTCTAGTGGGGGTGGGGGCTGGATGTGGATGCTTAGGGTGATTAGCTTGTGGTCGGATCTGACCAACAAGGAAATGACCTCTTGTGTGGAACACCGGTCGCCCATGTTGGTAATGACCAGGTCTAGGACATTGCTGCCCCTGGTGGGGATGTGTATAAGCTGATCCATGGGGTTGGAGTTTATGAATTCCAGAAAACATTGAGCAAAAGAGTTGGTACATGAGTAGTGTTCCCAGTTAATGGTGGGCTAGTTGAAATTGCCCATCATTAGGGTGTTGGGTTGTACCCTAATATTTTCCAGTGCATCAAGAAATGAGGAGTAGGAATCCTGGGGCATATGATGGATCTGTTGCAAGTTACAATTTGGATTGCAGTCTTGCCCAGAGTTAGTTGTACTTGGATAATCTCAGATGCATTATGCTGAGCAACTAGCATGGAGGTGTGGATATCCTTAATGAATATGGACACTCCTCCGCCTTTAGTGTTTTGGTCCAGGTTAGGTGGCCAAAAGGTGTGGTATGAATTATAGCCCAGTAATGCTTGGGTACTTTCTGGTGCCTTGAACCAGGTCTCTGTCACTGCACAGATGTTGATGTTCTCCATTTTAAGGAGTGCCTCGAGTTAATGCATTTTGAGGTTTAGATTTCTAGCATTGAGTAGCATTACCCTCAGATTTTGCTTGCTTGTACCTGTTACAGTGGTGAATTTGTCATTTGAACCTTGCCTAAAAAAGACACTATAGGGGTGGCAAGAGCCTTATCCAGTATATGGAATCCCAATGGCGACAAGTCAGGCCATCTCTAGCAAAGCATCATGGTCTGTCGATCATGTCATCCCAGGCAGACAGATACTGGATCCCCTTATAATGGCACCAGAAGCTTAGCCAATTGTTGAAGTCAATCATGGGAGTGGGAGGATGGCATAATGGTAAGGTGTTTACCTTACAGACACAAGGTACAGGGTTTGATTCTCACATGGGATAATTGACTAGGCTTAAAATGGCCCAAAAGGAAAGTTAGCCTAGTACAAATCTATGAACCTATGAACCTTTTGTCCTTGTACTGTGGTATCATTATGGGTAATGGCAGGATGCTACTCAGGGCTAGAGTCATACCTGCCTGGGTTACAAGATCAGGAGCTCCTCCATGTGCCTTTTCATGTAGTTCAAGAAGGTACATCTCAGGTCATTCACACCAACATGGACAATGACAGAGTCATATTTGTACTTGTTCTGGAGTGACCTGAGATGCATATGTTATGTGGCGGATCCTGGCACCCGACAGTCAGCTGACAGCAAACTTCTCCTTGTTTATCCTGGTGAGTGGAACATCAATGTGCCTGACTATAGAGTCACCTATGACTAGAGCCTTATGGGCTGTGGTTGAGTGGCACACTGAGTTTGTGGGCTATGTGTCATTTGGGTTGTGTTGGGGGGGTGGAGGTTGCTTGTGCTTCTACTTTGGAGTTCTCTGTTGCTTGCTCAGATTTTTATTGAGAGCCTCAGTGAATGTAGATGTGTGTTTTGTGATTCTATGTGTCTGTTTTGGTGGTGTAGGTTTTGAGGGACTATGTGATGAGTGTAGTGTGGTATGAACTCTGAATGTTCACTGCGTGGCTGACTGAGAATACAAGCACCTTCAGTAGTGACTGTACACAATCTACAGGAATTCAATATCCACACCACTACAAGCCAATTAATATGTGAAGTGGCTAACTCACCACTATCACCCAATTATATGTGATGTGGCTATCTCACCACTGCCATCCAATTAATATGTGAAGCCCCTGCACTGGCCCAGTAATCAAGGAGCCTCAGTCCTCACCACTGGCAACCGTGAGGGATGTACACAATAGGAGGATGACAAGTACACACACAGTAAAGTACAATTTCCCTTAAGAGCACACAGAGATCACAGTCAGTCTGGGGCTGGTTTCTCCCTCTTTCTCCACATCCCCAATAAGACTCCCCATTGGCACAGCTATCGGGTTGGGTTCTCAGCCGTGGCCACGCTAAGACCTCCAGCACCCTCTCTGTCCAACCAGTGCTTTGTGTCCCTGCCCAAGTAGCTGACACAGACACACACAAACACACAGACACACACACACACACACACACACACACACACACACACACACACACACACACACACACACACACACACACACACACACACACACACGCACACACACGCTTTGAAATTTGATTTATATACAAACACACACATACAGCTGGGAAAGGCTGGCACAAGTTTACTAGCTATGCCCTCTTCTGCCCAGACTATACGGTAGTACCAGCTGCCAGCAGCCACCCTTCTTATCAACTACTATAAGGCCCTTACAAAGGGACTCCAGTCCTACTGTTTAATGTTACCATTAATCCAAATGGTAGCTTGACCAAGCAAGGCTATTTAGAAGTGGCTTGTAAAGTGTTATAGCACCTGTGCACTGGCCCAGCAATCAAGGAGCCTCAGTCCTTACCACTAACACCAGTGAGGGGCATCCACAATGGGAACAATAACAAATACACACAGTAAAGTACAATTTTCCTTAAGAGCACACAGAGATCACAGTCAGTCTTGGGCTGGTTTCACCCTTTCTCTCCAGATCCCCAATAAGACTTCCCACTGGCACAGCCATAGGGTCCAGATCTCAGCCTAGTGGTCAAGCTAAAATCTCCGGCACCCTATCTGTCCAACCAGTGCTTCAGGTCCCTGCCCAGGTAGCTGACACACACACACACACACACACACACACACACACACACACACACACACACACACACACACACACACACACACACACACACACACACACACACACACACACACACACACACACACACACACACACACACACACACACACACACACACACACACACTTTGAGATATAAGTTATATACAAACACACAGACACTCCTGGGAAAGGCTGGCACAGGTTCTCCAGCTATGCCCCTTCTGCCCTGACTATACAGTAGAGTAGTATCACTTGCCACCAACCACTAATAATAAGGCCCTTATGAAAGGGTGTCCATTAATTACTGTGCAATATTATTATCCAAATAATGTGTGACCCAGGGCTAAAGCTATTGGGGTGGCTTGGACAGTATCACTATATACATGCAATGTACTCTTTATCTCTACATAAAACAGCCATACTTGAAAGGTTTAAAAATATTTAATAATAATAAGAACACAAGACAATACTTCTTACTACACAGTGCTAGCCAAGGGATCAGAGGAAAATGCTTAAAATAATACAGTAGAAAAGTTCTGACATCAATACAGAAAACAGCTAGACTAGACTTCCTATTTCCTATCTATATCTAAGCACAAACACAGTTCTAAAATAAACTTACATATACAGCGAGACAGTGCTGATGATGTCAGTTCTGAAAACAAATGTAAAATTCTCTGATTCTCTCTCTCTCTCTCTCTGTGTCCTTAAATTGAAAACACAGTACCACTGACTCGTTTCAGATTACATCATTATTCTCTGTTTCCCAGGCTAACAGAAACTCAGAGTGTAACAGACCTTTTGATCTTGCAGCAGGTCAGGAAGCCAGAGCAATAAAAGACATTATACATGTAAATTCTAGCCATTAACTCTGGTCTCAAAACAATAGGAAGAATTCCTTCATTTAGACAGTTTGGCTCTGAGTTTTGAGATCAAATAATTATACAATGCTTAACTTATCAGCTTTCCACCAGTAGAGTGCAATGTGGTTGCAATTTTGATATTCAACATTTACCATAATTTTCTTGCAGTTAAGAGAACAACCATGTGGCTTACATTGATATTCACAAATGACAGAATTATCTACAAAATCCTATCTAGCTAGGCTGGCAGCCTTCACAATTATCACCAATTACATATGCATGTACTCTAAGAGCTTAAATCCATGTCACAAATATCAGCCACAAAGATAGGTTTAAATATATTTAATAATAAATAATAAAAGAACAAGATAATACTCAGAAAACATACACAGTTACTTCAGAGTTCAGAATCACAGGAAATAATTTAAAACATCACTGCAGGACAGTATCAAATAAATACAGAAAACGTCTAAACTAATCTTTACTATATTCCTATCTATATCTAAAAGCGATATTATGCCCTAAAAGTCTTACTTAAAGACAACATGCAGGCAGAAGTGCTGAGTGGATGCTTCTAGGTTCAAGACAAAATGCAAAATGCACAGTCTCTCTCTCTGAGGGAGTTCTTAAATAAATAATAAACATTAGTGCTGGATGACATCACTCTTTATCACCTGACTTCAGTTCCCAGTCTAAAACAGAAACTAAGAATTTTAACATCTCTGCTTGAGAAGTACATATCTCTCAAAAGTTTGCAGAACTTGGAAGTCGTAAAGCAATAAAACACTTTTACATTTGAAACATAGTAATTCATTCTGTTTCAAGACAACACAAAAATTGCTAGCTCGAGACATTGTGCCTGCTATTGAACTGAAACTGACAGATAACACAATCATAAAACTTTAATTTCAAATTATTTTCTTGAAGTTTTGCAAGTTAACTCTGTATGTTCCAGCTTCTGCTGTTAAGACATATACATTTACACAGGTATATAGTTTATATACATTTCTGTTCTTTTCCAGTAGGATACATCTTTGAAGCTCAGTACTGTACAAATCATGTTCAACACACACATCTACACAGGTACTTGAAGGTCTCTTCTAGTGTGTTTTTGTATTAGGAGGACTGGTTTTATTCACTGTATGCAGGAGGTGTTAGCCTGGTCGGGGAAAAAGTACTTGTAGTGTAGTCATTTTATTGGCCAGAGGGTTCATTAGTTAGTTTTCTGTTTTTTTTTTTCTGTGCTGCTATACATTTTGCACATTTGCATGGATTAGCAGTGCCCTGTACAGTAGTAAACACCTAGAAAGCAAATTTTCCCTGCAGAATAATCCACAAAACTATATCCTGTAAATCAGCATATAGCACTATCACTGTATGTATTGACAAAGTTAGAGCAGATAGTTAAGAGTCAAGTGGCAATACCTACAGATTTAATATAATTTATTATTGTGTAAACATTAAATATAGTAGAATTTAATACTGTTTAGCACAATCTGCCCCAATAAAGTACCCTTATTAGTCTGCACCAACAAAGCACCCTTAATAGCCTTCTAATCCCAAATCTCCATCTCCTTGTAGTTCACCAGTCAAAGGACTGTACAGCATGGCTATGCAATGTCCTAACTTCTCACTTTTTATTGAATTATCACTTGTGACATAGGCAAATTTACATTCATATAAAAGTAATCAAACTATATTAATATAAACATTATACTTCACATATATTGCTATATATCGTATAATATAAGGAGCATTACATAAATTATTCAATCCCTGCATTTTTTAACCAAGAACATCTTTATTAAACCATCACTTACTACATAGGCAATCATACATTTATATAAATGAAAGCAAACCACACTGACATAATCCTAGTTGCAAGCATTTTGCATCACAGGCTATGCTGATACACTCCCAGTTGCAAATGTTATACATCATTTATAATCTTCTTGGTGGATATGGGCATCTTAAGGCAGTATACTAGTTGTCTCATGTTTACTGACAACTGCTTAATTGTCAAAGAAGCAAACACAATAAACAAGATCTGTATTTACACAATGATACTAGAGATTAAACTCTTGCATTTAAGTGCACATCAGGTTGTCAAAACCAAGCACACGATATCTACCTCACATAACACACACACACAGACATATACACACACGCACACACACACACATGCACACACACACACACACACATACACACACACACACACACACACACGCACACGCACACACGCACGCACGCACGCACACACACACACACACACACACACACACACACATACACAGACACACACACACACACACACTAACGTGTGCTGAGGCACTTAAAAGCAATCTTCCTAAACAACAAAGATTGTCTTGACCACCCATTGTAAAAGCTATGTGTCAGCAAGCCAAAAGGCAGTCAGAGAAAAACACCTGACACCACACACATACTTTGTCACTCTTAGTGGAGGCCCAAACAGTAAGCCACTAAGGTAAACAAACACACTTCCAAGGACTCTCATCACAGGGGACTCCTTTTGTAGGATATACTGATGCCCCTCTAACCAGGCCAAACAAAGAGAAAAATAACTGATACTTATCTGGAGACAGGATCACCCAAAACCCACACACACACTCAAGTAATTGTACCACAGATATGAATATCAGGAAGGGTAATTCCCACAAAAATTAAAAACTCTCTCAACAAAGTAATAGGCAACTAAGAGGGCTAATTAGGTAAAGCAAGCAGACTTTGAGGTTAACATAACACCCAAGGTGAAAGATAACCATAAGGGCTTCTGCAGCTATGTCAGAAACCTTAATGGCAGCCCACAGCAATGTGCTAAACTGATAGTCAATGGTGCCAGATTCACCAAGCCTAGAGATATAGTGAACCTGTTAGCGGACACAATCAGTTCCAACTTTACTCACTCTCACCCCCAAATATTCACCAAAAATACCATCAAATACAACCCCTGCAACTATGACTAGGCAGCATGTATTGCTGTTCTCACTAAAGCCAAGAACACAGCCTCAAAGGGCACCCATAACATCCAAGGATGGCTCCTGAACGTCTAAACTATGACATATCTGGACCCCTGGAATCATTATTTAACTATAGTCTTAAAATAGGCTTTACGCTACATGATTGGAGGACTATGTTGGTCATCACCCATTATAAGGGTGAGAGATGCAACCATATAGCCAAATTGGAGGCTAAGCTCTCTCAACTCAGTACTGGCATAACCAGTCAGGAGGAGAAGGAAACCACACTCACTACAATTCCAGTCTCACAAAGACCTACCACAACAGCAAACCAAACACATAAACACACAAAAACATACTTGGAGACTCTAAATAAAAATCTGCCTAAGCAGCAGAGACCTCCAAAGCAGACACCCAAGCAACCACTACCCCAAAACAAAACACATGCAACACATAGCTCACAAAGCCAGTGTGCCGAACAGTCACAGCCCTTAAGGCTGAACAACACACCTGATACACTTGTAATAGGTGACTCTATCGTCAGGCACACTGATGTCCCACTCACCAGGATGAACAAGGAGAAGATCATCGTGAGCTGCCTGTCAGGCACTAGGATCCGCCACATAACACAAGCACTCAGGTTACTCCAAGGCAAGTACAAATATGACTCAGTCATTGTCCATGCTGGTGTGAATGACCTGAGACGTACCTCCCTGGACTACATGAAAAGAGACATAGAGGAGCTCTCTGAGCATGTAGCCCAGGCCGGTATGACCCTGACCTTGAGTAGCATCTTACCCTCACCAAGAATGATGCCACAATATGAAGACAAGATGATCAATTTCAATAATTGGCTTAAGTATTAGTGTCATTCAAAGGGGATCCAATGCCTGTCTGCCTGGGATGACATGCTCGACAAGCCACGATGCTTCGCTAGGGACGGCTTGCACCTGTCACCCCTGTGCTTTTGGATATTGGCAAAGGCTGTTGCCACCCCCATAGTGCCTTTTTTAGGCAAGGCTCAAAAGACAAACCCACCTCCATAGGTATCACAAGGGATAAGAAACTAAGAGTAATGCTACTCAACGCCAGAAGTCTAGGGAGGGTGGCCTAATGGTTAAGGTGTTTGCCTTACAAACACAAGGTGCAGGGTTTAAGTCTCACAATGGATAATTGGGCTAGGCTTAAAATGGCTCGCAAGAGCAGTTAGCTTAGTACTAACCTATGAACCTATGAACCTAATCAAGATGCACGCACTCAAAACTTTCCTTAGCATGGAGAACATCGATATATGTGCAGTAACAGAAACCTGGTTCAAGGCTCCCAAGAGCACCCCAGCACTACCAGGTTATACCTCATACCATGTTTTTCGGCCCCAAAACTTGGACCAAACCACAAAAGGAGGGGGAGTATCAATATTCGTCAAAGATACCCACACCTCCAGGTTGGTGGCACAGCACGAAGCATCAGAGACTACCCATGTGCAACTAACAGTGGGTAAAACTGCCTTCCAGTTTATAGCCTGCTACAGACCACCCTCCCAAACCCAGGAACCCCACTCAGCCTTCCTGAGAACACTGAAAAATATGAAGGTCTCTCCATACACCATTATATTGGGCGACTTCAACTACCCTAACATAGACTGGGAGCATTACTCTAGCTCCAACACCCTAGCCTGAAGGTTCCTAGAATTTATAAACTCAAATGCTATGGAACAACTTGTCGCCACTCCCACAAGAGGGGAAAACATACTGGACCTGATCATCACCAACATGGGGACTCTATGCTCCAGACCAGAAGTGTATCCCTCACTGGTAAGATCAGACCATAAACTAATCTCACTAGATATTCACATCCCGACCCCAGCCACTGCCCAGAAAACCACAGTGAAAAACTTCTCTAAAGCAAATTTCACACTCCTCAAAACCAAGGTGGAATCCTTCTAAGCCCCCGGGCCTGTGGAAAATACGGCCCAGACCACAGAATCCTTTATAAACACATTCTATGATCACCTTCAGGAATGCATGGATCATGCAATCCCAAATAAAACCAAAACCCAATCCTTCAAAGTTAAGCGTCCTGTCTGGTGGACCCCAGCCATAAACAAACTGTACAATAGAAGGAGGAAGCTACTACATGATAGAGCAAAATCCCAAAAAGGGACGGCATCTCTGATCAGTATTAGCAAAAAACTACGGGCACTCATAAAATCGTCTAAGGTCAGCTTCGAGATTAAAATTGCACAGGACACTAAGGATAATCACAAGGCTTTCTTTAGATATGTTAGGAACCTGGGTGAGAATTCCCAGATATGATCAAAATTAGTCCAAAATGACAAAAAATACACCAAACCCACAGACATTGCCAACATCCTAGCTGACAGGTTCAGAGCAAACTTCTCCCCCCTTTCCCCACCAAAAGGGCAAATATCTATCCCAGCAGAATGCTGCCCCCCCCCCCTGACATCTCAGATGCTCAGGTAAGAGCCACCCTCTCCAAAGCAAAAAAACACAGCATCAATGGGACCAGATGGTGTCCCAGGCTGCATCCTACATGAACTCCAAGAAGAACTAAACTCAAACATAAAACTGCTGTTCAATCTCAGCCTTACTACAGGATATGTACCCAAAGAGTGGCGTACAGCAACAGTGGTCCCTCTTCACAAAGGTGGTGCCTCAATGGATCCTGGAAACTATCGCCCCATAAGCCTGACTGGCTTGGTCTGCAAAGCTATGGAAAGGATCATCATGGACCTCATAAATAAAGATATTGGGAACCTACAGACACTGGATCCTACCCAGTTCGGCTTTGTTAAGGGCAGATCCTGCCTCTTAAACCTGATTGATTTCTTTGAAACAGTCACCAAGGCCATTGACGAGGGGAAGGTGGTCCACACAGCCTACCCGGACCTTGCAAAAGCCGTCGATACAATACCCCACTCGGGCATTATAGATAAGCTCACTAGCTTAAATATAAAACCCTATGTCACTAGATGGGTTGCAAACTGGCTCAAGGACAGAACCCACATGGTTAGAATTGCTGGAGCCATGTCAGACTCCAAACCAGTTACAAGTGGCATCCCACATGGCTCAGTCCTGGGACCTCTCTTGTTCGGTATATATTTCTCGGAGGTACAGGCTAACACGGAAGGACTGTGGCTGACCAAGTTCGCAGATGACTGCAAACTGGGCACCATAATCGACTCTCCAGCCGACACACGCATCCTACAAAATGGCCTCATAGAAACAGACAACTGGTGCCAGAGTCATGGCCTCAAGCTAATATAGTGTATAGTCATCCCCTTTGGCAAAAACAAAGTGCCCACAAATTACCACATATGTGGTAATCCATTAAGTACGGAAGACGTAATTAGGGACCTGGGGACCCAAGTTGATAGCAATCTCTCATTTGACAACCACGTGGCCAAAGTGGTTAGAAAAACATTTTATATAGCCCACCTAATCATGAAGGGATTCACATCTAGATCAAGGGAGGTCATCGTGCCTCTTTACTCATCCCTCATCAGGCCCATAATTGAGTACAATGCCCCTTTTGGGATGTACCTTACCAGATACCTACAGCAACTGGAAAGACCCCAAAAGTACCTCACCAAGACAATCAAAGGGCTCAAACAGATGCCATATGCTGCCCGGTTAATGAAACTCCAGCTCTACTCAGTGGCATACCGCCTGCTCAGAGGTGATCTGTGCCTGACGTATAAAGCCATGTCCAACCCGGAATTAATGGACATGCTGCACCTCAGAAAATCCAAATCCCATCGAGCTATGCGCTCGAGAGACTTGAACCTCAGCACTGAAATAAATAGGACATGCTGGAGAGACAGATTCATAACCCAGAGGCTCCCTTCACTCTGGAATAAAATCCCAGTCCAGGTTAGGCAGAGTCCCTCATTGACTCTCTTCAAGAGGAATCTTGATGAGTGGATGGGAGATAGTAGGTTTACCCCGGGTATCACTTCTGTGTCACTGTTAGACAGAGGCACAGTATACTAACCTCAAAAAAGGGCATAGCAAAATTCATTTAAAATGGGTGGCGAAAGCCAAACACACTCTGGCTAGGCTTATAAATGCCCTAGGGCAGATAGCCTAGTATGAACCTATGAACCTATGACCTTTAACAGATTCTGGAAACTACAGACTCATTAGACTGACTGGTCTTATTTGCAAAGCCACAGAAAGAAGTATTATGGAAATTATCACCATAGAAGAAATGCAAATACTTTACCCATCCCAGTTTGGCTTTGTCAAAGGAAGGTTATGCTTACTGAATCTGATGGTCTTCTTTGAAAAATCACTAAAACAATGGACAAGGGTAAAACTGTGCATACTGCCTATCTAGATCTAGATCTAGCTAAGCCATTTGATACAATATTGTCACTAAACTTATAGAACTAGGTATAAACCCTTTTAGAACATGCTGGATAGCTAGCTGGTTCACTGATAGGGCTGGTGAGGCCACCTCCACAAAGAGACTGATTACTAGTGAAGTTCCCTACAGCTCTGTGCTAGGTCCATTCCTCTCTGGCATCTACTTGTCAGATATCAAAGCCAATGTCAAAGGCCTGATGTATAAAGTACAATTTGAATTGTGTAGCTAAGTTATCAGTCTCAGTTGAAGTGAGTAGAATGGGCTGGGTACATTGTCCAGGTTTAAGAAGACTTTCTACTGATGTCCAGAAAGAGAGTTATGTTTGTGTTTTTTATGAGTAATATTTGTAGTTTACTTGTAGTGTGAAACAATGATTCTTTTTATTCTGACTTATTTATTGTTTAGTTAAGTTTTAAGTTGCCTGTATTGCAGCAGTTTAATTTGGATTGTATCAGCTCACCAAGCTTTCCAGAGTTTACCTCCTTGCCTCTTTAGCATTTTAGTTTTCTGGTCAGCCAAGGTGCAAATCAAACTGCAAATGAGGGAAGATTATCAATGAGGACATCTGGAATAGCACCAATGGAGACAATATTTTTTGGAGAAGGCATTAGTATCCAATAAAAAAAAAAATCTCTTTAGGTTTTATTGCATATGATTTGCATTATTATCAGAGTAAACCCAAGTAGTTGTATGTGATGTGATGAAAGTTTATGGTTTATTAGGTGCCAATCAATTTTTATGTTTTCCAAAATAATAGTTTGCTGAGGATTATTAAAAGATACCAAGGAAAGGACAGTTGTTGGAGGTGGATGCAAAGGGCATTGCAAAGTTTGTGTGATTGCTACGTTGCATATATAAGGTGAGGATTTCTGCATTACTGAATTGTTAGGGAAAGAAAGAAGAACGTTTTAGGTTATTTTTATAGATGATAGCCACTCCACCAGCTTTATTGCGTGATCCATCTGACCAAATTATAGAATATCACGGGGATAGAATTTCAATATATGCGCGGTTTAGTTTGTGCCATATTCCTGTTTCTACCAGTATGTTGGGACAGCTGGAAGTTCAGGTGTTTTGTTCCATATATTCTAGAGAATGATGTAATGCAGGTATATGTTAGATGATCAATGAGAACATCTGGAATAGCACCATTGGAGACAATCATTTTCGGAGAAGGCATTAGTATCCGATAAAAAGTGAGGGCGAAAGGTTGATTTAATTATTCTGCATATTGAGAAAGCAGTTGATGACAAGGACCAGGATTAGTGTGGATGTCACCACTTCATCTGAGAGTTAATTTAAATTGGAAGTAGTATAGAGCAACATATGAGCTTTAGAGTGAGTCTGAGGGATGTGGTTTGAAAAAACACCCCTGCTGAAAAAAATGACTGTTGCTATACAGTGAGGTTCATAAAATAAGGGAAGTTTGAGTGATTAGGTGATGGAAGAGCAGTCTGTGGAGGATTATTAAGATGTACGGTATAGTGATACTGTGTATGGAGACCAAGAAGTGTTATGGGAAAATTAATAGGCAGATAGGTTCCTGATATCTGTCCAGATGATTTGAAGAAATGAGTGGTAGGAATTGATGTATAACTGACAGAACTTAAAAATGACAGCGTTGAAAGGGAACAAAAATAGTGTTAGAGGAAGTATGCAGAATGTTATTAATGTTAAGTAAGAGAAGTTAGGTTAATAAAGATACCCTTAGACTGCAGAATTGTGAAGAAAAAAGAGAAAGCCACAACTGTGTAACCTTAGAATAAACAGTGCTAGGAAGCCCTTTAAAATAAAGTAAAGCTTCATCTGATACACTCAAATTTCTGGAAAGAGTGCATTTATCTACATTTGTCCCTATGTACCTCTTTCCTGGGTAACCTGAAAACACTATCATGTTAACTGACTTGCTCAAGTAATGCAAAGAGCTCACAAAGTACTATCAGGTTAAGTAACTGTAACTTGCCCAGGTAATGCAAGAGACTCATAAAGCACCATCAGGATAGGTGACTTGCTCAGGTAATGCAGGGGGCTAAAAAGCATTGTCAGGTTAAAGACATCTTCAGGCAATACAGGGGGTACTGTCAGGTTAAGCGGGCTGCTCTGGTAATGCAGGGGCCTCAGAAAACATGATCTCAGTGCAAAGTCAGATTATGAGAATTGCTCAGGTAATGCTTGAAGCTCAGAAAGCACTGTCAAGTTAACTGACTTGTTCAAGTAATTGCACAGAGCTCACAAAGCACTGGCAGGTTAAGGACTTGCTCTGATAATGCAGGGGGTACCATCAGGTTAAGTGACTTGCTCGGGTAATGCAGGATGAACTGTAAGGTTAAGTGACTTGCTCAAGTAATGCAGGAGGATCAAAAAGTATCTCCACGTAAATGACTTGTTAAGGTAATGCAGGGGGATCACAAAGCACAAAGTTAAGTGACATGTTCAGGTAATGTAGGAGCCTCGCAGAGGACATCAGGTTAATTGACTTGCTCAGGTAATGCAGGGGAACTGTTAGATTAAGTGACGTACTCAGGTAATGCAGGAGGCTGACAAAGAACTGTCAGGATAATTGACTTGTTCAGGTAATGCAAGGGGCTCAAAAAGCACCATCATGTTAAGTGACTTGCTCAGGTAATGCAGTGGTCCCAGAAAACACGATAACTTTAAATAATTTGCTCAGATAATGCAGGGGGCTCACAAAACACTGTCAGGTCAAGTGACTTTCTCCAGTAATGCAGGTGGCTCGCAAGACACCATCAGGTTAAATGACTTTCTCAGGTAATACAGGCACTCACAAAGCACCATTATGATAAATGACTTGCTCAGGGAATGCAGGGGACACTGTCAGGTTAAGTGACTTGCTCAGGAAATGCAGGGGGCACTGTGAGGTTACGTGACTTGCTCAGGTGATGCAGGGGCACTGTCAGGTTAAGTGACTTACTCAGGTAATGCAGGGGGCTCAAAAAGCACCATCAGGTTAAGTGACTTGCTCAGGTAATCCAGTGATTCCAGAAAACATGATAATTTTAACTGACTTGCACAGGTAATGCAGGAGGCACTGTCAGGTTAAGTGACTTGCTGAGGTAAGGGTCTATATTACCTCATCAAAAAACCTAGCCATTGAATGCCTTTTCGTTGACCACTAAACATCGAACTTCCATTTCTATGAACAGCCACTTCATCATTTTTTTCCTAGGGGGATAAATCACATGGCCAACCACAAATGACACACAATTTCCCCCACACTTTCCTTAAACTAAATGTGCCAACTCCGAGATCGCACTACAGTGGTGAAAATAGCAAGTTCACGATGATGGTCAAGCGATTTTTTTCACCTAGGAAAAAAAAATCACTGAAGTGGCTGTTCGCAGAAATGGAAGTTCAATGTTTAGTGGTTGATGAAAAGGCATTTGATGGGTAGGTGTTTCAATGAGGTAATATAGATCCCTGAGGTAATGCTGCAGGGGGTTCACAAAGCGCCTTCAGGTTAAATGTCTTGCTTAGGTTGTGCATTGGGCTCACAAAGCACTTTCAGGTTAAGTGATTTGCTCAGGTAAAGCAGGTAGCTCACAAAGCACTTTCAGGTTCAGTGACTTGCTCAGGTAAAGCAGGTAGCTCACAAAGCACTTTCAGGTTAAGTGACTTGCCCAGGTAAAGCAGGGGGTCTCAAAGCACTGTCAGGTTATGGACTTGCACATGTAATTCAGGGGGTACTCTCAGGTTAAATGACTTAAGCAGGTAATGCAGGGGGCACTGTCAGCTAGTTAATTGCTCAAGTAATGCAGGGGGCTCACAAAGGACTGTCAGGCCAAGTGACTTTGTCTGTAATGCAGGGATTCACAAAGTACCATCTGGATTACTGACTTTCTAAGGTAATGAAGGGGGCTGACAAAGCACTCTCAGGTTAAGTGACTTGATCAGATAGTACGGGGGGGTCTTGTTAAGTGAATTGTTCAGGGAATGCAGGGGGGGCTCACAAAACACTGTCAGGTTAAGTGACTTTCTCAGGAAATGCAGGGAACCCACAAATCAGTGTCATGTTAAGGACTTGCTCAGGTAATGCAGGTGGTGCTGTCAGGTAAATTGGTTTGTTTAGTAATGGAGGTGGATCTGTCAAGTTAAGTGACTTGTTCAGGTAATGCAGAGGGCTCACAAAGCACTGTCAGGTTAAGTGACTTCCTCAGGTAATGCAGGGGGTTCACAAAGCACTGTCAGGTTAAGTGACTTCCTCAGGTAATGCAGGGGGTTCATAAAGCACCTTCAGGTTAAATGACTTGCTCAGGAAATGCAGGGGGCCCACAAAGCAGTCATGTTGACTTGATCAGGTAATGCAGGTGGTGCTGTCAGATAAATTTTTTTTTAGGTAATGGAGGAGGCTCTGTCAAGTTAAGTGACTTGCTCAGATAATGCAGGGGGCTCACAAAGCACTGTCAGTTTAAGTGACTTCCTCAGGTAATGCAGGGGGTTCATAAAGCACCTTCAGGTTAAATGACTTGCTCAGGAAATGCAGGGGGCCCACAAAGCAGTGTCATGTTGACTTGATCAGATAATGCAGGTGGTGCTGTCAGGTAAATTGGTTTGTTTAGGTAATGGAGGGGGATCTGTCAAGTTAAGTGACTTGCTCAGGTAATGCAGGGGGCTCACAAAGCACTGTCAGGTTAAGTGACTTCCTCAGGTAGTGCAGAGGGCTCACAAAGCACTGTCAGGTTAAGTGACTTCCTCAGGTAGTGCAGAGGGCTCACAAAGCACTGTCAGGTTAAGTGACTTCCTCAGGTAGTACAGATTGCTCTTAGTGTGGCAGAACTGACAGACTCAGGAGAAAAGAATGAAACTTGTTAGTAGCTCATAGTATTTATACATTATGGCGAAATGCCTGAATAGAGCTCATCTCAGGCTTCATGTGAATACCGCAGGCATAGCACTTCACATGCATTTTTTTTCTAATGCTTCCCTGACAGTTTTATCATCATGAGACAGCATCACTAGTTCACATCAGGAAGTTGCAAATCCATTCATTTAAATTACATTACAGGAGAAGCTGTCTACTTCATGCATATTGCAAGCCAGTTGGATAGAGTTAGTATACCGTGTGATACACACCTACCCCACTAGCATGTTCTACAAAACAGATCGAGCTCCCTTGAGCTGGTGTTTCTGATACTATTGGACTTACACACGTACAATATCTCTGGCATTATAGGATCTGTTGAAGCTCTATGCGTGACGCAGAGATTCCAAGAAGGACAAACTTTGAGATGGCCTACAACGTTTTCATGATTTAGGCCCTTGATTTTTTTAACTCATTACCTCCGAGTGACACCTCCAGGTGCATCTGCAGTTAATTCCTATTGATGCCTCTAGCTGTCAAATATTGCTTGTTCATATTTGCATCAATAATTCTAAAACCATGCTATGTACACGTTTTTAAACTATTTCATCTTAAAGCTTTCTCAATGGCAAACTCAGTTGCATTAATATTTGACCTCTGTCTAGTACAGGTAAATACATATTAACTGTTATTTTTATGATATTAATTTATATAATTTTCACATTTTCTACATATCTCAATAACCAAGTAACAAAGGCAGAACTCATAGCCTCATATGAAAGCTCTCAGCTAGATGAATAAAATGCAGCTGACAATGTGTGTGTAACTTGAGTGGTTGCTGAGATATAAGTTGTTTACAAAATATTGTAAATTAAATTGTTACTGTGTTTACTGTACTGTGACTTATAACATTTTGTTTATGACCTAAAATCTAAAGAATACTACCACTATAAAAATAGTTTGTGCTGAAGAATTTGACATTTAATCTTCTTTCCTAACCCCCTGTGGTTCCAGGGATATGAACATTTGTTTGAAATATAAGGACACAGTTTGATTCTGTCAAAAGGCTTAGGCTCCACCCACTGGGAGTTAAAGTGCAAACTTTCTGAGCTCCATTGGAGTGAATGAGTTAACTAAGAAACCATTGTGGTAAAACAGTTGTGTGAAGGGTTTGGATCATTACATATTGAAAGGAACATGATATTCTATGATCATCCTATTGAGAGCTGAGTACAATGGAATGATTACATCTCTGAACAACATACTCTCTGTTTAATTTCTCCAAATTTTTTGGGTTTCTAATACCATGATGGGAATGGATTTCATTCCTAAGTCAAAATATGATTAAAGTTCATGTAAATAGTATTGTTTCAATCTTTGATGCTAGCTCGAAGTGCTCTTCTCAGCACCCGCAATGTACCCAGTAATGACCCCTTCTGCAATTCATACAGAGTTATAGGTATCGGTAACATATCTACATGTTGTTCTTCTTTTGGCTTTTCCTGGTTAGGGGTCGCCATAGCGGATCTCCAGTCCGCTAATGATTGGCAGTAGATTCTTACAGTGCTGAGGTGCCAACTCGACGCCCAACCTTCAATGAAGGCACGCCCATTTACGTATGTCTTTCGAACACCACTCGACCGCGGGGAGGACATGCTGACTCCACACAGAAGGAGCTCCAGCCAAGAATCGAATGGGAGAACCTCTTGCTGTGAGGCGACACCTATGTACATATGACTGTAAATTCTTTTTTATAAGACCCATTGCTACAAGGAACTGTCTGGGTATCTTTCTTCCACATTGCTCTCATTTCTGCCTGCAAATTCTGGTATTTTATGACTTTGTGTCTCTCTGTACATAAGACACTGTTGTCACTGAGTGTAGCGATTTCAATAATCAATGCTACTTTTATCCTTTTTTCATGGACCACTATATCTAGTTTTGTTGCAATTATTTTTTGAACTGTTGGTGATGGATGATCCCACGTGATATAAACGGGTGATCCCACGTGATATAAATGTCACCATTTTCTATGATGCTTTGTGGCTCGTGTTTCCAGTGTTTTTCAGCTATTTCAATATTATAATGTTTGCACAACCCAGTGCAACAATCTTGCCACATTATTATGCCTTTCAGTATTCAGTCCTTCTGGCATTAGTATAGCACAACCAGCAAAAAGGTGTGCGACTGTTTCCAGTTCTGTTTTATGAAACCTACATTTGTCTGTTTCTCTCACATGTCCAATGGATTTTGCAAATCAACGTGCGTGTAGTCCAATATCTTTTGCCACCAATATTAACCTTTTGGCCTTGGTTTAATTTCACCTCTATTTAACCATTCCTGCATTCGATCCTGATCAGCATGAGGTTGTTCCAAGAGTTTTCTATACTTGCACTATATTCATTTTCCACATTTCTTGCCTTCTCATCTGATCCTTCACCTTATATTCTCTCTTTTGTTTTTTTGGCACATTCAGTTGCCGCCTGATTTTTATCTACCTCTGGTTTGATTTTCATTCCCACTTGACACCGATATGCTTCTGCTAAACTAAGCAGGGAAGTCATCTTAGACTTATTTTCCTCATGTTTCAAAACGTTCACTATGTTTGGGTCTTGTGAGGTTAGCAGATATGTATGCAGTGCCATGACTGCAGATCCATCCATGTAATCATTTTGAGGAGGCCCATACCTGGGGAATATATAATCTTGGTATGCACTGATTTTTAGAAATCATTTGATGAGCATGAAGCATCCTTCTTGTTTTCCTGTCCAACCTATCCACCTTTTGGGGCTAGTCATTCACTCCAAAACTGTAAGGTAGGACAAAAAGAGCAAATTGGCTTATTGCTTGAACTTTGTTCCAACATGTCAACGCTGTTTTCAGTATTAATTTAAGTTTTCTGCAATATTCCTTACTAAGTTTTATTCACATTTGTTCTTGTTTTGCTTTTGATCCTTCATCAACTACCAAATATTTATACACCCCCTCTTGCTCAAGTAATTTTATATCACACTCTTGTCCCAAACTAATGTTTTCTTGGTGCTGCAGCTTTCCTGTTTAAAGGCTGGTTTTGCACATTTTACAAGACCAAATGACATTTTTATATCATCTGAAGAAATTTTGATCAATTGCAGTTGTGCTTTCAGTTCCTCGTCTGATGAGCTATACAGTTTTAAATCATCAACAAAAAGAAGATGAGAAGCCTTTACGCTTTGTTGTTTTCTAGGAGCCAAATTACAGCCATAACATAATCGGTTAAGTAGACAGCTTAATGGGTTAAGAGCAAGACAGAATAGCAGATGTGACAAGGAGTCCCTCTGGAATGGATTTTTATCCCTGGAATAATAATAATTTTCCCTTTATCATGGCTTAATTGCAAAGTGGTCTGCCATTGTTTCATGGTCAGTGTAATGTAATTGATCAGTACGAGATGTATCTTATACATTTTTAAACAGTCTTTTATCCATAAATGTGGGATACTTTTAAATGCTTATTTGTAGTCAATCCATGCGATACTTAGATTCTCCCCCTTTTGCAGTTCTACGTTATGACTTTATTTAGATGATCCTTTGTTCCATATCACTTTCTTTTATTGCCCATTTGTTCTATTGCCATGATTGAGATTTCTTCTAAATTGACTATAAACTCTGTTGGCATCAATTCCAGTGTATAGTTTATGCATCGTTGGAAGGCAAGTCGATAATTTTTAGGGTAGCTTGCAGGTTCACTCTTAAGCAGGAGTATTGTTTTTCCTGTTGTTACCCAGGTTGGTGTCTGTTCAGGGTGTCCATATAAATAATTCTTACTCATGGCTTAATCTTCGTACAAAGATGTTAATACTTTTAACAAGAAGTTAGGTACTGCATCTGGGCCTTGTGTTTTCCAATTAAAGGCTTTTCTTAACTTTGTTTCAATCTCTCTGGCTGTTACTTCATCCCATTTCATATCCTGTACATTTGAACTTCTTAGTCTTTCTTTTACTTCTTCTATCCATTTAGCATCTTTGTTATGTTTCACATGATCTTCATAAATACTTGTCCAAAATGTATCTATTTCTTCTTTTTTGAGTGGTCTTTCAATTCCTTTTACCTTGTTTTCCATTTCTCTATAAAACTTTTGGGGGTCATCAATAAACTGCTTATTTTGTACTTTTCTTTTATATTTATCTGTGTATCTTCTAAGTTTTTCTGCCTATACTGATATTTTTAGTTTATTATTTGCAATAGTGCATTATAGATCCCGATCCATTATAATATTGCACATTGCCTTTATCACGTCTATCTTTCTGAGTATTTTTTATTGATCCGTTCCCTCTTCTATACTCCTCTAACAGTGACATGTCTTGTCTTAACTGCTTTACAGTTTTCTCTATTCGATATTTCCATGATAGTATTCAATTTCTCCCTGTCATTTCCCTCAGTACCATGTGTTCTTGTGGTAGAATTTTATCAGTTATTAATTTAACTGTACAGTAATATATTCGGTTTACATCTGTTGTATTGCATGAATCTCTATGGACAGTCCTAATTACTGTTTGATTTGTTTTATCAAACTTCTGACTTTTTGGGTTTTATTGACTTTCTTCCATTTGTTTCTTTCATTGATCTTAATCTATCTATCTATCTATCTATCTATCTATCTATCTATCTATCTATCTATCTATCTATATGTCTATCTATCTATCTATCTATCTATCTATCTATCTATCTATCTATCTATCTATCTATCTATCTGTCTGTCTATCTATCTATCTATCTATCTATCTATCTATCTATCTATCTATCTATCTATATCTATTAAGTCAAGCAACTCTTCTCTTAGCTCATTTCTTCTAAAGTGAGGGCACATTTTTTGTTCTCCATTTTCTACAGTCATTCTGTAGAAAGTGCTTCAGCATATTCCTGTAGCAGATTCTCTTCAATTTCATCCTGTGTCATCCATTGCACTGTCATATGGGGACTCACTGTCCTATCATTGCTCAACATTCACTCCATCAGAGCTGACACAGTTTCCTGTTTCTTCCCTTACTCTCCAGCTTCAAGTGAACATTTATACTGGTTTACTGTGGAAAGCTCCAAAATATCTTCATATGGCAATTGACCGGTTGCTTCCCATTCCACTATTTTTCCTTAATTTGGATGCCTGTTGCTCTATCCTGCTGTGGTGCTTCCTGAGTTACATTTTCTACACTGTATCCTTCACTTAGCAGGTACTCCATGACCTCACTTTCTATTTCTTTAACTTCTCCATTGGTAATATCCTTTTCTACTTTTCCCTTTTGTCTTGTTATGTTTTGTATTGTAAAGTTTTCCATGTCCGGATTCCTTTGCTTGTATTTCTCTTTGAATATCTTTGGTGCTGCTCTTTTTGTATTGGTGGTTTTCTCCTTTGTATAAATATTACACCATATTAAATCTCATTTTCTTCCCCAAGTCCATATTTCTTCTTCAGATGTCTTTTGATCTTCCTGTTTCTCCTTACTTTGGGGAGTCATTCCATCCTGCTGTGATGTAACCTGTGTTAGACCCTCTACACCAAATCCTTCACTTCTCAGGCACTCTATAGCTTCAGCTTCTATTTTTTAACTTCTGCTTTACTAATCTTCTCTTCTACATTCCCTCTTTGTGATATATTGTTTTCATTATTGTGGATTCCATGTTTGGATGCCTTTGCCTATGTTTCTCTTCGAATATCTTTGCAGCTGCCTTTTTTGTATTGATTAATTTGGTTTTTGACTTTGCATAAGTATTGCACCACATCATATCTCTCTTTCTTTCCCATGTCCATGTTTCTTTTTTATACTTTTTAAAAATCTCTAGGTTTTTGTTGTTTATATGTTCACACTTCCTCGGATGCTTCTTTCTCCAAGCAAATCATAGTTTATTGGTCTATATAATGTTTTTCACAAATTTTTATTTGAAGTTTCTGACAGTTTTTTCTTGTGGAACACTAATTTCTCTCAATCTTTTTGTATATCTTGTGTCTGATGTGTGATGCTGTGTCTGATGCTATGTGCAGCAGGTAATGGTGATAAAGGATAGTGAGTGAAACGTACTCACAAACAAGGAGAGTGTGTTAAGTAGATGGAAAGAGTACTTTGAGGTGCTAATGAATGAAAAGAATGAGAGAGAGAAGGTTGGATGATGTGGGGATAGTGAAACAGGAAGTGAAACAGATTAACAAGGAGGAAGTAAGGACAGCTATGAAGGGGATGAAGAATGGAAAGGCTGTTGGCCCGGATGACATACCAGTGGAAGCATGGAGGTGCTTAGGAGAAATGGCAGTGGAATTTTTAACCAGATTGTTTAATGAGATTTTGGAAAATCAGAGGATGCCTGAGGAGTGGAGAAAAAGTGTTTTGGTACCTATCTTTAAGAATAATGTTGATGTGCAGAGCTGCAGTAACTACAGAGGGATAAAATTGCTCAGTCACAGCTTGAAGTTATGAGAAAGAGTAGTGGAAGCTAGGTTAAGAAGGGAGGTGATGATTAGTGATCAGCAGTATGGTTTCATGCCAAGAAAGAGAATTACAAATGCAATGTTTGCTCCATAGGTTCATACATAGCTTCATAGGTTCATCTGAGAGTGTTGTTGGAGAAATACAGAGAAGGTCAGAAAGAGTTGCATTGTGTCTTTGTGGACTTAGAGAAAGCATACGACAGGGTGCCTAGAGATGAGTTGTGGTATTGTATGAGGAAGTTGGGAGTGGCAGAGAAGTATGTAAGAGTGGTAGTGTGACAGTGCTGAGGACTGCAGTGGGAGTGACAGATACGTTTAAGGTGGAGGTGGGATTACATCAAGGATCAGCTCTGAGCCCTTTCTTATTTGCAATAGTGATGGACAGGTTGACAGATGAAATCAGACAGGAGGCCCCGTGGACTATGATGTTTGCAGATGACATTGTGATCTGTAGTGAGAGTAGAGACCAGATTGAGGAGACCCTGGAGAGGTGGAGATATGCTCTAGAGAGGAGAGGAATGAAGGTCAGCAGGGCTAAGGCAGAATATATGTGTGTGAATGAGAGGGAGGATAGAGGAATGGTGAGAATGCAGGGAGTAGAGTTGGTAAAGGTGGATGAGTTAAGTACTTGGGATCAACAGTTCAGAGTAATGGTGAGTGTGGAAGAGAGGTCAAGAAGAGAGTACAGGCAGGGTGGAATGGGTGGAGAAGAGTGTCAGGAGTGATTCGTGACAGATGGGTACCAGTAAGAGTGAAAGGGAAGGTCTACAAGAGGGTAGTGAGACCAGCTATGTTAAATGGGTTAGAGACGGTGGCATTGCCAAAGAGGCAGGAGTCAGAGCTGGATGTGGCAGAGTTAAAGATGTCAAGATTTGCACTGGGTGTGACTAGGATGGACAGGATTAGGAATCAGTATATTAGAGGGTCAGCTCAAGTTGGACAGTTTGGAGACAAAGCAAGAGAGGCGAGATTGCATTGGTTTGGACATGTGCTGAGGCAGGATGCTGTGTATATTGGGAAAAGGATGCTAAGGACAGAACTGCCAGGTAAGACGAAAAGAGGAAGGCCTAAGATAAGGTTTATGGATATGGTGAGAGAGGACATGCAGGCGGTTGGTGTGACAGAGCAAAATGCAGAGGACAGGAAGAAATTATGGCTCTTCTTTGGCCTATCACTTTTTGTAATTTTGTGGACTGCTGCTACTTCCTTCTACAACAGGGGGGGCATCCTCCCCCTGGGCCTGGCCTGACCCCATTATAGGAATGTTTCCATATTTTGAGGATTCAACGCTGTCACTTTTTCCAGTTCTGACACCAGTGCGCCTACCAGTATTGGGCACTTTTTTATCCTGGGTTTTGTGCACCCAGCTATCTTTTTAAATTTTTGACCTACTTCTATCCATGATATATGCTATATAAGAAATAGTCTATATATCAGTGTCACCTTGGTGAGATTTTGTGAAAAACAGGGTCTGCCTCATGAAGGTATTCACCAAGACTTGAGGGAGAATTCAGTTTGAGCAATACTACTCTCCTTTGCTTCCTGACTTATCATCGCTGCATTCGGACCACCTATATATCTTCTGTATAAGCTGTGTGATGAAAAAGGCTTCCTTGAAATTCTGGATATGAGGTGATCAAAGGAAGTTCATTGTTGACTTCAGTTCCCAGATGTAATAGTTAACATGTGGGTTCTTGCTTGACAAAGGATACTATTACATATTTCCTGGCATTTAATTTTAGTCGATGGATTTGACACCAGCTATTTGTTTGGGAAAGTCACTCTTGTAGGGTCTTGGTGTCCCCTGGGAAGTTTATGATGACATCAAATGCTTTGCCCATTCATTTATATCTGTCAAGTTATCTATTTTAGTTTATTAGTTAAACAGGTTCACCCACTAATTTTATCTGTTCAGTGAATCCATGAGCTTTGTTTAGCTAAGTGACTTGCTCGGAGTCACATAATAAGTAAATACAAACTGAGATAATCAGATCCAGAACCAAGGATGAAGCTTGTTAGCAGCTTGTAACTTTAATTATCTGCTCTAAACTTTGTAACGTTAATGAAAGTCTGAAAGAAAACGTGCTTTTTGCTGATGACATAAAGTTGCAGGCTAAAGATAATGAATAAAGAAGGAAGAGAACAGAAGAAGCTCAGAGATATTTGGAGGAACAATCTAAACATGGCAGGTTAAACTTAATGCAATTATGCAAAACTATGTATCTTGGAAGTAAAAAATCAATACAAATAATAGCAAAGAGGAGAAACTTTCAGTAGTTGTAACATGTCACTATTATGCAGAGGATGGCATGCAGAATCAGTGTGCTTTTGCAAAGTCTTTATCCCAATATGCAGGAGCGGTAATGACAGCTGTTATTCTGCTGTATATGCGGATTTTAAAAGTATTTTAATTGTCACGTTAGTATTACAACACAGACACACCGCAGAGCTCTCTGAGGTGCAGTATATACATCTCCCAATTCCTTTTAATTTCCTCAGAAGCTGCAAAGACAGAGACAGCATAACAATGCCATGCATTGGCAATGGGGTGTAGTGGTGTACCTATGAGTTGTCAATGACTCTGCCTTCATGGCAGTGGTGTATAGTGGCATACATATGAGTCATCAATGACTCTGCCATCATGGCAGTGGTGTATAGTGGCATACCTATGTCGTCAATGACTCTGCCATCATAGCATTGGTATATAGTGGCATACCTATGAGTCATCATTGACTCTGCCATCATGGCAGTGGTGTATAGTGGTGTACTTATGAGTCGTCAATGACTCTGCCATCATGGCAATGGTGTATAGTGGCATACATATGAGTCATCAATGACTCTGCCATCATGGCAGTGGTGTATAGTGGCATACCTATAAGTCGTCAATGACTCTGCCATCATAGCAGTGGTATATAGTGGCATACCTATGAGTCATCACTGACTCTGCCATCATGCCAGTGGTGTATAGTGGCATACCTATGAGTCGTCAATGACTCTGCCATCATGGCAGTGGTGTATAGTGGCATACCTATAAGTCGTCAATGACTCTGCCATCATAGCAGTGGTATATAGTGGCATACCTATGAGTCATCACTGACTCTGCCATCATGCCAGTGGTGTATAGTGGCATACCTATGAGTTGTCACTGATTCTGCCATCATGGCAATGGTGTATAGTGGCATACCTAGGAGCCATCACTGACTCTGCCATCATGGCAGTGGTATATAGTGGTGTACCTATGAGTCATCACTGACTCTGTCATCATGGCAGTTGTGTATAGTGGTGTACCTATGAGTTGTCACTGATTCTGCCATGATAGCAGTGGTGTATAATGGTGTACCTTTGGGTCATCACTGACTCTGCCATCATGGCACTGGAGTATAGTGGCGTACCTATGAGTCATCACTGACTCTGCCATCATGGCACTGGAGTATAGTGGCGTACCTATGAGTCATCACTGACTCTGCCATCATGACACTGGAGTATAGTGGTGTACCTGTGAGTCATCACTGACTCTGCCATCATGGCACTGGAGTATAGTGGTGTACCTATGAGTCATCACTGACTCTGCCATCATGGCACTAGAGTATAGTGGTGTACCTATGAGTCATCACTGACTCTGCCATCATGGCACTGGAGTATAGTGGTGTACCTATGAGTCATCTCTGACTCTGCCATGATAGCAATGGTGTATAATGGTGTACCTTTGGGTCATCACTGACTCTGCCATCATGGCACTGGAGTATAGTGGTGTACCTATGAGTCATCACTGACTCTGCCATCATGGCACTGGAGTATAGTGGAGTACGTATGAGTCATCACTGACTCTGCCATCATGGCACTGGAGTATAGTGGTGTACCTATGAGTCATCACTGACTCTGCCATGATAGCAATGGTGTATAATGGTGTACCTTTGGGTCATCACTGACTCTGCCATCATGGCACTGGAGTATAGTGGCGTACCTATGAGTCATCACTGACTCTGCCATCATGGCACTGGAGTATAGTGGCGTACCTATGAGTCATCACTGACTCTGCCATCATGACACTGGAGTATAGTGGTGTACCTATGAGTCATCACTGACTCTGCCATCATGACACTGGAGTATAGTGGCGTACCTATGAGTCATCACTGACTCTGCCATCATGGCACTGGAGTATAGTGGCGTACCTATGAGTCATCACTGACTCTGCCATCATGGCACTGGAGTATAGTGGCGTACCTATGAGTCATCACTGACTCTGCCATCATGGCACTGGAGTATAGTGGCATACCTATGAGTCATCACTGACTCTGCCATCATGGCACTGGAGTATAGTGGTGTACCTATGAGTCATCACTGACTCTGCCATGACAGCAATGGTGTATAATGGTGTACCTTTGGGTCATCACTGACTCTGCTATCATGGCAGTGGTGTATAGTGGTGTAACTATGAGTCGTCAATGACTCTGCCATCATGGCACTGGAGTATAGTGGCATACCTATGAGATGTTACTGACTTTGCCATCATGTGCCTTTAGTGTGACAGTGTTTTATTGTGGTGAGTTTCATTGCTGTGTAATGTATTGTGTAAGTCAGCAGTACGTTTTATGGATTTTTTTTCCCTTTTCTTCACCGATGTGTGACTGTGGAGTGGTATAAGTAAATCTGGAGAGTGAGGAACTTGTCTTCTGCATCCCCCTGCTATAAAATATTTTTTCTGTTTTTTATGGCTTTCTGGCTCACCGTTTTTCATTATATCATTTGTGTTGGATGATGAGCTGAAGGACAGTGCTTTGCATTTGCATAGGTAAACCCTGCATAACTATGTACATTATTTTTTCTGTTATACCTACATTACTGATGTGGTGGCTGCATTCAAACTTCAGCGTTTCAGTGGTTGAGTAATTTAGGCTTTCTGCAACTTAAGTTACTATTGAGGTTATGGCACTGTTACCCCTGCATGAGATGCCAGTAGCATGAGCAACAGCCTTGGCCAAATGATTCTATGCATCGGCCTTGTATAGTATCATTGCAGGAGTCCGCCGTTGTATTGCTTATGGAGTATATCCAGAAAAATCTTGGGCTCCTCCCATTAAAATCTTGGGCTCCTCCAATTAAAATCTTGGCTCCTCCCATTATTACCTCAGTGCTCTAACAGAAATACTACCTTCACCTTCACCAGCCATAATTTTGTCCTTCCTAGATGTCAGGAAAAATGGCCTTGAATTTTTTCCGACAGCAAATCTCACAGTGTTTGAACTGACACTTTAAAGAGTGAAACGTGTCAGTCTTCCTTCCCTCTGTTTGCTGATGAATATACATGCTCACCAGTGACTCGAGATGTTGCATGCGATGAGTCATCCTAATTTTATTAAAGTTTTCTTAAAGATGACATGCACTTATTTATTTATTTACTTTATTTAATATTTGTTAACTAGGATAGTCCGACTGGATGATAAGCCCATTTTCAGTGGGCTGCGTCCTGGGGAGAAAAGCTCCACAGACACATTTTAGAAGATTTGGAATAGGACAAAAACAGAATTATGAACATCATATGAATTCTGTATCATAGGAAAACATATTATAAACATCATGAGAAATTATAAGCATCTTAGGTACATTACCAAACACAGCAAAAATGAGATTAAATCTATTTAAAAGAGGTAGACGATGGTAAGAGAAAGTAGAGAGAGGATGTAAAACGCTAGATAGAAACCAAGAATGGAGGGGGTAGAAGCAAGAAGAGGAAGAGATGAATGGACAGGAAAGGTGGAGAAAGAAGGAGAGGTGGAGAGGTAAGAAGGGGGGGGGAATGTTAGGTAGGAAGAAGGAAAGGAGAGAAATAGGGCAGGAATAAGATATAATGTAAGGATGGGAGAATATAACATAAACGTCTGGATGGAGAGGAGGAAGAAGGTACATAAGTGGGTAGATTATAGAGGAAGTAGAATGTTAAACAGAGGTATGAAGAGGTTAGTCAGGTCCAATATATGGGCAGAACCAATTGGTCAGTAGGAACACTCTTAGTTGTTGTTTTTTTTTTTTTTTTTTGAAGTGTCTTAGGTCACTAGTAGTTAAACAATACTGGAGGCTAGAATTCCATACTTTGTATATGTAGTTGGAGAAAAGAGAGTGCCTGACTTTGTTATTGGATTTGGAGACTTGTAATAAAGATCTGGTGTAGGATCGAAGAGTACAAGTGTTAGTGGTAGGATCGAAGAGTACAAGTGTTAGTGGTAGGATCAAAGAGTATGAGTGTTAGTGGTAGAATCGAAGAGTACGAGTGTTAGTGGTAGGATCGAAGAGTACAAGTGTTAGTGGTAGGATCAAAGAGTATGAGTGTTAGTGGTAGGATTGAAGAGTACGAGTGTTAGTGGTAGGATCGAAGAGTACAAGTGCTAGTGGTTGGATCGAAGAGTACGAGTGTTAGTGGTTGGATCGAATAGTACAAGTGTTAGTGGTAGGATCAAAGACTACGAGTGTTAGTGGTAGGATCAAAGAGTACGAGTGTTAGTGGTAGGATCGAAGAGTACGAGTGTTAGTGGTAGGATCGAAGAGTACAAGTGCTAGTGGTTGGATCGAAGAGTACGAGTGTTAGTGGTTGGATCGAATAGTACAAGTGTTAGTGGTAGGATCAAAGACTACGAGTGTTAGTGGTAGGATCAAAGAGTACGAGTGTTAGTGGTAGGATCGAAGAGTACGAGTGTTAGTGGTAGGATCGAAGAGTATGAGTGTTAGTGTAAGGTAAAAGCGTAGTACGAAGGGCAGGGTTTTTTCAGGTTGATGAAGAAGACTGTACAAGATCTGAAAGCATCTGCTAGAGAAATCTACAGCCTCAATACCAGCAGAGGTATGCTTAAAATGCCATTCAGTAGGAACACCTCCATGTGCAATAAGCAGAGCTGTGCATAAGGCAATGTCTGCTGGGGCACCTGCACCCACACTCCCAGCAGAGCCATTCCTAAGATATCATCTACTAGAGGAAACTGCATCCACAATGCCAGCAGAGCTATGTCTAAGACAATGTCTGCTAGGGCACCTGTACCCACACTACTAGCAAAGATATTCCTAAGACACCATCTATGATGGCACCTCCACTCACAAGCTGAAATTTACTGGTGCAAAAAATGAGGTGCTTCTAAAAGCCCTTCATCTCCATGGTAGAAGGTTCTTTGTAGTTCATGCTGCTGACTGGCACTTCCAAGCCCAAGGCTGGCATGACGTTATCATCAATGTAAATGTAAATGCTGTGGGTGGCCAGGGGCATACCTCTGATGTTATACAGCGAAGATGTACAGACATGATGCATTTTGCCAGCCAGAGAGACCAGGCCATCCAACAGAAATGGATGGAAATAGGTGAGGGGGCATCTATAGTACAACCACTTACTAAAACAGAAGAGTTTTTGGTCTCCAATAACCTCTGGCTGAGATGTGCCAGGCTAAAGGACTGGTGCATGGAAACCTGACTAAGGCAGACATGATTGCAGCTTTGGTCACAGCTACATCAGAAAACAGCAATTAGGAGGATGATCAGACTGGGTGTGGAGATGTACAACACTCAAAGAATGGACAGCTCAACCTTTCTGTAGAGGACTTAAAAATCCATCTGGAGCTAAAGAGACTGAATTGGAGGCCAGACATTTGGAAATGGAAGCTGTGGAGAAGGGGAAGGCGAGGCAGCATGAAAAGGAGATGCTGACTCTTCGCCAGACTCATGAGGGTAACGGGGAAGGGAGTAACCAGACCCCAGAAGCACAAAACATTAATAAATGTCTTCCACAGTTTACAGAGGGGGATAATTTTGATAGTTTCATTCATATGTTTGAGAGGGTACGTAAACAGTATGATGCTGACCAAAGGCTCTGGGTATGGTTCCTGACCCCCTTACTCTATGGTAAAGCTGTAACTGTGTTGTCTAAGTTATCTGATCATGAATTCCTTGATTATACTGCTGTAAACAAATGTTTGTTATAATTCTTTTAGATAACCCTGAAACTGGGTGAGTGGATGTCAGGTCACCACTTTTGAAGGGCAGGCAGGCCTTTTGCTGAGGGAACAAACACTTAGCACTTTGCCTGAGGACATGAGCATCTGGTTAGCTGATACACAATGTGCTACTTCAGATGAGTTTGGGAATAAGGGAGACCTATACCTAGTAAGCAGGGCATCACTGCACAGGAAAGGGGCACCCAGTACTGCTCATGGGTCTAAAGGAGCACATGGTGGGCAGCCCAGACTTCCCCACCAGAATCTGATAGTAGCAGGTGTAGGCACTAGTCCAGGTACATGTCCAGGACCTAGGGTTAAATGTTTTGAATGCAACCAGTGGGGCCATATGGCATATAGATGTCCACTGAGGAAAGTTAGGAAACAAAAGGTGGGAGAGCCAATAAGTGGGAAAGACAAAATGCCAATACTAGGTTGTCTTGAGACAACAGGGGTACCAAACTACCATCCTGCAGATGTCCTGATAGGGAAGGATTTTGATGAGGCAGTACCATGTGCTCATGCAGTTACATGCAGTCAGTCTTGGAGACAAGCATGTGGGTCTGGTAGCCTGGGGGAGATGCAGACAGACAGCACCCTTGCGGCCAGGACTGGTGAGGTGGTTACTTCAGGGAGTGAACTATGCTGTAGCAGTGAGACTGAAGAGAAGCCACAGCTGCTTGTGGGTACTGATGTTCCCTTGAACAGAGTGACTGCAAAGGCAGAGGTGAGTAGTAGTACCCAGGCTGACAGTGTGGCACCGCTGTCAGAGGATGCCAAGCTTCCTGTGGAAGGAGAGCTAGAAAGGGTTACAAAGAGAGAGCTGAGACAGGCTCAGCTCTCAGACCCTATATTGCAAGACCTGAGACAGGCAGCTAGTGAGGCACCTGATTCTCAAGGGAAGTGGGAATCTGTATACTGGGACAAAAGGTTACTGCATAGAGTGTAGACTCCTGAGGGTAGGCTAGAAGGTGAGAGAATACAGCAGTTGGTAGTGCCTAGAGCCTACCATCGGTTGCTTGTAGCCATAGCCCATGAGATTCCCTTTGCAGGTCATACAGGCATAAAAACATACATAGAGAAGTATTATGCAGAACTTCTATTGGCCTGGGATTTCCAGAAATGTAACAGGATACTGCAGGACCTGTGAGCAGTGCCAAAAGGTAGGCAAGGCAGGAGACAAGGTGCTAGTGGTAGTAGATTATACTACAAGATACCCTGAGGTGGTGGCTTTGATCCCCATTGAGGCAGAAAAGGTGGCAAATGCTTTGTTAGAGATTTTCAGCAGCATAGGTTTCTCAAAAGAAATGCTGACTGACAGAGGTGTCAGTTTCATGTCAGACATGCTGGCTTGTCTGTGGAAGGATTGTGGGGTGAAGCACCTGAAGATCACCACCTACTATCCCCAGACTAATGGTCTTGTTGATAGGTTAAGCTCTACACTCAAGTCCATGCTATGGGCATTTGCAGACCAGTTCAAGAGGGATTGGGACAAATATCTACCCCATCTGTTTTTTGCTTACAGAGAGGTTCCCAGGAATCCACAGGTATTTCATCCTTTGAGTTGTTGTATGGGCATAGGGTGAGGGGGCCTCTAAATTTAATTTGTGATGAGTGGGAAGGTGAGTGTGAATCTCACAGGGATTCTGTTGTGGCATATGTCCTAAATCTCAGGACAAGGCTCGGGGAACTCATGGGTTTGGCCCAGGAGAACCTGGCAGAAGCCCAACAGCAGAAAAAGGTCCTGTATGACAGAAATGCTCAAGCTAGAGAGTATGTTGTGGGACAGCAGGTAATGGTGATCATTCCAGTCAGACACCACAAGCTGCAAGCAGCTTGGGAGGGACCCTACAAGGTAGTAAGGAAGGTCAGTGATGTTAACTACACGGTAGAACTGCTAGGCAGGAGGCAGGAGCACAAATTGCACCATGTTAACATGATGAAACCTTACCATGATAGGGAAGCCCTTGTGCTGAGTATTTGCAGTGGACTGCAGGAAGATTCTGAGGGAGATCTGGTGACTGATCTCCTCAGAGAGGCTCAGGCTGACACCTCAGTGGAAGGGGTAGCCATATCCCAGTGGTTATCTCCTACCCAGGTTCAGGAAATCTGAGCAGCGTTACATGATTTTGGGGACATGTTCACTGGAAAACAAGAGTGCACTCACCTGGTGCAGCACCAGGTGGATACAGGACCCAAAAGGCCTATTAGACAGACCCCCTTATAGGTGCCTGAGAGAGTCAAACAGACTGTGAGGGAGGAGATACAGGAGATGTTGGAACTAGGGGTCATTTAAGAGTCCAACAGTCTCTGGGCCTCCCCAGTGGTGCTGGTGCCAAAGAAGGATGGCAGCATCAGGTTCTGTGTGGACTACAGAAAATGAACTACTCACACAGAGTCAGATGCTTACCCCATGCCTAGGACAGATGAGGCCCTAGATCAGCTGGGTGGGGCTAAGTATCCTACCACCACTGATCTTACCAAGGGTTACTAGCAGGTGCCCTTGACTTCCAGTGCTAGAGAGAGGTCAGCCTTTGTGACTCCTTTTGGCTTGTATGAGTGCACAAGGATGCCCTTTTGGATGAAAAATGCCCCAGCAACTTTCCAGAGGCTGGTAGATCATATCCTAGCAGGAGCAGGAGGGTTTGCCCTTGCTTACCTAGATGATATTGCTATCTACAGCCATTCTTGGTCAGGGCACCTTCAGCATGTCAGGGAGGTGCTGGGCAGACAACAGAGGGCAGAGTTGACCATTAAGCCGAGCAAGTGGCAGGTGGGTATGGCAGAGGTCTCCTACCTGGGACATAGAGAGGGCAGTGGTACGATCAGGCCAGATCCTGGCAAAGTGGAAGCCATTCAGGTCTGCATCTGTTACCAAAAAAACAGATGATGGCATTCTTAGGGACAGCAGGGTACTACAGAAAGTTCATCCCCAGTTATAGCACCATAGCTGCTCCCCTCACAGACATGACAAGGAAAAACAGGCCAGATAATGTAGTGTGGACCCCAGCATATGAGCAGGTATTCCAGAAGCTTAAAGAAGCTTTGGGGGGACCCCCTTTGTTAGCCAGTCCAGATAACAACAAAGAATTTGTTGTGCAGGTGGATGCTTTGAACCATGAGGTGGGGACTGTACTTAGCCAGATTTCTTCAGAGGGAAAAGAGCACCCAGTGATTTATCTCATTCATAGGTTCCTACCCAGTGAGGAATGCTATGCAGCTGTAGAAAAGGAATGTCTAGCCATAGCGTGGGCACTGCAGAAACTTCAGCCTTACCTGTTTAGAAGGAAATTCACTGTAGTTACTGAACACAATCACCTAACATGGTTACACCGAGCCAGCCAACAAAATGCCAAATTGCTAAAATGGAGCTTAAGGTTGCAAGCATATCATATATCAGTGCAGCACTGCAGTGGGATTAGCAATGCCAATGCAGATGGGCTCTCAAGACAGGAAATGGTGTAGGTATACCCAGATTGACCTAACCTTCACAAGCAATGTTTCTCAAGGGACACTTAAAAAACTAGCTTGAGTTCTTAAGGAGGGGGAAGAAATGTGAAAAACTGAAAGGCTGCCAGCCTAACTAGATAGAATTTTGTAGATAATTCTATGTCATTTGTAAATATTAATATAATTCACAGGCTGTTTCACAAATGTAAAGAAAACTGTGTTAAATGTTGAACTTCAAAAATGTAACCACAGTGCACTCTGCTGGAAGAAAGCTGCTAAGTAAAGAATTACAACTGTGTTTGATCTCATAACTCAGAGACATGATGTCTGGAATAAGGAATTCATTCTATTGTTTTGAGACCAGAGTTCATAGTTTCATAGTTTGGTACTAGGCTATCTGTCCTGGGGCATTTATAAGCCTATCCATAGTGATGTGGCTGTCGCCACCCCATGTAATGGTACAAAAGTGTACAGAATAGATTTAGAATACTGTGCCTCTGTCTAGTAGTGACACAGTGAAGACCCCCTTACATAATAGAATTAGTTTACTGTGCCTCTGTCTAGTAGTGACACAGAGATGACCCCTGGGGTAAACCTATGACCTCCCATCCACTCGTCAAGATTTCTCTTGAAGAGAGTCAGTGAGGGGCTCTGCCTAACATAAACTGGGATTCTATTCCAGAGTATGGGAAGCCTTTGAGTTATGAATCTGTCCCTCCAGCATGTCCTATTCATATTTGTGCTGAGGTTCAAATCTTTAGCTCTCGTGGTTCGGATTGCTTTGGATTTTTTGAGGTGGAGCATGTCCATCAATTCCTGATTGGACATGGCCTTGTACATCAGGCACAGATCACCTCTGAGTAGGCGGTATGCTTCTGAATAGAGTTGGAGTTTCTTTAGTCTGGCAGCATATGACATATGCTTGAGACCCTTGATCCTTTTGGTGAGGTACTTTTGGGGTCTCTCTAGCTGTTGCAGGTGCCGGGTGAGGTACATACCAAATGGGGCAATTTACTCAATCATGGGCCTGATAAGGGAGGAGTACAGGGGCACAATGACCTCCTTTGATCTGGATGTGATCCCCTTCATGATAAGGTGGGCAAGGTAGAAAGTCTTTCTAACCACTTTGGCAACGTGGGTGTCAAATGAGAGGTCACTATCGACTTGGGTCCCCAGGTCTCTGATTACTTTTTCTGTACTCAGTGGGTTACCGCCTATGTGATAATTTGTGGGCACTTTGTTTTTCCCAAAGGGGATGACTATACATTTTTTGGCATTTAGTTTAAGGCCATGACTCCGGCATCAGTTGTCCGTTTCTGTGAGGCCTTTCTGTAGGATGTATGTGTCAACTGGTGTATCGACTATGGCACCTAGTTTGCAGTCATCTGCGAACTTTGTCAGCCACAACCCACCCATGTTTGCTTTCACATCTGAGAAATAAATGCCGAACAAGAGGGGTCCCAGGACAGAGCCCTGTGGGACACCACTTGTCACTGGCTTTGAGTCTGACATGGCTCCAGCGATTTTGACATTATGGGTTCTATCCTTTAGCCAGTTTGCCACCCATTTTGTGACATATGGATTTACATTTAAGCTGTTGAGCTTGTCTATGATGCCAGAGTGGGGTATTGTGTCGAAAGCTTTAGCCAAGTCCAGGTAGGCTGTATGGACTGCTTTGCCCTTGTCAATGGCTCTAGTGACTGTTTCGAAAAAGTCAACCAGGTTTAAAAGGCAGGATCTGCCTTTTACAAAGCCGAACTGGGTGGGATCAAGTGTTTGTAAGTCCCCAATGTCTCTGTTTATCAGCTCCATAATGATTCTTTCCATAGCTTTGCAGACCAGGCTGGTTAAGCTTATGGGGCGGTAGTTACCAGGGTCAGTAGAGGTGCCTCCTTTGTGGAGTGGGACTACTGTTGCTGTACGCCAGTTTTCAGGTACATATCCTGTAGTAAAGCTAAGGTTAAATAGCATTTTTATGTGCGGGTTTAGCTCCTCTTGGAGTTCACGTAGCACGCAACTCAGGATGCTGTCGGGTCCCATTGATGCTGTGTTTTTAGCTTTGCTGAGGGCGGTTCTCACCTGGACATCTGAGATGACAGGGTGGTTACAGTCAGCTGGGATAAGTATTTCTTCTTTTGGGGGTGAGGGAGGGGAGAAATTTGCACTGAACCTGTCTTCCAGAATGTTGGCAATATCTGTGGGTTCTGTGTATTTTTTGTCATTGTGAACTAACTCTGAACATATCTGAGGGTTTCCACCCAGGTTTCTAACATAGTTGAAGAAGGCCTTGTGGTTATCTTTAGTGTCCATAGCAATTTTTCTCTCAAAGTTGGCCTTGGATGTTTTTATGAGAGAACGTAGCTTTCTATTAGTGCTGATCAGAGATGCCTTCTCTTTATGGAATTTTGCTCTGTCGTGCAGTAGCTTCCTTCTTTTGTTATACAATTTGTTTATGGCTGGGGTCCACCAGATAAGATGCCTGCCCTTGGTGGAGAGGGTCTTGGTTTTATTAGGGATTGCATGATCCATGCATTCTTGGAGATGTCCGTAGAAAGCATTTGTGAAGGATTCTGCATTGTGGGGTGTGGTTTCCACTGTCCCAGTGGGCTTAAAGGATACCATCTCAGTTTTAAGAAGTGTAAAGTCGGCTTTTGAGAAGTTTTTGACTGTAGTCTTTTGTGTTGGGGGTGGAGGTGGGATATGTATATCCAGGGTGATTAGTTTGTGGTCAGACCTCACTAGTGAAGGGTATACTTCCAGTGTGGAGCACTTTGTCCCCATGTTTGTGATGATCAGGTCTAGTATATTATCTCCACTTGTGGGAGAGGTGACTAGCTGTTCCATTGCATTTGAATTTATGAATTCCAGAAACCTTTGGGCTAGGGTGTTTGGGCTAGAATAATGCACCCAATCTATGTTAGGGTAGTTGAAGTCTCCCAATATGATGGTGTTTGGTGAGACATTCATATCCCCCAATGTCTTCAGGAAGGCTGACTGGGGTTCCTGAGATTGGGAGGGTGGTCTGTAACATGCTACCAGTTGTATAGCAGTTTTGCCTACAGTTAGTTGCACCTGGATGGTCTCTGATGCTTCATGTGTTGCCACTAACCTGGAGGTGTGGGTGTCCTTGATGAATATGGACACTCCTCCTCACTTTTTGGTTTGGCTCGACTTTTGGGGCCGAAACGCATGATACGAGGTATAGCCTGGTAGCACTGGGGTGCTCTCAGGAGCCTTGAACCAGGTTTCAGTTACTGCACAGACATCGATGTCCTCCATACTGAGGAGTGCTTCTGGAGCCTGCATCTTGAGATTTAGACTTCTGGTGTTGAGCAGCATTACCCTTAATTTTTTTCCATTTTTGTTTTCTAAGGAGGTGGGTTTGTCTTTTGAGCCTTGCCTAAAAAAGGCACTATGGGAGAGGCAAGAGCCTTAGCCAATATCCGGAAGCCCAGTGGTGACAGATGCAAGCCGTCCCTTGCGAAGCAGCGTGGCTTGTCCAGCATGTCATCCCAAGCAGACAGACATTGGATCCCCCTAGAATGACACCAATATTTGAGCCAATTATTAAAGCTGGTCATCTTGTCTTTGTATTGTGGCATCATTCTTGGTGAGGGCAAGATGATGCTCAGGGTCAGGGTCATACCAGCCTGGGCTACATAATCAGAGAGCTCCTCTATGTCTCTTTTCATGTAGTCCAGGGAGGTACGTCTCAGGTCATTCACGCCGGCATGGACAATGACGGAGTCATATTTGTATTTGCTTTGGAGTGACCTGAGTGCGTGTGTTATGTGGCGGATCCTAGCTCCCGATAAGCAGCTCACCGTTACCCTCTCCTTGTTCAGCCTGGTAAGCGGAACGTCAGTGTGTCTGACTATAGAGTCACCTATTACTAGTGTATCAGGCATGGTGTTTGGCCTTAAGGGCTGTGATTGTTTGACACACTGATTTGTTGAAGTATGTGATGCATGTGTTATGTTTTGAGGTGGTGGATTTTTGGGTGTCTGCCTTGGAAGCCTCTGTTGTTTTGGTAAGTTTTTTGTCAGAGCCTCCGAGTATGTCTTTGTGTTTTTATGTGTTTGGTTTGCAGATGTGGTAGGTCTATGTGGGACTGGGTTTGGTGTGTGTGTGTGGTTACCTTCTCCTCCTGTCTGGTCTTGCCAGTTCTGAGTTGAGAGAGTTCAGCCTCCAGTTTGGTTATATAGTTGCATCTCTCACATGTATTTGTGTTTGTTGGGAGGAAGAGAGGATTGTCTGTGTACATGAGACAATTGTAGCATTGTCTCAAGATTCCCAGATTAACCAGCTGAACCGGAGTGGATGCCAGCAATCTACCACTCGACATGCTAAGAATTTTAAGGGAGTGCTGTGCCTTTAAGGGAAGTGGGTACTCACAGGGAGTGTGCCTTTAAGGGAAGTGGGTACTCACAGGGAAGGTAGGTGGATGTAGTGCTTACTTTAGTTTGCGAGTGCTTACTTAGAAGAGAGATTTTGAGAACAAGTGCTAGGCTTATAGTAAAGTGATTAGACTAGATTATTATAAGAGTAGAGCTTTCTTAAGGGAAAATTTGAAGAGCAGACTTGGCTGAGCCAGAAAAGTTTAACCTTGTTTAACCGGCGCTGCGCTATGCGCACAACCGCCCAAAAATGCTCAGAGGCAGATTTTAAACAGGGAACTTCAAAAGAGCTAGAAATGGTCCAAAACAACCAATTACTACATGCTCTTGTGCTGAGGTCACTCCTTCAGGGACAGATAGGCTGCTCAAGGCTCCCCACTCCCACTGGTGAGCAAAGAAACTTCCTTCTATCCAAGTAAGGCAATGGACAACACAGGAACTACACCACAGCCCAGAATACAGCAAAGCCTGTATACTGGTCTAAACTAGTCGAGGAGAGGTGGGAAAACAAGGATTTTTTTTTGTTTTTGAGATAGAAAGCACACAGAAAAGCAGGAAACAGTAATAAATCAGTTACACAGGCTAGCACACTTTAGTGGGCAGCCTCAACAGTTAGATTAACAAACAAACAAACAACTTTCGACCAATTTTCGACTAAATGAAACTTTAAGTGCAAATAATATATAATGCATCAAACAGTTAAAAAAAACAGTTTAAGTTTGTTCAAGGTAAGCAAGAGGAGGTATTTCAGGTAAAAAACAGCAAAAAATACCTAAATCAGGAAAGTAGTCACTTTTCTCAGTTCTCTGCTGCTAGGACCACTCTGCAGGACCACAAGGAGCTGCTGCTGAGTAGTATAGCCAGAAAAAATGCTCAGAGGCAGATTTTAAACAGGGAACTTCAAAAGAGCTAGAAATGGTCCAAAACAACCAATTACTACAAGCTCTTGTGCTGAGGTCACTCCTTCAGGGACAGATAGGCTGCTCAAGGCTCCCCACTCCCACTGGTGAGCAAAGAAACTTCCTTCTATCCAAGTAAAGCAATGGACACCACAGGAACTACACCACAGCCCAGAATACAGCAAAGCCTGTATACTGGTCTAAACTAGTCGAGGAGAGGTGAGAAAACAAGGATATTTTTTTTTTTTTGTTTTTGAGATAGAAAGCACACAGAAAAGCAGGAAACAGTAATAAATCAGTTACACAGGCTAGCACACTTTAGTGGGCAGCCTCAACACTTAGATTAACAAACAAACAAACAACTTTCGACCAATTTTCGACTAAATGAAACTTTAAGTGCAAATAATATATAATGTAACAAACAGTTAAAAAAAACAGTTTAAGCTTGTTCAAGGTAAGCAAGAGAAGGTCTTTTAGGTAAAAAACAGCAAAAAATACTTAAATCAGGAAAGTAGTCACTTTTCTCAGTTCTCTGCTGCTAGGACCACTCTGCAGGACCACAACGAGCTGTTGCTGAGTAGTATAGCCAGAAAAAAATGCTCAGAGGTGGATTTTAAACAGGGAACTTCAAAAGAGCTAGAAATGGTCCAAAACAACCAATTACTACAAGCTCTTGTGCTGAGGTCACTCCTTCAGGGACAGATAGGCTGCTCAAGGCTCCCCACTCCCACTGGTGGGCAAAGAAACTTCCTTCTATCCAAGTAAGGCAATGGACACCACAGGAACTACATCACAGCCCAGAATACAGCAAAGCCTGTATACTGGTATAAACTAGTCGAGGAGAGGTGGGAAAACAAGGATATTTTTTTTGTTTTTTTGTTTTTTGAGATAGAAAGCACACAGAAAAGCAGGAAACAGTAGTAAATCAGTTACACAGGCTAGCACACTTTAGTGGGCCGCCTCAACAGTTATATTAACAAACAAACAACTTTCGACCAATTTTTGACTAAATGAAACTTTAAGTGCAAATAATATATAATGCAACAAACAGTTAAAAAAACAGTTTAAGCTTGTTCAAGGTAAGCAAGAGAAGGTATTTCAGATAAAAAACAGCAAAAAATACTTAAATCAGGAAAGTAGTCGCTTTTCTCAGTTCTCTGCTGCTAGGACCACTCTGCAGGACCACGAGGAGCTGTTGCTGAGTAGTATATCTACTTAATCTTAGTTAATTGCTAAATTTTACATGTATAATGTATTTTATTGATGTGGTTTCCTGGCCAGGTGCAAGATCAAAGAAACCAGTGAATTGTTAAGAATGATGTACTCTAAAATGAGTCAGCAGTGATGTATTATCAATTTAAGCGATCTCAGAGAGAAAGAGACAGCAATTTGGATTTTGTCTTCAGAACATCAACTCACCAGCACTTGCTTGCTCTGTTTGTAAGTAGGATCTTAGACTTTAGTATTTCTCTTAGAAATGGATAGAAAATTGTAAGATTAGCCTAGCTGTTTTGTATATTTATGTCAGACTATTCTACATTATTATTTTAAGCATTTTCCTGTGATCTCTGAACTCTTGACATGCACTGTGTTGAATTGAGATTTGTCTTGTGTTTTGATTATTTATTATTAAATATTTAAACATTTCAACTGTGGTTGTTTTGTGTAGTGATACTTTAAGCTCTTAGAGCGCATTGCATATATTTAGTTATACTGTCCAAGCCACTCTTAAATAACCTTCAAGACTCAGTCATACATACCAGTTGGATAATAATAACATTGCACAGTATGATTGGACACTCTTTGGCAAGGGCCTTATAGTAGTTGATAAGTAGTGGTTGGTGGCAGTGGATTACTACATTATAGCCTGAACAGAAGGGGCATACCTACTGAACCGGTGCCAGCCTTCCCCAGGAGTGGGTGTATGTTTGTATATAAATCATATCTCAAAGTAAGTGTGTGTGTGTGTGTGTGTGTGTGTGTGTGTGTGTGTGTGTGTGTGTGTGTGTGTGTGTGTGTGTGTGTGTGTGTGTGTGTGTGTGTGTGTGTGTGTGTGTGTGTGTGTGTGTGTGTGTGTGTGTGAAGCTCTGGTTGGACAGAGGGAGTGTTGGGAGGACTTGGCTTGGAACCCTAGCTAAGGACTCCACTCTATAGCTGTGCCAGTGGGGAGTCTTATTTGGGGATCTGAAGAAAGAGGCAGAAATCAGCACCTGACTGTGATCTCTGTGTGTTCTGAAGGGTAATTGTATTTCACTGTGTGTGTACTTGTCATCCTCCCAATGTGCACATCCCTCACTGGTGCTAGTGGTGAGTACTGAGGCTCCTTGATTACTGGGCCAGTGCATGGCTGTCACAGCCTTCACTGGACATCAAGAGCCAACAGAATATGAAACAGTCAGTGGGCTGTCAACAGCTTTGGTAGAGGGGTTGTTACCATTCGTACAAGAACAGATTAAAATGTTTGTTTGAATTGGCCAAGGTCATAAGATTGTAAATGAAGCACAATATGTAGAAGATAGCATACTAATGGAAGAAAAAGAACAAAAGAAAAAGTATCAAACATCCAGGTTGAACAGTTCAGTACTGACTCCTGTGAGTACGGAGGGGGAAGAAGAAGAAGTTATAGATTGTTTCCAATGTTTTCAGCAACTCCCAGGACACTATCAATAAAATTATTATCTCCCTGATTCTCTACAATCACTGCAAGGTGCATCATATTTAAATGATTGCTTAAACTGTGGTCATACTGGACATTGGCAAAATGAGTGTCCATTATCTGGTCAACAAGCAAGTTCACCAAATGAGCAGGTACCACAACAAACTGAAAGTAAGCCTCCTGTGTGGAGTACTGCTTGGTAGCTGCTAGTGTGGCAGAAAAACCAGTGGGTCAGTCATGTGCAGGACTCTTGGTTAATTACTTTAGTACCAATTAACCAGGATGGTCCTTTTGTCAATGCAAAATTCATCTATTCAGTTTTTCATCAATACAGGAGCTACTAGATCCATGATTACTTCAGCAGAGGCTGAACACCTTGCACTTTCCAAACACAGAGTTCAGGGTGTGACTGTGTCGGGAGTTCCTTTAGACTATCTAGAAACTAAACGTGTCCATATACAAATTGGTCCACTAAATGAAAAGCATACTTTGACCGTAGGGAATTTGGCCCCTCTACACCTGTTAGGTAGACATTTGTTGTGTAAATTGAGATGTAACATTTATTGCACACCTGATGGTGCATTTCTAGATGTTCCTAATGAATCTTTAGGATTATACTCAAATACTGTATGCACAGATAAAGATACCATTTTCCCATTTTAACATCAGAGCAGAATGAACACAATTCCGGTACAGAGCATTACATGTAGTCTCTCTGCACCTCTGGACTACCCATGAAACAGAGATAGGTTTCATTAAAGATGCAGAACCCATACATATTACATTAAAACCTTTTGAGCACTTGCCTACGGTAGTTCAGTATCTTATCGGTAGAAGGAGAAACAGGAATCAAACCTGATATTTCTTCCTGGCTAAAACAAGGGATAATTTTCACAACTTACAGTTCTTGTGACACACACATTTTACCTGTTAAGAAACCAGGAAAAAGTACATATAGATTTGTACAAGATTTACTCACAGTGAATTATGTGGAAGTACTAACATTCCACTGATTCCTTATCCTGCAACAATACTGAGTTCTATCCCATCAGATGCCACAACTTACTCAGTGATAAATATTCCACCTACTTTATTTTCTATCCCTATATGTGCATAGGCAATATCCGCTAACATTTACTTACAGAGGACAACAGCACAATTCAACTAGATTACCACAGGGGTATGTAGAGTCTCCTACTCTTTCCTCTAGGGAAATGAAGAAACAATTAGACAAGATTACATTTCCTTGATCTTCAGGAAAAACTGCAAGAAAAAAACAGCCATGCTAGATTTTTCACTGTGTGATACCTTAAACCTCGCGTAATAGTTTGCCTATGTGACTGTTTTACTGTTTGATCTAGCCTCAAAAACTCCAAATAACTGTAAACAGAACATTATTTTTCTTTTGACTCAGTGAGGACTCAGAGTTAATAGTGACAACTTGAAGCAATGGACTTGTAGATTCAGTACTTGGGACATTTTATTTCAGAAGGTACTCGACAGATTTTACATTCACATACTGCAGCGATCCAAACTGTACCACGTCCTACTACATTAAAATTGTTGTGAGCTTTTCTGGCATTAAACAGGTTACTGTCAACAATGGATTTCTAATTTTGCAGAAAAAGTAAAACTCTGTTAGAATTACTAAAGAAAGATATCCCTGAACCTTTGCCCTGTCAGGGTTATCATGAACAACTTTTGTAAAACTGAAAACATTACTTTCAAATCCTTCTGCATTATGGTTCCCATATTATTCCAAGAGATTTTGCTTATTTTGCAGTGAAAGGAATAAAGTAGCATTATTAGCACAATGCAGAAATGATGGTTTATAGAACTGTTGGTCATTTCACTATGAATATTGATCCTACAGCTGCAGCACCCCCACCTTAGGGTGGTGGCAGCAACGTCAGACTTAGTTTATATATCATTTGTTGACTCAGTTAGTCTCAGTGTGGTATTAGAATCTTTTCAGGGGAGATCTGAGGTAGTATTTTATACTGTTCTGGAAAATTATGCCATGGCATCAGAGAACTTACTCTACTCCTTTTGGTAGGTGCCATGGGATCAGTTACAGCCACTACTCCTTTTGGTAGGTGCCATGGGATATGTTACATCCACTACTCCTTTTGGTAGGTGCCATGGGATCAGTTACAGCCACTACTCCTTTTGGTAGGTGCCATGGGATATGTTACATCCACTACTCCTTTTGGTAGGTGCCATGGGATCAGTTACAGCCACTACTCCTTTTGGTAGGTGCCATGGGATATGTTACATCCACTACTCCTTTTGGTAGGTGCCATGGGATATGTTACATCCACTACTCCTTTTGGTAGGTGCCATGGGATATGTTACATCCACTACTCCTTTTGGCAGGTGCCATGGGATTTGTTAATTCCACTACTCCTTTTGGCAGGTGCCATGGGATTTGTTAATTCCACTACTCCTTTTGGTAGGTGCCATGGGATTTGTTAATTCCACTACTCCTTTTGGTAGGTGCCATGGGATTTGTTAATTCCACTACTCCTTTTGGCAGGTGCCATGGGATTTGTTAATTCCAGTACTCCTTTTGTCAGGTGCCATGGGATATGTTACATCCACTATTCCTTTTGATAGGTGCCATGGGATATGTTACATCCACTATTCCTTTTGGTAGGTGCCATGGGATATGTTACATCCACTACTCCTTTTGGCAGGTGCCATGGGATTTGTTAATTCCACTACTCCTTTTGGTAGGTGCCATGGGATTTGTTAATTCCACTACTCCTTTTAGTAGGTGCCATGGGATTTGTTAATTCCACTACTCCTTTTGGCAGGTGCCATGGGATTTGTTAATTCCAGTACTCCTTTTGTCAGGTGCCATGGGATATGTTACATCCACTACTTCTGTGGGCATGTGGCATAGGATCTTTTACATCCATTACTTTTTATGGTAGGTGCCATGGGATCTGTTACATCCACTACTCTTTTTGGTAGGTGTCATGGGATCTCTAACATCCAAGACTCCTTCTGGTAGGTGCCATGGGATTTGTGACATCCACTACTCCTTTTGGTATTTGCCATGGGATCTGTTACATCCATTCAAGAAATGTTCTATCATCCCTTTCAGTAAGGCTGATGTTCCTGCTAACTACCACATCATTAGCAACACCTTAACTAAGCACTCAGTGGTGAGACAGCAACCTTACCTTTGACCACCATGTCTCCACAGTGGTAAGAAGGGCATTCTGAATTGCTTATCTCATAAGTAAGGGCATTGCCTCCAGAAAAAAAGAAGTTATAACCTCCCTGTACTCTTCCGTCATCAGGCCAACAATTGAGTACAACTTCCATTTTGGTATGTAACTTTCCTAGCACCTACAGCAATTGGAGAGACCACAAAGGTTCCTCAGAAGGAAAATTCAAGGTTATCAGCATCTGTCCTATGTGGATTGTCTGAAATCACGGTCACTTTTATCTGTTTTATACAGACTAGGGTCTATATTAGAACATCGAAGTTTCAAAACTTCGAATGTTCTAATATTGACCCGTATTCAGTGAACGCTGAAAATATCGAAGCTACAGAAAACTGAATTTTTTCCTAGGGAAAGAATTTGGTTGTCCGTTTTTGTTGCTTCAGTATTTTCAGCGCTGTGGTGGAAAGTTACAGGTCGGGTTCAGGTAAATGTGCGATTGAGCACGGGTTAGGTTAGTTAGGGTTAGGGTGCGGCTTAGGTATGTGTGTGATTGTGTGGACGTGAGGGTTAGGACGGGTTATGTGGGTTAGGGTTAGGATTCGGGTTAGGTATGCATGCGATTGTGTGGACATGAGGGTTAGGGCGGGATAGGTGAGTTATGGTTAGGGCGCGGGTGAAGTGAGTGTGCAATAGTGACGGACCGTAGGGTTAGGGTTTGGGTTAAGGTAAGTGGATAGTTAGTGGTGTATGTATACTTTAGAGTAGGGTTAGGTGTAAGATTTTAGGTGTATGTGTGTGGGTTGTTGTTTGTTTGGTGTGCTTGTGTTGTGTGTATGTGTTTTGGAACAGCAAATTTTTCCCTAGGAAAAAATCCGCTGTTCTGTATGTTCGATGTTTTCAACTTTCGCTGAATAGGGGTCGTTATTAGAACATTCGAAGTTTTGAAAGTTCGATGTTCTAATATAGACCCACAGACTACTCAGAGGTGATCTCTGCCTTGCATAAAAGGCAATCTCTGACCCTGCTTTATTGGAAGGGTTGGGAGGGTGGCCTAATGGTTAAGGTGTTTGCCTTACAAACACAAGGTGCAGGGTTTGAGTCTCACAAGGGATAATTGGCTAAGCTTAAAATGGCTCGCAAGGGCAGTTAGCTTAGTACTAATCTATGAATCTATGAATCTATGGAAATGCTTCATCTCCATAAGTCAAATGGTACATGGGTTACTCTTTCTAAAGAACTTAACCTGGTTTTGGCATTAATAGATTCTGTTGGAAGGACAGATTTGTCTCCCAGAGGTCACCACACCTTTGGAACAGACTCCCACTTCATATCAAACAGAGCACCTCATTGGCCATCTTCAAGCACAGTCTGGACAGTTGGATGGGTAACCATAAATTCTCTCCAGGGGTTATACCTGTGTCCCTCTTGGACAGGGACAATAGGTGCTGATTGTGGAATTAAAGGTAGAACTTGGCTAGGCTTGTAAGGCCCCCAGAGCCATTAGCCTAGTCATTTCCTATGATCCTATAATTATAGGTTCATAGGTTCATAGGTTCATACTAGGCTATCTGCCCTGAGGCAATTATAAGCCTAGCCCGATTCTGTATGGCTCACGCCACCCCTTGATTTGAGTATATTGTGCCCTTTTTAAGGTTTAGTTTACTGTGCCTCTGTCTAATAGTGACACGGGAGTAATCCCTGGGACAAACCTACGATCCCCCATCCACCTATTGAGATTCTTCTTGAAGAGATTCAGTGAGGTGCTCTGCCTCACATGAACTGGAATTCTATTCCAGAGCGAAGGGAGCCTCTGGGTTATGAACCTGTCCCTCCAGCAAGTTCTATTTATTTCTGTGCTGAGGTTCAAGTCCCTCGAGCGTGTGGCTCTAAGGGATTTAGATTTACTGAGGTGGAGCATGTCCATTAATTCTGGATTTGACATAGCTTTGTATGTCAGGCATAGATCGCCTCTAAGTAGGCGGTATGCAACTGAGTAGAGCTGGAGGTTTTTTAACCGAGCAGCATATGGCATCTGTTTGAGACCCTTGATCCTCTTGGTGAGATACTTTTGGGGTCTTTCTAATTGCTGCAGGTGTCGGGTAAGGTACATCCCAAAAGGGGCATTGTATTCTATGATGGGCCTGATGAGGGATGAATAAAGGGGCACGATTACCTCTCTTGATCTAGATGTGAAACCCTTCGTGATGAGGTGAGCTATGTAGAAGGTCTTTCTAACCACTTTGGCAATGTGGTTTTCAAAGGAGAGATTGCTATCAACTTGGATCCCCAGGTCCCTAATAACGTTCTCTGTACTTGGGTTTCCGCCTATGTGGTAATTTGTGGGCACATTGTTTTTGCCAAAGGGTATGACCATACATTTTTTGGCATTTAGCTTTAAACCATGGCGCTGGCACCAGTTATCTGTCTCTGTGAGACCTTTTTGAAGGATGTTTGTGTCAGCTGGAGAGTTGATTATGGCGCCCTGTTTGCAGTCATCTGCGAACTTGGTGAGCCATAGTCCTCCCACCTTTGCCTGTACCTCGGAAAAGTATATACCGAACAAGAGTGGTCCCAGGACAGAACCCAGTGGGACGCCACTTGTGACCGGTTTTGAGTATGACATGGCTCCAGCAACTCTCACTCTGTGGGTTCTGTCTTTGAGCCAGTTTGCGACCCATCTTGTGACATAAGGGTGTATATTTAAGCTGGATAGCTTATCTATGATGCCCGAGTGGGGTATTGTGTCAAATGCCTTTGCAAGGTCCAGATAGGCTGTGTGGACTACCTTCCCTTCATCTATGGCTTTGGTGACTGTTTCGAAGAAGTCAACCAGGTTCAAAAGGCGGGATCTGCCCTTGACAAAGCCAAACTGGGTAGGATCTAGTGTCTGTAGGTCCCCAATGTCTTTGTTTATGAGCTCCATGATGATCCTCTCCATAGCCTTGCAGACTAAGCTAGTCAGGCTTATGGGGCAATAGTTTCCAGGGTCTGTAGAGGCTCCACCTTTGTGGAGTGGGACCATTGTTGCTGTACGCCATTCTGTTGGCACATATCCTGTAGTGAGGCTGAGATTGTATAGCTGTTTTATTTGAGGGATTAGTTCCTCTTGGAGTTCATGTAGGACGCAACCTGGGACACCATCTGGTCCCATGGAAGCAGTGTTTTTTGCTTTGGAGAGGGCAGCCTTCACCTGAGCATCAGAGATGTTTGGGAGGCAGCCCTCTGGGATAGATACTTGCTCTTTTGGTGGGGAGGGGGTGGAGAAGTTTGCACTGAACCTGTCTGCCAGGATATTGGCGATGTCTGTGGGTTCAGTGTATTTTTTGTCATTTAGAATCAACTCAGAACAAGTCTGGGAGTTGCATCCCAGGTTTCTAACATAACTGAAAAAAGCCTTATGATTGTCTTTGGTGTCCTGTGCAATTTTTCTCTCGAAGCTGGCCTTGGAGGATTTTATGAGAGATCGTAATTTTTTGCTAGTACTGATCAGAGATGCCTTCCCTATTAGGGATTTTGCTCTATCATGTAGTACCTTCCACCTTCTGTTGTATAGTTTATTTATGGCAGGGGTCCACCAGACTGGACGCCTGCCTTTGGATGATTGGGTCTTGGTTTTGTTTGGGATAGCATGATCCATGCATTCCTGGAGATGTCCATAGAATGCGTTTATATAGGATTCTGCAGTTTGGGCCGTAGTTTCCACTGGCCCTGGGGCCTTGAAGGATTCCACTTCGGTTTTGAGACGTGAGAAGTTCACTTTTGAGAAGTTTTTCACTGTGGTTTTCTGGGCTGGGGGTGGGGTCGGGATGTGGACATCCAGTGAAATTAATTTATGGTCTGATCTTACCAATGAGGGATATACTTCTGGTGTGGAGCATAGAGTCCCCATGTTGGTAATGATCAGGTCTAGTATGTTGTCCCCTCTTGTGGGAGTGGTGACTAGTTGTTCCATAGCATTTGAGTTTATAATTTCCAGGAACCTTTGGGCTAAGGTGCTGGGGCTTGAGTAGTGCTCCCAGTCAATGTTTGGGTAGTTGAAGTCACCCAATATAATGGTGTTCGGAGAGATCTTCATGTTCTCCAATGTTTTCAGGAAAGCCGAGTGGGATTCCTGACTTTGAGAGGGTGGTCTGTAGGATGCTATAAACTGAAAAGCAGTCTTGCCCACTATTAGTTGCACATGGATGGTCTCCGATACTTCGTGCAATGCCACTAACCTGGAGATGTGGATATCCTTGATAAATATGGACACTCCCCCTCCTTTTGTGGTTCGGTCTGGGTTTTGGGGCCGAAAAGCATGATATGAGGTATAGCCTGGTAGTGCTGGGGTGCTCTCTGGAGCCTTGAACCAGGTTTCTGTCACTGCACAGATATCAATGTTCTCCATACTGAGGAGAGCTTCGAGTGCATGCATCTTGAGGCTAAGACTTCTGGAGTTTAGCAGCATTACCTTTAGTTTCTTGTTCCTTGTGCTGTCTATGGGGGTGGGTTTGACTTTTGAGCCTTGCCTAAAAAAGGCACTATGGGCGTGGCAAGAGCCTTTGTCAATATCCGAAAGCCCAGTGGTGACAGGTGCAAGCCGTCCACAGCGAAGCAACGTGGCTTGTCGAGCATGTCATCCCAGGCTGACAGACACTAGATCCCCTTTGAATGACACCAAATGTTTAGCCAATTGTTAAAATCGATCATTTAGTACTTGCCATGGGAGCTGTTACCTCTACTACTCCTTTTGGTAGGTTCCATGAGATCTGTTACATCCACTACTCCCTTTGGTAGGTGCCATGGGATCTGTTAATTCCAGTACTCATTTTTGGTAGGTGCCATAGGATCTGTTACATCCGCTACTCCTTTTGGTGGGTGCCATGGGATCTGTTATATCGACAACACCCTTTGGTAGGTGCCATGAGAACTGTTACATCCACCACTCCTTTTGATGGGAGCCATGGGATCTGTTACTTCCACTACTGCTTTTGGCGGGAGCCATGGGATCTGTTACTTCCTTTAGCCATGAGATCTGTTACATCCACTACTCCCTTTGGTAGGTGCCATAGGATCTGTTATATCCACTACACCCTTTAGTAGGTGCCATGGGAACTGTTACATCCACTACTCATTTTGGTGGGAGCCATAGGATCTGTTACATCCACTACACCTTTTGGTGGGAGCCATGGGATCTGTTACATCCACTATTCCTTTTGGTAGGTGCCATGGGATCTGTTAATTCCAGCACTCCTTTTTGGTAGGTGCCATAGGATCTGTTACATCCCCTCTTTTTGGTGGGTGCTATGGGATCTGTTATATCCACTACACCCTTTGTTAGGTGCCATGGGTTCTGTTACATCAACTACTCCTTTTTGTAGGTGCCCTGGGATCTGTTACATCCACTACTCCTTTTGGTAGGTGCCATGGGATCTGTTACATACTCTATTCCTTTTGGTGGGTGCCATGGGATCTGTTACATCCAATACTCTTTTTGGTAGGTGCCATGTGATCTGTTACATCAACTACTCCTTTTGGTAGGTGCCCTGGGATCTGTTACATCCACTACTCCTTTTGGTAGGTGCCAAGGTATCTGTTACAATGACTACTCCTTTTGGCAGGTGCCATGGGATCTGTTACATACACTACTCCTTTTGGTAGGTGTCATGGGATCTGTTACATCAACTACTCCTTTTGGTAGGTGCCATGGGATCTGTTACATTGACTACTCCATTTGCTAGGTGCCATAAGATCTGTTGAATCCAGTACTCTTTTTGGTAGGTGCCTTGGGATCTGTTACATCCACTACTCCTTTTGGTAGGTGCTGTGGGATCTGTTACATCAACTACTCCTTTTGGTAGGTACCATGGGATCTTTTAACATCAATTACTCCTTTTGCTAGGTGTGATGGGACTTGTTACATTGGCTACTCCTTTTGTAGGTGCCGTGGGATCTGTTACATCCACTACTCCTTTTGGTAGGTTCTTGGGATCTGTTACATCCACTACTCCTTTTGGTAGGTGCCATAAGATCTGTTGAATCCAGTACTCCTTTTGGTAGGTGTCTTGGGATCTGTTACATCAACTGCTCCTTTTGGCAGGTGCCGTGGGATCTGTTACATCCACTACTCCTTTTGCTAGGTGTCATGTGATCTGTTACATATACTACTCCTTTTGTAGGTGCCATGGGATTTGTTACATGCACTACTCCTTTTGTAGGTGCCATGTGATCTGTTACATACACCACTCCTTTTGTAGGTGCCATGTGATCTGTTACATACACTACTTCTTTTGCAGGTGCCATGGGATCTGTTACATACACTACTCCTTTTGTAGGTGCCATGTTATCTGTTACATACACTACACACTACACACTACTCCTTTTGTAGGTGCCATGTGATCTGTTACATACACTACACACTACTCCTTTTGTAGGTGCCATGTGATCTGTTACATATACTACACACTACTCCTTTTGTAGGTGCCATGTGATCTGTTGCATACACTACTCCTTTTGTAGGTGCTATATGATCTGTTACATACACTACTCATTTTGGTAGGTGCCATGTGATCTGTTACATACACTACTCCTTTTGTAGGTGCCATGGGATCTGTTACATACACTACTCCTTTTGTAGGTGCCATGTGATCTGTTACATACACTACACACTACTCCTTTTGTAGGTGCCATGGGATCTGTTACATGCACTATTCCTTTTGGTGGGTGCCGTGGGATCTGTTACATACACTACTCCTTTTGGTAGGTGCCATGGGATCTGTTACATGCACTTGAGCTTCAGCTACTTCAGACAGCACCTTGGTAAAGCACCTCATGCAAGCGAGGACAACACTCTCTTATGCTGCAGTGCCAGCAATCCATCTTCTTGCTGTGGGAATAGAACCGACAATGTCTAAACCAAAGGCAACTGTGCTACCTGCTGAGCCACTGACACTGCAAACAAGTAGTTTAGGAAACTTGTTAAAGAAATGTTGAACTTTGTATGGCAAGATAAATGAGAAATTTCTCAGAACAACTTTTTCAATAATGTCCTTTCCAATGATGAATTGTGGTCCAGGCATCCTGAACATTAGGAAATATATAGTTACATTTGCCAAGTACCATTTTCTGTATGCCAAAGAGGATAGTCTACAGGTATGTTTCATGCTCGATGCTAGGATTTTGGGGTGTGTCTAGCAGCTAATATCAGTATAGTATGATAAGAAATTATGTTCTTTGAAAAAAAATCCTCAAGTTTGTTTGTGTCCTTCGGCTTTTCCCGGTTAGGGGTCGCCACAGCGGAACTCTGGTCCACTAATGATTGGCAGTAGATTTCTACATGCTGGCTTGCCAGGCCCAACACACAACCTTCAACAAAGGAATGCCCATTCATGCATGTCGCCACACCGAAGATGCTCAAACTAAGAATCGAATGGGCAACGTCTAAGTGTGAGGTGACAACGCTACCGCAGCACCACCACCGCAGTGTAAGATCGAGAGCTTCCTCAAAAAAATATGTAATTTGTCATATCTGGGACTACGGAATGCACTAGTGTGGGGTGACCTGACTTTCTAAATTGACACGCACCCTATTTTTGGAAGAATTGGTAAACAAGGAAAGCAGATTATTTGTACATATCATTCAAGGGATTATAACCACCATGCCTTGCTTGTTAGACTCTCCTCAAGAAGACTATGATCTCCCCAAAGGGACAGATGGAAGTATTTCCAGTAAAGACACATTATTTTCTAGTGTGAAGATTCCAGGTACAAGGTTTGATTCTAAGGACCATAAAACATTACCACCTGCGTATGAATAGCAACTGAAGTTTATATCTCATGGATACTAAGCACCATCAAAAAGTGAGGAAATTATGTTTTTCAGGGGGGGTCAAGGTGCCTAGCTTGTTCATTAGATTCCCTCAAACATCTTCATGAGCAATGAACTTGCTCAAAGATAGGCCTTAAATCTATCAACAACTCTTACCATCTAAAGATGGCTGACAGTGCCTTTCATGGGATGTCTGACAGTGACTTTCATGGATGCTATTCTTATTTTTACTTGTTATTAATTACCCAGCCCCATAACAAATCATTTGCAGTGTCAGTGATATAGCATGTAGCCCACTTCCTTATGGGGAAGAAGGTTGTGGGTTCTACTTCCACACTAAGAACATGGAGTGCTGGACCTGAAGCATAAATGGGTGCTGTACCCCTCAGTATTTCATCTCTTGTGGGAGGCATTAAACCAAGGTCCTGTTTGCTCGAGGTAGTTGTTATTCAAGAGTCCTGTCCATAGCATATTTTTGAAAAATGTTGTTTACATAGGCTAAGAAGTTGGATTTGTATACTGCTGAGTTATGCCCAGAATTTGGAATACTAAATAAGAAGCAATAATGTTGGGTACATACCTCTCAACCTCTAAGCACAAGAAAGCTGCACAAAGCCTGACAAAATGGGGAGACAAAGGCCAAAAAATATGGACACATTTTAAATATTGCTCTTATAAACTTAAAAAGTCACTAGAATAACAGGATTTGTGTTAGCATGCATTTTCTGAAGGGTATGAAGTCTGAAACTCACATGTATGTCATTATTTAGTTACTTTAATCTCCAAATCAACCCAATGATTTGCCATAAAACCAGACATTTTATGATTAATAGACCAAAAATATGAGGCAAAAATCTGGAAAGTTCAAAGGTATGGTTGGATATCTGGTGAACAGTCTTTGTAATTTTTATAAAGTTTCAGTTATTATGTTTTTATGAAACCCTCGAGGCCACAGTTAATTCATGTAGTAATGAATAATAGTTTATTTAATGATAATAGAATGTACAGCATGTTTATATGCAAATTAAACATTGTGTTTTGCTCTTATGTTACTTTTTTGTAAAATACATTAACAAACTATATCCTTCTTGTCATTTCCTCCAGAAATTCAAGTAAAGTTAATCACTACATTGTCAACAGAAACTTTGCATAAGGCTCTTTTTGTGTGCTTAACACCTGTATTACCTGCAAGGGTGACAAAATGGGCACTGGTCAAAAGTGCCTAATAGTAGGCTCTTGAGACTTCAACTGATTTCCACTTTCCTTCTAACCTTTCTGCATGGGTCCAGCCTCTGTATCATAACCCATTATACTATGGACAAAATGTATCCTACAGCTGAGAATCGCTATCATCCTTGGCTCCCTCACTCAGTCGGTGTATGGCAAAATCATAGATCAGCCCCTGTCTGAGATTTCTCTTTGTCATCATTCTCAGTTTTTTTTCACTGAAGTGGACTCTTCCAATGGAAATTGAAATTCATTACCTTTTGACAACTTTGGCTTAGATTTAGGCTACCTGTTAGTACATATCTCTTCCATTCAAGTAGTTTTATACATCCTCGTCTCTTTTGAAGCAGGGCACTCACTGGAACCCCCCTCCTCACTGTCCTCAACAAGATGTTTTCAACATACCTCATTGCTTAATTACTGGTACACAAGGAACCTGAGTCAGTGGTCTCTGTAAAGTTACCCCCCCTCTCATGGCACTAATTGGAGTGGAGTGTCCAGGCAAATAAAGCTTCTTTTCATACTGGAGGCGTTTAACAATACTTATGACTGAGTAACATGCTACTCATTTGCTTATGCATTGTTGAAGGGTGGATTTTTTTTCATACAAGTTCTCCTTCTCCCTCTTCTCTGTTTACCTCAAGCAGGATAGTGTACAATCCAGTGTGGCAGTTTGGAGCAGCTGCTGATACAAGGGAGACCAACACTACAGTAGTACCACCTCTACTGGCTTCCTCGTTTCTGTTTTGTTCCTTACGTTAGCACTGTGGATATTTGGAATGTACATGTCCCACGTGGTAAGACTAGAAACATTTAAGCCCAACCCCTTAGTGTGTACTGGAACTATTAGTTCCCACTGTGTATGTAGAACCATCTGTGATGGCTTGGACTGCTCCAATGATTCCTAAATGCCAATTAATTGTACTAGGTAGATATTTCTTGTGCAGTTACCCTGCTGGCTTAGATACAGTTTGTCTTTTCTACTGAATTCCTCAGTGATATTACAATCCTGGTTTGTCAACCAGATTTTCATAAGAACCTGAAACAAAATACTGAATGCACAGCTCCCTATAGTAACATCTCTTGACATCTCGAAAGTAATCATTTTGAATCAGCTCATCAAAGGATTATTTATGCGGTAAAATCACTGACATTGTCGCTTCTTTTTCTGAAAATACTTTCCTACACACTTCAGGAATTAGCTTAAAGAATTCACACAGGCAATTACTAACATCTTAACTCTAATACTAAATTTGCTGACCAAGTGGACTGGCTTAGCTGAGTTGAGAGGGGCAAAGCATCCCCCATTGTTTCTTGTCTCTTTAATAATGTTTGCACACATTTTCAAACACATGAGTAAAACTAGTAAAGTCACCCACGTTTATACCAAGGAACCATTTTACTACTTAGCTTGGTATGCAAAACTGGGCTTTGAACCTGCTACTCATATGTATGTAATGATGGGTGATGCTATTTTTCATACAATTCCTCCTCTTCTCTGTGATTGCCAGTTCATACACTCTTAGCTTAATACTAGGCAGTCATTCTACAAACCATTGCAAGCCTATCCAAAAAAACCCTTTCAAAAGTTTTTTTTTCATTACATTTGTTAACCAGGTTGTGTCCGACTGGGCTGGAAGCCCATTTTTAGCGGAGGCCCAGGAGAAAACCTCCACATACAGTAATAAAGAATAACCCAATAGTAGTACTTTTATAATGCAGTGTTTAGTTTATAATATGTACACTGTAAACATTATACAGAGTCTCTAGTGAAGGACAAGCCCATGTTAAACTTATACAGAAATATAAAGTACAAAGAGTAGTGGGTACAGTTTCTTCAAAACTTCAAAGATTTTAAAGCAGGCAGACCGAGGAAAATTTGAGGCTGCCCATCCATTTATCAAATTTTAACATTGAAGGTGGCAAGGGTGTTACTCTGCTTAACATGTAGTGCAAGTTGGTTCCAGCATTGAGGGATCAGTTGGGATATGACTGTCACACACCAATGTATTTTGCTTATCTGCTGACGAAGGTTTAGTTCCTTTATAGGTTCATAGGTAAGTACTAGGCTAGCAGCCCTTTTATGCTATTTTATACATAGCCAGTATCCCAAAGGTAAGAATCAAACACTATACTTTGTCCTGTGAGGTAAGCACCTTGAGTATTATGCCAACCACAACCCCTCTTTAATTGGATATTTGAGGCATCATTTGACTGTGAAGTAATAGGAGGTCAAAGAGAATTGTATTTTTCATGGCTGAATAGGCTAATCTCCACAGAGGACTCTATAAGAAACCGTGTACAGAGAGAGGGTTATCGGTATGTACTACAAACTAAGACTTTTGAAGGTATTGACTTTTTAGTTATGAATCTCTGAGGTCACTGAAATGATATGTTTAGACAAATTCTTGGCAAAATGTGCATTATATTCAGTAATGGGTTTGATGAGATATGAACAAAGGGGAATTAAAACTTCTTTAATCTGGTGCAATGGCTTTCGGAAATTAGATCAACCACGAACTATCAAACGAGTGCCTAGATCCCTTAAGACTGTAACTAACTGGATGGGATGTATCACCTATAGGGTATGTGAACATTTTTTTGTTTACCAAAATGAACTATGCTACATTTTTCACATTTAATTTGACACCAGTGTCTTTGCACCAATTGTTAGCAAGATCTAACCCATGCCAGATGAATTATGAGTCAGTGGAAGATCAAATAACACCACTAAATTTACAATCATCTGCAATCCTAGATAACCGTAGGCCAGGAGTGTTGGCCTAAAGGTGTGAGAATAGATGCCAAATAAGATAGAGTTCAACAATGAGTCGTGTGATATGCCACAGTTAGTTTCAGAAGTTTCACTAGTGACAGTAGCAGCATAGACACTGCCAGAGAACCCGGGAGCTATTCAATGCACAACATAAGGATTTATAGAGAAAATGAGTCTGAAGTATAAATTAGCACTCAAATTGAAACTAAGTAGGAGATGCAGCTTGTAATCTGTAAAGTCCTGGCACAGTTTGTAACTGAATATCCAAACATCACAAAAATATCACTAGATATTATATGAAGCAAAAGCCTCACTGGTAGCATAGAGAGATAAAGTCCTGACTGCAGCCCAGGTGACCTGTGTTTTAGCAATTTGGGTTCTTGATGGTGAAGGAAAGATAGATGGACATAATTATTCTTGGGAAGAAGGACCATGCTAAGTGTCTATTAGAGTCTAGTGCTCAGAGAAAAGATTCCAAGCTGGAGCGGGAAGGAGGACAACAGTAGGCAAGACCACCTTATGGACACAGGCCAGGCCACACACTCAGGCTACTCTGCATTGCCTGCCCAGCCTAAAAATGATGTTAACATTTAAGAGGAGAGCTTAGGGTTAGGAAAACAAAGGTCATATAGGATGATGGCACCACCCCCAGATCCTACCTCACTTCTCAGCTAAGTATATATTACAGGACCTCCCATAAACTGGACATTGGATCTGAAGGAGTAAATGGGTCAAAAGAGCGGTAGGAGGAGGGTAGCTTGACAATTAGTGGGTATCAACTGAAAAAAGAAGAAAATAATTTATATTAAACATGACAACAGAGCTGTAGCTTGCTTGGGGGGGGGGGGGGGGCAGCATTGCGAGAGTTGTGAGTACAAATTTGAAAATCCTGGCTACACCAGTGCATACTGTTACTTCTGTGCAGAACACATTTCCACACTTTTCAGGTGCGCGCACACACACACACACACACACACACACACACACACACACACACACACACACACAATCCTTGATGTCTCCACTGTAGCACCCCGTTTAGCAGCATGGCTGTATGCTTATGTACTTGCTCAGCAGTCACACTGCCATCTACTGGTGAAGTGCTTAAATGCAACACTAATGCACATACTGAAGACATTTGTAAAAGCATTATTAATTCTGTGTAAAAACAAAAATGAAATATACATTCTAAAGTAGGCACATCGTCATTTCTGACCCTGGTACACAGGAGTATATTGAAGTTCATCAAATTCTCCATGGCTCAAAACTGTTATCATAAGATCGTCTCCAAATGGTCTCCTGCTGATTTTTTCATTCATACTCTCATTCCTGCACACAGAGCATGATAAAGGGAATTAATACTGTACAGCATACTAGTTTATATCAAGTTATGGGCACAGTTTCACCCATCTGCTGTATGCACTCTATATGGAGGTTACAGGATCATCTTGTTCACGTAATTGCATGCTTTGTAGCTGGGGTAGCAGACCAAAACACACAGAAAACCCATGAGGTCAAAGGGGGACATGTAGACTTGGAAGAGAATGTGCCTCAAGAGGTCACAAACTGCAAAAAGAAGAGGTGCAAAGCAACAATGTCAGATTCTGAACCATTGTGGTTCATGTTCTGACACACAGTGATTTGTTTGGGTACTCCAGATGCTGCTAAAATAAAAAAAGGGATGCTAGGTAAGATACTCCACTTTGGTATTTAAAAACACTTTTTGCACTTTTAAAATTTGCTTTATGTTTTATACTAGCTTGGTATAATAACACAGGTTACTGACATACAAAATATGTCAGGGTATATTCTCCTCCCACATACATTTTTGTTGTTGTTGTTGTTTATTTTGGCATTACCTCTATGACATGGGATATTTGCCTGACCTTTGGGTGATACCAGTTGATCGACTGAATGCTAATCTGGCGTTAATGTGGTATGCTAAGTAGGTCAGCAATGAATGCATCTGGGTGTTGCAGATTACTCTTCTAGCTAGAACTATGTGATTTCAACAAGCACTTGGGGACAAACAAGATGTTTTCCTATTAGGTATCGTACATGATAAAAGTAAATGAATATAAATGCACTCTTTTCCCCTTTTACCAGATAAATGCACATATTGTTCTATGCGTATGTTATAGTAGCCTTTTCCAGCAAATTTTCCTAAAGACAACACAGCTAATCAAGTCAGTATAGCCAGACCTTATTTACATCTCTGAGTTGATATTAAAAACTTTACAGAACATCTGGGAATTTACTCAGAAAAGGACTACTGGAATTCTGTCCTCATAATCCTTACCCAGAATTCCACCTCACAAGTGTTTTAATGATAGTGATACAAGATGTCTGTTACTTCTGCAAGAAGAAAATGCCATTGGTACATACAAACCTCTAAATTGTCAAAGAATGGGATTGGACACTCTAAATTGGCCCTAGGCATGAGTGCGTGCGTGTGTGTGCCTTCCTTGGAAGGTTGGGTGCCGGGCTGGCAACTCGACACTGTAAAACTCCACTGCCAATCATGAGCGGACATGAGATCCGCTGTGGCAACCCCTAATAGGGAAAAAGCCAAAAGAAGAAGAAAGTACATATATGCTTCCTGTCGCATCTGATTCCCAAAGAAGACATATCAGATATGTTATTTAGTTATACGTTATGTTTTCCTTATTTAACTACAAATATTTAGTGACATTTTTATTTAGCTGTAATGTAGAGAGAAGTTTTGTTATATTCAAATAGGGGAAAGTTTGGATTAGAATGTTGTAACATTGATGGGTATGTGCTGATGTCCATAACTTAAAAGGGTACAGTTTGAAAGGCTGTGGAAGAATGGGGTAGTTCAGACCTTTGGCAGGTACGCATGTTCAGGGAATTTCGTATTATACAATGGAATATAGTTTTGGTTAAATGTATTTTACATGTGAAGCCATGAAGAGGCCTGAAGATGTCTGCCCCTCCCCCCAGAGTGTAAATCCCGAAAGGTATTGTATACCTCGACATGGAGCATTGCTTTGAATTGTTTCGATACAGTGCCCCTCCCCCTTTACTTCAGTAAGAAACTTCAATCTGTTTCATGGCCTATTTCCGGTTCGCCTTCTACGAACCCCTACTCTTCCTTGTTCAGTTTGACTAAATGATGTGGAGTGCGCAGTGTCTAAAGAAACATTTATGAGGTGACATCAGGGCAGCCAAGCCATCTGTGACCCCCGTTCACACACAGAACATTTCATCATGCATTATTTTACAATGTGCCCTTTCTTCCCACCCTACTTTTATAAGGACATTCATTAATGAAATGATCCAGACACACCCTAAAAAAGCAGATTTTGGGTGCAGTATACAATGCAGGGTTCTTCTGTGTCCCCCAACAATGCATAGTTTTGAAGAAACCTATGCTTTATACCATGCATTCCAAATTCCCTTTTCATCAACAGTTTTGTTTATAGTAAACACAGAATTGCACATCCTTTAATTAATGCTCTAAATCAGTCTATTCAATGTCTGTTGTACTGTATGAACTTGCAAAAAAATAACTGGCATTTCAGATTTAAATGTAGTCCTGAAACTAAATAGTTAGCTCAAGCTAATAGGACGATAGCTGTCAGGGTCTGTGGTGCAACTGTCCTTGCAGAGTGGTAGTGCAACAGCCCTTTTCCAGAGGTCAAGAACCTACATGATGAAGAGATTAAGGTTAAGGTTTAGAAGGGTTCAGCAACGTTGTAGTTCATAATGAGCTAGGGGATAACTTGGAATGTTTCCCGGGGGCATATAGCTATTATTTTTTGGTTTTGGATAGCTCTTCTACATCTGCTTCATAGCTACTGTAGTCCATCATCAGTATGAATAGCAGTGGTCTCAGAGCCCCGATGCACTCCCACCCCTACTAGAAACCTCTCTGTTAGTTTGGGCATTGTTCATACCTGTGTTTATTAGGACCTTATATATAGCCTGGACTAATTCTACCAGTGTTTCCAGAGCATCATAACATCGCAGGACTGCCCAAATCATTTATCTTGAAACCTTAGCATATGGTGTCTCCATGTTTAGGAATGGCCAGTTCAATCAAAGTACTATGACTCTATCTCAGGCCATTGGTAAATAATCCTTGGAAGAAAGTTATATCTTTGCTGGACACTGCAATAATCAATATTGTATCTCTGATAACTGATCTGTTATTTCTATATTTAATAACATACAGTGTATATAATTGAAAGTCAGGCTATTGTAAATATTGTATATAGTTGTTTAAAATGATATTTAAAAATATTATGTAAATGTTATTTTAATTGAAAATAAAAAACTTTTTGAGAAGGAATGGCCAGTTGGATTTTTTCCTCATTTCTTGTTTTTTGTCAACTATCTGTCTATCTCAATGCAAACATAATGGGTGGTTGTGCTGCACCCTGATGTGAATCCGAACTGCTTACAACTATCTGCCTATCTCAATGCAAACATAACGGGTGGTTGTGCTGCACCCTGATGTGAATCCGAACTGCTTCTCTCCCATTTTACTTTCTACGGCTCGGTGTATTCATGTATCAGTCACCTTTTCCAACACTTTCTGGCAGTGTGATAGGGGTTTGATATCTCTATACTGCATACAGTTGTGAATGTTCCTTTTGTTCTTGTACACTGGCACTAGAACATTTATTCTCCATTTCTGTCTGCACTCTTTGAGTACCCTCTGGAACCATGTCTCCCAAAACACAGCTGCCATGGCCTCATGTGCGGCGGCTGCTTTTCCTGATTTCATTTTCCATAATGTTGCTCTTACTCCCTCTGAGGTACACTCTTACTCCTCCTCCTCTTCTTTCTTGATTGGCTGTATCTGGGGCAGTACGGTTTCCTCATTACTGCATACACAGGATGTTCAGCCTCCTCATACCAGCATGACATCCAGTTCCAGGCTGCTTCCGTCATTGAACATATACTGACTGCAGTACTCTTTAGCACATGTGTGGCAAGCTTATTGGTTTTACATCCAGCTATTGTTCAACGGACCTATCCCAGTAAACAGAAGTTAGGGAACTGGACATAAATTGGACAGTAGTTTATTAATGCAGAGCTGCTGGGCTTTATAGGTAGCACACACACTGGACTATAGAGGCACATAGACCCCTTCCATCATTAACATGAGTCTCAACCATAGGTTAGAGTTAGCCAAGTCCTGTATCCACTTATTAACAGCAAATATCCCAGCTGATTTTGGCAGCCTTAGTAAACGTGACCAAATTACCTAAAACAAAATTTTACACTATAGAATGGCTAGTTTTAACACAGAGTGCAGCCTGTGATCTTTGCTGTCCTACCTCGAGGATACAGTGTACCACAGCTGATGCCTAAAGAAGTTGGTCTATACACCTCTTCCTCCGATAGGCGACACCTAGAGTTTATACTGCTGTCCACAACTCCATTATTTTTTTTTTTGAGTTAGCGAGTTTCAGGATGTAACACCCAATTTTTTTTTGGGGGGGGTGCACAGAGAGAACATGCAATCTCTGTGATGGCAATGGCCAGAGGTCAAGATCAAACCATGTACCTTGTACATTAACCATTATGACAATTGTGCCAGTCTTGGAGAGACACAGACCATCCATGGTTAAATAGGCTGACCTGCTGCTCATTGTATCTCATGCTGTAATACACTGTAGTCTCAAGAAGTTACATGAGTTTATTAGCTAACTGGTGAAGTGAATTATTTTGTCTAACACTGTGGCATCTTTTTGGTGGTGGCAAAGTACTGATCACTGTGATACAAGTTTCTGAGTTGCTCATACCTTACTTGGATATAAGGAAGTTTCTCTGTTCACCTGTGAGAGAGGGGAGCTTTGAGCAACCTATCCGTCCCTGGAAGAGTGGTTCCAGCCCAGAAGTTAGTAGTTTATTGGCCATTTTGGGCTAATTTTTATCTCTTTCATTTCCCTACTATAAAAACCGCGTTTGCATGGTTTTGCGCACCGGGCAGTGCCAGTTAGCTACGGTTAAATTATTCTCGGCTCCACTAAGTCTCCTCTTCAGTTTTTCCCTTGAAACTAGTCTAACTCTCAACCTAAGCACTCAAAAAGCATCTTACAGCCCAGCACTTGCTCAGACCTAATAGCAAGCACTGATATACCCTGACACTTTATTCACCCCTCACCAACCAAGCGGCAAAGCATCTCACCCTACTATTCAGGCAAAACCAAAGGACAACTTCAGGTGCACTCTCCAGTCCAGCTGGTGAATCTGGGTATCCTGAAGCAATGTTACAACTGTCTCATGTACACAGACAACCCTCTCTTCCTACCACAAAACACTAACATATGCAAGAGATGCAATTATACAGCCAAACTGGAAGCTAAGCTGTCTCCACCCAAGACTGGAGCAGACAGTCAAGAGGAGAAGGTTAACACTTGCACCACACCTCCAGCCACACATAGACCTACTAAACCAGCACTGGCAAAAAATACACATAAATACACAAAATCATACTCGGAGGCTCTAAATAAAAACCTGCAAAAGCATCAGAGACCTCCAAAGCAGACACCGAAAAAACCTGCACCTCCCATCACAAACCAGGCAACACATAAAACACAAAATCAGTGTGCCGCACAATCACAGCCCTTAAGACAAAATAACATACCTAACACACTAATAATAGGTGACTCTATAGTCAGGCACACTGACGTCCCACTCACTAGGCTGGACAAGCTGAAGGTTACTGTTAGCTGCCTGTCGGGAACCAGAATCCGCCACATAACACAAGTACTCAGGTCACTCTAGAACAAGAACAAATATGACTCTGTCATTGTTCATGTTGGTGTGAATGACCTGAGATGTACCTCCCTGGACTACATGAAAAGAGACATGGAAGAGCTCTCTGATCATGTAGCTCAGACTGGCATGACCCTGACCCTGAGTAGCATCCTGCCCTCACCAAGAATGATACCTCAGTATAAAGAAAAAATTATCAATTTCAACAATTGTCTAAGCTTCTGGTGTTATTCAAAGGGGATCCAGTGTCTGTCAGCCTGGGACGACATGCTCGACAAGCCTCGTTGCTTTGCAAGAGACGGCTTGCACCTGTCACCCCTAGGCTTTCAAATACTGGCCAAGACTCTTGCTACCCCCATAATGCCTTTTTTAGGCAAGGCTCAAAAGTCAAACCCATCTCTGTAAACAGCACAATTAACAAAAAACTGTGGGTTATGCTACTCAACGCCAGAAGTTTAAATCTCAAAATGCACGCACTCGAAGCACTCCTCAGTATGAAGAATGTCGACATCTGTGCAGTAACTGAAACCTGGTTCAAGGCTCCAGAGACCACCCCAGCACTACCGGGCTACAACTCATACCACACATTTTGGCCACAGAACATGGACCAAAATACAAAAGGAGGGGGTGTATCCATATTCATCAAGGATACCTACACCTCCAGGTTAGTGGTGCAGCATGATACTTCTGAGATCATCCATGCGCAACTAACATTGGGCAAATCTGCAATGCAAATTGTGGCCTGCTACAGATCACCCTCCATGACCCAGGACCACCACTCCACCTTTCTGGAGACACTGGAAGACATGAAGGTCCTACCAAACACCCTGATATTGGGCGATTTCAATTACCTTACCATTCACTGGGAAAACTACTTGAGTACAAATTTTCAGGCCCAGCACTTCCTGGAATTAATCAACTCAAATGCCCTGGATCAGCTGGTAAATTCCCCTACCAGAGGTGAAAACATATTGCACCTGGTCATCACCAACATGGGCGACAGGTGTTCCATACTGGAGGTCAACCCGTCACTGGTTAGATCAGACCATAAACTAATCACTCTGGATGTTCACACCCCACCACCACCCCCCAACTAAGGAAACCACAGCAAAACACTTTTCTAAAGCAAACTTCACCTTACTTAAGACAGAGGTGGTAAGTTTCACAGCCCTCACGCTAAAGGATAACGCTGCCCAAGATGCAGAAACCTTTACAAATGCACTCTATGAGCACCTACAAGGATGCATGGATTGTGCCATCCCTAGCAAAACCAAGACTCACTCCTCTAAGAAAAGGAAACCAGTTTGGTGGACCCCTGCAATAAACAGGCTATACAATAGAAGGAGGAAACTAGTTCAGAAAAAAAGCAAATCCCAAGAAGGAAAGACATCCCTGATCAGTATCAGTAAGAAACTGAGGTCCCTCATGAAATCATCCAAGGCTAACTTTGAAAGAAAAATAGCTAAGGATTCAAAAGATAACCACAAAGCCTTCTTTAGCTGTGTTAAGAATCTAAGTGGTAACTCACAGATATGCACTGAACTAGTGCAAAATAGCACAAAATATACTGAACCTACTGATATTGCCAACATCCTGGCAGATAGATTCAGTGCAAACTTCACCCCCTTCTCACCTCCAAAAGGGCCCACAACAATACTGGAAAAGTGCAGTGTCCCAAAAATCACAGATGCACAGGTGAAAACAGCCCTTTCAAAAGCCAAAACGCAGTGTCAATGGGACCAGATGGTGTCCCAGGCTGCGTCTTGCACGAACTACAGAATGAACTAACCCCCCCACCTAAACAAGCTGTTCATCCTCAGCCTCTCCACAGGCTATATGCCCATAGAATGGTACACAGCAAAGGTTATTCATCTCCACAAAAGAGGGGCCACAACTGACCCTGGTAACTATCGTCCCATAAGCCTGACTAGCCTGGTCTGCAAGGCTATGGAGCGCATCATCATGGAACTCATTAACAAAGACATTGGGAACCTCCAAACACTTGACCTGACCCAGTTCTGCTTTGTTCAGAGCAGATCATGCCTACTAAACCTAGCTGACTTCTTTGAGACAGTCACCAAGGCAATAGATGAGGGAAAGGTGGTTTACACAGCCTACCTTGACCTTGCCAAGGCTTTCAACACCATTCCCCACTCGGGTAGTACAGAAAAACTCACCAGCCTGAACATAAACCCCTACATCATGAGATGGGTTGCCAACTGGCTTACAGAGAGAACTCACATGGTAAGAATAGTGGGCTCCAGGTCTGACTCTAAACCAATCACAAGTGATGTCTCACAAGGCTCAGTCCTGGGACCCCTACTGTTTGGCATATACTTCTCAGAAGTACAGGCAAACATAGGAGGACTATGGCTAACCAAGTTCGCCAATGACTGCAAACTGGGAGCCATAATTGACTCTCTGGCTGACATGGACATCCTCCAAAAGGGCCTTACTGAGACGGACACCTGGTGTCAAAGTCATGGCTTCAAGCTAAATGCCAAAAAATGCATAGTCATCCCATTTGGGAAAAACAAAACACCCATGAATTACCACATAGATGGCAGCCCCCTTAATACAGAAGAGTAGTTAGGAAATCCTTCTATGAGGAACATCTAATTACTAAAGGGTTCACATCTAGAAATAAAGAGATTATAGTGCCCCTCTACTTGTCACTCATTAGACCCATCATAGAGTACAATGCCCCATTTGGGATGTACCTCACAAGACACTTCCAACAGCTGGAAAGACCACAAAAGTACCTCACCAAGAGGATTACTGGTCTCAAACTTATGTCCTATGCAGCCCGACTGAAAAAATTCCGGCTGCACTTAGTGGCATATCACTTATTCAGAGGTGATCTCTGCTTGACTTACAAAGCCATGTCCAACTCAGAATTGATGGACATCCTCCACCTAAAGAAATCCAAGTCACTGAGAGCCACGTGCTCTAGTGAGCTAAACCTCACCACAACAATAAATAGAACATGCTGGAGGAATAGATTCCTGTCACAGAGACCCCCTATGCTTTGGAACAAAATTCCAAATTACATCAGGCAGAGCCCCTCACTAACACTCTTCAAGAGAAACCTTGACGAGAGGATGGGTAACAGAAAATACATGCCTGGGATCAGTTCATGGCTCTGCTTGCCAGAGGATCAGTTAATTAATTAATGGGGTGGCAAAAGCCGACACACTCTGGCTAGGCTTAAAAATGCCCTCGGGCAGATAGCCTAGTACCTACCTATGAACCTGCCTATAAGATCACAGGATCATACTAGGCCATCAGCCCTGAGGCCCTTACAAGCCTAGCCAAGAATTTAGCCTATGCATTGGCCAACTCTAATGTCTGGATACTGCCAGCCCAGCTATCTGGTATTGTGTAAATAATTATATGTCATCTGTGAATATCAACATGATCCATGTAAGATACTTGTGTTACAACTGTATTACGTACAGTTATGTAAAAAATTTACGTGCATTTTTTACATTGCACCTCTGTGAAGAGCCTGGCAAGTACTTATTTTTCTGTAGTGGCAAGCACAGGTAGATTGGGCTGTACTGCCCCCCCTCTTTTCAGTATGTACTCCCCTAGACTCATCTTATTTACTCTAGCCTCTGTCTCTCCCTTCCTGTCCACACCTATTCTGGGCAGTGGAAACAGTGAAATATATACTTACCATTGTGGTTTTCCTCACTGATAGGTTTTGTAATTTCACTGCATACTGGCTGAACCTGCTCTGTTTACCCTTCAGGCTTACTCCGCTCCACTACCCTGCTCCACTTTCCACCCCTCTCCACTACTCCTACTTTTATTCTAAGCATTTGCCCACCCCCAGTATCCATCATCCAATCAAAACCTTCGCTATTCTATCCCCTGCTCCTCTCACCTACAGTCATTAAATACATCATTCTCACCCAACCCCCTCCCAGTCCTAGGCTCAACCTTCCAATTACAAATCTTAACTTATTAAACAACCTCCCTTTAGGCATGCTCACTTTACTGTTCGAAACCCTCTACACTCCCCTAACCCTCTTAATATTTCTAATTCCTTTATGCCATGCCAGCTCCTAGTCCACCAACCAACTCACCCCCTCTTTTAGTCCAATACTTAACCTACATCACCTCCCAACAAATATATACTTTTACTCCATCTCCCCCTCTCTATTTCAGCCCAACCTACACCATCACATTAATCTTAAAGCTATGCCAACCACAGCAAGGCCTCATATAACTAAACTAATATTACACTGTCCAGAACGCTTAAAAAGTAAACCCAAACTGCCAGTAGTATCTTTCAACATCCTCTTCCTAGCAGGGGACATTCACCCTAACCCTGGACCTAACCCATCCACTCACAATGATACCCTGTTCTCAAGCCATTCAGCCCCCCATAAAACCCTTAAACTATTTACATTTAACGCCCAGAGTCTCAATAACAAAATATACAAGCATGGTTAAACCACAACCAACCTGACCTTGTTGCCATCTCCAAGACATGGCATAAAGCCCACATCTCTGACTCTGAAATCCTACCCCCTGGATTTCAAGCTCTCAGATGTGACCACTTAAACAGAAAAGATGGAGGCTTTGCCGTAATCTCCTTCAACCTTCTCACCATAATTCGTTTTCCAAATCCTATTCCTCAATTCACTAACGCAGAACTAGTAGCAGGATTACAAAAATGAATAATCATAAAAGCCTTTGTATCATATCCCTTTATATCCCACTCAGAAATAACATCTCAATCCTTGAAAACATTCTCTTATGGGCCTCAACTGAAATTAACCTTGAGACTTACATGTGAGGCGATGTAAACATAGATTGGAACAAAAATCAACAACTCCACACCTACGCTATTTATCGATCTCTTCAACTTTACCCAAGTAATCCACTCTATTCAAGCTTTGTCAGCCACAGTCCCTTCATGTTCATAGGTTCATAGGTAGGTACTAGGCTATTGGCCCTAGGGTCTATATAAGCCTAGCCAAAGGTACCCTGGCTTTCGCCACCCAAGAAAATTATTTTCCTATGCCACTGTCGAGCAGAGCCACAGAAGTGATCCCCGGGGTGAATTTCCTACCTCCCATCCAATCATCAAGATTTTTCTTGAACAGTGCTAATGAGGAGCTTTGTTTGATATAGATAGGTAGTTTGTTCCAGAGTATGGGAAGTCTCTGGGACAGGAATCTATCTCTCCAGCATGTTCTGTTTATTGTGATGACGAGGTTTAGGTCCCTAGAGCGTGTAGCTCATAGGGATTGGGATTTCTTTAAGTGGAGCATGTCTAAAAGCTCTGGGTTTGACATAGCTTTGTGTGTTAGGCAGAGATCACCTCTGAGTAGGCGATATGCAACGGAGTAAAGCTGCAGTTTTTTGAGATGGTCTGCATAGGGCATCTCTTTGAGGCCGGTAATCCTCTTTGTGAGGTATTTCTGTGGCCTTTCGAGTTGTTGTAGATGTCTTGTGAGGTACATACCAAAAGGGGCATTGTACTCTATAATGGGTCTAATGAGTGATGAGTAGAGGGGAACAATGACCTCTTTTTTCCTGGATGAGAAACCTTTTGTGATGAGATGTGCCACATAGAAGGATTTCCTGACTACTGTGGCGATGTGATTATCAAAGGAGAGACTACTGTCCACCTGTGTCCCAAGGTCTGTTATCACACTTTCTGTGTTAAGTCGACTACCACCTATGTGGTAGTTCATGGGTACTGAGTTTTTACCAGAAGGAATGACAATGCACTTTTTGGCATTGAGCTTGAGGCCATGGCTTTGACACCAGGCATCTGTCTCAGCAAGGCCCTTTTGTAGGATGTCCACATCTTTTGGAGTTTTGATTATGGATCCTAGTTTACAGTCATCTGCAAACTTCATTAGCCAAAGACCTTCTGTGTTGGCCTGTACTTCAGAGAAGTAGATACCAAACAGGAGAGGACCCAGGACTGAACCCTGTGGTACTCCACTTGTCACTGGTCTGAAGCTGGATTTGGAGTCTGCTACTTTCACAGTGTGAGTTCTGTCAGTGAGCCAGTTGGCAACCCATCTTGTGACATAGGGATTTATACCTAGTTTAGTGAGTTTATCTATAATTCCAGAGTGGGGGATGGTGTCAAAAGCCTTGGCGAGATCTAGATAGGCTGTGTGAACCACCTTACCCTCATCTACAGCTTTGGTGACTGCTTCAAAGAAGTCTATTAGGTTTAGGAGACATGATCTGCCTTTTACAAACCTGAACTGGGTAGGGTCCTGAGTTTGAAGATTACCTATGTCATTGTTTATAAGTTCCATGATGATACGCTCCATAGCCTTGCAGACCAGGCTCATTAGGCTAATGGGGCGGTAGTTTCCAGGGTCTGTGGTGGCTCCCCCTTTGTTGAGTGGGATATCTGTCGCTGTGCGACATTCAGTGGGCACATAGCCTGAGGTGAGGCTATGATTGAACATGATACTTAGGTGGGGTGCCAGTTCATTCTGTAGTTTATGTAGAACACAGCCTGGGATGTCATCAGGTCCCATTGATGCTGTGTTCTTGGCTTTGGATAGTGTGTATTTTACCTGTGCAGCCGTGATTACAGGAACTTTGCATTCTTCTGGTATAGAGATGGACCCTTTAGGGGATGACAGAGGGGTAAAGTTATCACTGAACCTATCTGCCAGGATGTTGGCAATATCCATTGGTTCTGTATATTTAGTGCCATTGTGCTGTAACTCAGAGCAGATCTGAGTGTTGCCATTGAAATTCTTGACATAGCTGTAGAATGCTTTGTGGTTGTCTTTAGAGTTAGTGGCGATTTTGTTTTCATAACTAGCTTTGGAGGATTTTATGAGGGATGTCATGTTGGCCTGGACTTCAGAGAATTAGATACCAAATCGGAGAGGATCAGGCTCAAACCCTGTGGGACTTCACTCATGACTGGTCGGCAGTCTGACTTGGAGTCAACTACTTTCACACTGTGGGTTCTATCCGTGAGTCAGTTTGCAACCCACCTAGTGATATAAGGGTTGATGCCTAGCTTAGTGAGTTTTTCTATGATTCCTGAGTGGGGAATGGTATCAAAGGCCTTGGCCAGATCAAGGTAGGCTGTATGAACCACCTTGCCTTCATTCACAGCTCTGGTTACAAACTCAAAGAAGTCAACCAGATTGAGCAGGCTTGATCTACCCTTCAGAAAACCAAACTGTATGGGATACAGAATTTGGAGATTCCCTATATTCTTGTTTATTACATCCATTATGATGCATTCCATAACTTTGCATATCAGACTCATCAGGCTAATGTGGTGATAGTTCCCAGGATCTGTAGTCACTCCTCTTTTGTGGGGAGGGATGACTGTAGTAGTACACCATTCAGTAGGGACAAAGCCTGAGGTGAGGCTGTGATTGAACAGGGCACACAGATGAGGTGCCAGTTCATTCTATGGTTCATGTAGAACACAGCCAGGGATATTGTCACGTCCCATAGAAGCTGTATTATTGGCCTTGGACAGTGCTGTTTTAACCTATGCAACAGTAATACTGGGTGCCTGGCAATCTACTGGTATTGTGATTGATCCTTTGAGATGGGGGAAGAGAGGGGTAAAGTTGGCACTGAATCTGTCAGCCAGTATATTGGCAATATCTGTTGGCTCGGTATAGGAGGTACCATTGCGAAGTAGCTCAGAGCAAATCTGGGTATTACAGTGGAGATTCTTTACATAGCTATAGAAGGCCTTGTGGTTGTCTTTACTATCTGCTGCAATTCTGTTTTCATAGATAGCTTTAGAGGATTTGATAAGGGATCTCAACTTTTTGTTGAGGCGGATCAGGGAGTTCTTCTAGTCTTGAGACTTCATCTTATTCCACATCAGTTTCCTCCTTCTGTTGTAGAGTTTGTTTATGGCAGGGGACCACCAGATTGGCTTCTTTTTTATAGGAGAGCATCTTGGTTCTATTGGGTATGGTGAGATCCATACGTTTGTGTATGTGTTCATACAGTGCATTGGTGTATGATTCGGTGGTCATGCAACTATCTCCATTTGCATGGGTGTCATGAAATTAGTCACCTCTGTTTTTAGGAGCCCAAAGTTAGCTTTGGAGAAGTTTTTCATGGTGGCTACCTTTACAGGGGGGTGCAGGGTGGGAGGGATGTGAATTTCCAAGGTGACTAGTTTGTGGTTGGATCTAACCATTGAGGAGTTGACTATTGGTGTAGAGCAATGGTTGCCCATTTTAGTAATGACTAGGTCAAGGGTGTTGCTGTCTCTAGTGGGGGTAAGAACGAGCTGGTCCAGGGCATTGGATATAATGAATTCCAGGAAATGTTGGGCAAGCGTATTGGTACATGAATAGTTTTCCCAGTTAATGGAGAGGTAGTTGAAGTCACCCAGTATGAGAGTGTTAGGTTGGACCCTAATATTTTCCAGGATGCTTAGAAACATGGTTGGGGACCTTTAAGAAGCTATGCCCTGAATCACTGTCTTACCTGGTGTTAGCTGCACCTGAAGTATCTCTGATGCATTATATTGGGCTACCAGTCTGGAGGAGTGCATATCCTTTATGAATATGGAAACACCACCAGTTTTGGAGCTTTGGTCCAAGTTCTAGGGCCGAAATGTATGGAATGAGTTATAACCTGGTAGTGCAGGGGTGCTTTCTGCTGCCTTGAACCAGGTTTCTATTACAGCACAGATATCAATGGTGTCCATTTTAAGAATTGCTTCAAGCAAGTGCATTTTGAGATTTAGACTTCTAGCATTGAGCAGCATGACCTTCAGATTGCATTTGTTTGTAGCTGTTATGGTGGCAATTTGGTCTTTGGAACTCTGCCTAAAAAAGACACTATAGGGGTGGCATGAGCCTTGGCCAGTATCCGGAAGCCAAGGAGTGACAGATGCAGGCCATCTCTGGAAAAGCATTGAGGTCTGTCAATCATGTCATCCCACGCAGACAGATATTGGATCCCCTTAGAATGACACCAGAAACGTAGCCAGTTGTTGAAATCAGTCATTTTCTGCTTGTACTGTGGTATCATTCTGGGTGATGGTAGGATGCTGCTCGGGGCTAGGGTCATACCCACCTGGGCTACATAATCCGAGAGCTCCTTCATGTCTCTTTCCATGTAGTCCAGGGAGGTACATCTTAGGTCATTCACTCCCACATGTACAATGACAGAGTCATACTTGTACTTGTTGTGGAGTGACCTGAGTGCATGTGTTATGTGGTGGATCCTGGCATCTGACAGGCAGCTGACTGTTACCTTTTCCTTATTCAACCTAGTGAGTGGGACATCAGTGTGCCTCACTGTTGAGTCACCTATGACTAGTGTGTTGGGCATGTTGTTTTGCCTCAGGGGATTTGGTTGAGTGGCACACTCTTTAGAAGAGTTATGTGTCTTATGATTAGTGCTGTGTTGTCATGGTTGAGTGCATTTCTGCCTTGGAGGTCATTGCTATTTGGGTAAATTTTGATTGAGAGCCTCCACGAAGGTGGGTGCATGGTTTGTTTTTTTATGTGAAGGCAGTGCTGTTGTGTGTTCTGGAGGGCTATGTGTTCCATGTAGTGTGGTGCAAGTGTTGACCTTGTCCTCTTGACCAGCTATTCCAATCTTGGCTGTAGAATGTTTGGCTTCCAATTTGGATATATAAGTGCATCTCTCACAAGTCTGACTACTGGGAGGTAAGAGGTGAGGTTTGTCAGTGTACATGAGGCAGTTGCTACATTGCCTTAGGATACTCAAGGTTACCAGGTTAATAGGAGAAAGCACAGATAACTGACCTTTAGACATGCCTGGAGGGGTGGGCATTAAAAATAAGTACTGGAGCTGTTTTCTTGTAGAACGTTTAGTGTTGGTAGCACTTGTGTGTGCTACAATAATTGCTACAAGAAGTCTGGTAAAGTACTAGACTAATAAGCTAGCAAAAGTGCATGAGAGGAGAGAACTAGCAGATCTAAGTGAAAAATTGAAGAGCAGACTTTTTGGCACTGCTCAGAAGCTTACAAAGCAGTCCTGGATACAACAAATCTGTATCTGGACTAGACTGGACCATCTGTTACTAGACCCAATAAAATAAATCCCCCAGGATCCACTCTTGACTGGATCCTAGTCACCCATCCATATAAAATCACTAACTCTGGCACCATCCCTGACTCCATTAGTGACCACCTCCCAGCCTTTGTCCACTGAGCAACCTCCTCCTCCCTTCATCAACATCAGTACATACACACTCATAACCTAAGTAACTTTGACTCCAATGCTTTCTCAAATTCTCTCAAACAAATAAATTGGAAAGTTCTAAAAACTCTCGCACTAGACAATGCCACTGACTTTTTTTAACTCCACCTTCCTAAATGCTCTAAACTCCCTAGCTCCATCAAGAATAAAAAGAATAAAAAATAATACCACCCAATGGCTAACTAAAGCCACCAAACAAATTATGTGCCAAAGAGACAATTCCTGGAAACTTTCCCAAAAAAATAAACTCCCCGAAACCCTTCTTCAATATACAGAGCTTCGTAACCTTGCAAAAAAAATTATCAGAGACAAAAAAATCCTACTTTATTAAACTCCAGTCCTACCATACTAAAAACCCCAGACAATTCTGGAACTCAATAGACTCACTTCTCAACCCAGGCACAAAAAGCAATTCCTGCCCTGAACACCAGCAAATCTGATCTAGAAATACCCTCTCTATTCAACTCTTTCTTTAGCAACTCAATATCAGAACTAACCAAGACAATTTCCTCCCCAAACCACTGACCCTAACTCTCCTTCCATGTTTGAGCTCTAACCCATCTCCACCAACTACATAAAAAGACTTAATAACAAACAACAGGAACAAGTTCCACCAGGATTTATTAAAAGCACAAAATCTGTATCTCTGACGTCTCGGCCCAAAGCCTTCAAGGAGAATCATAAAAAGACATAAAAAGACTTCTCTCCAAACTAAAACCCTGCTCCAATGCCCCTGACAACATTCCCTCATTCTTTCTCAAGTCTGCTGCTGATGGGATCACACTCCTTGTTAGCATCTTAATCAATAGATCCATACAAGAATCCTATGTCCCCAAACTCTGCTGTACAGCCTTTATTCTACCTCTCCATAAAGGAGGCAAAGACACTAATATCTCAAACTTCCACCCCATAGCTATTCTCTTCCCAGTCTCTAAGATCCTAGAAAAATGTATTCACCTCCAACTTATGCCTTTCCTAACTCAAAACCAACTTCTTACTCCAGCCCAACATGGTTTCTGACCCAGGCTTAGCACTATAACAGCTCTTATCTCTCTCTTAGATACAGTCAATCATGCCCGTGATTCCAGGAAAATAGTATCCACAGTACTCATAGATCTCTCCAAAGCATTTGATACTGTTTCCCATACCCATCTTCTGAGCCATCTTTCAAACCTTAATCTCTCCCAAAACACTCTATCCTGGTTCTCAAGTTACTTGTCTGACAGATCTCAGGCTGTGAAATGGAGAAGAGGCACCTCACCTTTTCTACTCACCCCTACCGGTGTACACCAGGGATCCATTCTCGGTCCAATGCCGTTCAATATCTTTATCAATAATTTTCATTCTGCCATTCCCAATGCCAAATTCATAAAATATGCAGATGACTCAACTTTAGTCTGCTCCACCACTAACCTCCCTGAACTTCTAGCTAAGAACCAGACTGCCTTCTCAACCACTGAGACCTGGATGTTCCTAAACCACCTTTCTCTAAATTCTAACAAATCCAAAATATTATTATTCCCACCCTCAGAATCCTTCCCTTATGATAAAAGCTCATTCCAAGTCCTAAGCCAAATGATTCTCCTGTTGAAGTCATTCCCTTCTCTAAATTACTCGGTGTAACTTAGAAGAACGCCTAAAGTTTGATACCCACATATAGCAAAAAAAAAAAAAAGCATAAAAAACTTGGCATATGATATACAGAAACAATCACTTCTTCTCTCCTTCTACTAGACAAACACTCGCCTCTACTTATCTCCTTCCCCTCCCAAATGTACGGTGCTCCTTTACTAACCAACCTGTCTTCCTCCATCTCTTCCAAACTTGAAAATTGTTACAACAAAATTTCTAAATTTGTTACCAAAGCCAAATATTCCTCCCATCATTGTATTACCCTCCATTCTCTAAATTAGTTAGAACTCACTAACTACCTGGGCTACCTCCAGCTTACTACAGCTACCAGGGTAATATTCAACCCCAAGTGCCCCGTACTCACTAACATCCTACCCCCATACATCCCAAATAGGACTCTCAGATCTGAACACCAAAACTTAATTACTGTCCACAAACCTAAGCGACCTGCTGGACAACTTCTCCTGTCTTTTTCCTTAGCCAAAAATGGAATTCTCTCCCCCCTCCCTAAGGACATTGCACAACACTGACAACTTTAAAACTCAGCTTCACTCTTACCTCTCTTCTAAATGGAAATGTAATTGTATTCTCCCAACCTATACCTCTCTTACCTCTTCTGCATCTAGACTTCTTATAAGCATTGTTAATTCTCAATAACTGATAATCTACATGATACTTTATTCACTGTAAATATTGTAAATTATTTTTCTCTTTTACTTTGAAATATATTTGTATTTGAAATCCACAAGATATTTTGTTCTATGTAATTACTGTACATAATTTTTCACCCACTTTGATATGTATTTGTATTTGTAACTGTTTTTACTATACATTTCTGGATCTTTAACTGTACTTTGTACTGTGGAGCTTTTTTCCCCGGGCCTCCATTGAAAACGGACACCATGGGCCCAGTGGACTTCCCCAGTCATCAAACTGGAAATAAATAAATAAATAAAATAAAATAAAATAAATAAATATTAGAATTATATGCTACGTGTATATCAAACTGCTGGTACAGAAGTGTGTGTTGAAAAGGTTTCTACAAAGGGCTTAAAATGTAACCACAGCATGCCATACTGGAATAGAACAGAAATGTACCTGCACTATTGTAATAGTTTAGATGTATATATTTTTAACAGTGGAAGCTGGAATACAGAAGGATAACTTCAGAAAAATAACTGAAATTAAATTACTTTGTGGCCATGCAATAAAAAATGTTATCTTTTGGTTTCAGTGCAGCAGGAAACATGCGTGTACTAGAGAAGTTTTATGCATTGTCTTTAAATGTGAAAGAATGTAAATTGTTATACAACTTCCACCATTTGCCATATATCTGAGGAAAAGCCCATGTGTATGCATTGCATTTATTTATTTATTTATTTATATTTGTTGACCGGGAGTGTCCGACTGGACGTAGGTCCATTTTCAGTGGAGGCCCCGGGAGAAAAGCTCCACATTTTCACAGGTAGATGCTAAATACTGCTAGCTTTCAGCAGTGGGGGGTTTATCTGGGACATAGTCAGATGATAAGAAATGAGTTCATTCTGCAAGCTCTCCAAGCAGTAATATTTGAGGTATTAATTCAAGAAGCATTCTGTATTCTGTCTTTGACCTGACAACATCAAGATCCACTCATCACATCTGCCTTGCTGCTTTGAGTAAGTTTGTAGGTTATAGTAATTCTCTTAGCTATAGTCAGGAATATAGCAAAGTTTAATTTAGATGCTTTTCTTTATTTATTTATTTATTTGAGACTGTCCTGAAATGTTGTTTTAATTATTTCCTATGATTTTGAACTGTGATATCACTGTAAATATATATACTGTGTATTATCTTATTCTATTATTATTTATTATTAAATATATTTAAACTTTTTATTGTGGCTGATCTGTCTAGAGATATTTAACTTCTGAGAGTACTTGCATATTCACTTGGTGACACTGCATAGGCCACTCCTAATAGCCTTGTTCTTAGTCAAACTAGCATTTGTATTGATAGTAACATTACACAGTAAGATTGGACACCCTTTGTTAAGGGCCTTAAAGTATCTGATAAGGATGTGGCTGGTGGAAGTGATAACTACCTTATAGTCTGGGCAAAAGGGGGCATAGTTAGTAAGCCTGTGTCAGACTTTTCTAGGTGTGTCAGCTATTTGGGCATTGACATGTGGCACTGATTGCACAGAGAGAGTGTTGGAGGACTTGGCTTGGCCTCTCAACTGAAATCTCAACTCTATAGCTTTGCCATTAGGGAGTCTTATTGGGGATCTGGAGAAAGAGGGAGAAACTAGCCCTGGACTGACTGTGGTCTCTGTGTGCTCTTAAGGGAAACTGCACTTGATACAGAGATCTGCATCTGGAAATACTGTATGTGTACCTGTCATCTGCCCAGAGTATGTCCCCTACTGGTGCCAGTAGTGAGGACTGAGGCTCCTTGATTCAGTGGTGGGGCATCACAGTTCTGACAAGTAAGCACCTGATGCCCCTGTCCAGCAGGGACACAGGTGGAATCCCAGGGATGTATTTCTGTTCCCCATCCAGTTATCCAGGTTGCACTTAAAAAGGGTTAATGAGGTACTCTGCTTGACGTGCTGAGGGAGTCTCTTCCACAGAAGGGGGAGTCTCTGGGACACAAATCTGTCCCACCAACAAATCCTATTGATGTCACAGACCAGATTGAGGTTGCATGTGTGGGTTACTCGAGTGGAGCTTGACTTGCGGATATGCTGCAGTCCCATCAAGCAGGGGTCTGGGATTGCTTTGTATGCCAGACAGAGGTCCCCTCTGAAGAGTCTGTTGGAGACTGAGTAGAGGAACTGGCCTTTAGCCTATCTGTGTAGGGTAGGTGTTTGAGGCCCTGAATTCTCCTGGTGAGGAACCTCTGTGGTCTCTCCAGCTGCTGCATGTGCTTTGTGAGGTACATGCCGAAAGGGGCAGTGTACTCAATAATGGGGCTTATAAGGGAATAATACAGGGATGTTATGACCTCTTTGTCCCTGGATGAGATACCCTTACTAATAAGGTGGGCCATGTAGAAAGCTTTCTGTACAACAGATGCAATATGGTGTCAAAAGTCAGCTTGCTATCAAACTGGCTGCCAAGTCCCTCATGACTGATTGTGTGCTTAGGACCTTGTTATTAATGTGATAATTTATTGGGACATCACTGTCCCAAAGGGATGATAATGCATTTTTTGGCATTCATTTTGAGGCCATGTTTCTGGGACCATTCATATGTTTGGGTGAGACCCTCTTGGAGGACGTCCACATCACTAGGGGAATTAATGACAGCACCCAGCTAGCAGTCATCCGCAAACCTGGTCAGCCATAGCCCACTGGTTTAGGCCTGCACCTCAGAAAAGTATATCCTAAACAATAGAGGCCCCAAGACCCATCCCTGGGGTACACCACTCATTGCAGGTCTACTGCTTGAGGTGGCTTCCCTTTTTTTGACTAGGTGGGTTCTATCAGTGAGCCAGTTTGCTACCCATCTGTTCCATCAGGATTGATGCCTAGTTGAGAGAGTTTATCTATTATACCTAAGTGGGGAATAGTATCGAAGGCTTTGGCCAGGTCAACGTCTTCCCCTTGTCCATGGCTTTGTTGACTGTCTCAAAGAAGTCAACCAAATTTAACAGGTATGACCTCCCCTTGACAAAACCAAACTGTGTGGGACTGAGTGTTTGGAGGTTGCCAATGTCCTTGTTAATGAGGTTCATGATAATCTGCTCCATTGCCTTGCAGATCAAGTTAATTAGGCTGATAGGTCTATACTTTCCTGGATCAATGGACACTCCACCTTTGTGCAAAGAGATGACAGTGGCTATCCTCCACTTGACTGGGACAAATATGGTACTCAGGCTTTGGTTGAATAGGGTGCCTATGGTGCTGCATGTTCCTGCCTGAGTTCATATAGGATGCAGCCTGGGATATTATCGGGTCCCATGGAGGCTGTATTTTTTGCCCTTGAGAGGGCAGTGATGACTTGCTCCCTAGAGATAAAGGGAAGGGGGCAGGTGCTGGGAATGTCCTGATTTTCTGATGGGGGGCCAGAGAGATGAAGTTTTCACTGAACCTGTCTGCCAGCAGGTTGGTTATATCTATGGTGTTTGTGTATCTGGTGTCATTGACCAACAGTTCTGACCAGATCTGAGTGCTTTCTTTGAGAATGCGGACAAATTTGAAGAAGGCCTTATGATTGTCTTTAGTAGATGTGGCCAGTATGGACTCAAAATTTGCTTTGGAGGATTTCACTAGTGCTCTTACTTGCTTGTTCAGGCTAAAGAGCGATTGCTTCTAATTAGGGACCTGCCC
>NC_056726.1:1095674802-1095860230 GCF_019279795.1 Protopterus annectens
TTTCTTTCCTGTTTGCACTTATTTTTAAAATCGTTTTTGTTTTCAAAACTTGCATTTTATCTGTCTTTGGCCTAGCACTCTTGTGTGGGGTTACTTACTGCACTGTTATAACTTGTTGATACCTGAGAACCTCTGCTATCTCTGATTAAAAACAAAAAAACAAAACAAATCTTTCTTTTTCCCCCTTTTCTGAGATTTAAAAAAGTTCAGTTACAGGCTTGCTGTTCTTGAACTGTTTGTAAGTTTCTTGGAGGCCATTTTTTGCTTGGGCTAAAGGGAAGTCTCGATGTTGATCAGTGGCAGTGAAAAACATTGAACAGTCTGCCTGCCCCTGTGGGAGTGGTTACTGACTTGAAACTGTAGTTTTATTGGCTATTTTGGGTCAATTCCAAACTCCTTCATCTTCCTCTCTTAAAACCCTTATGTGGTTTTGCGCATTTTTGTGCATAGCGCAACAGCTGGCAGCGCCGCCTGATTGGCTTTAAACTATTCCTGGCTCCACAAAGTCTGCTCTTAACTTTTTCCCTTAGAACTGCTCTATCTCTCAATTTAAACACCATATTCTCATTCTAAGGCCCTTCACTGGTCCAATTAAGTAATCCTACAAGTTAGCACTATTAAACCATAAGCACTACTTACTCTTATACTCTCTTCGATTACCCTGTCCTCTATTAGTCCGTCTTAAATTCAGTTTCCCTATATTATTCTAGCATGTCTAAAGGTCAGTCAATGGTTTCCTCTCCAGTCCAACTGGTGAATCAGGGAATTGTGAGGCAATGTTACAACTGTCTCATGTACACGGACAACCCTCTCCTCCTTTCAAATATACATGAGAGATGCAACTATTTAGCCAAACTGGAGGCTGAGCTCTCTCATCTCAAAACTGGTGTAACCAGTCAGGAGGAGAAGGTAACCTCACACAACACAATTCCAGTATCACATAGTCCCACCACATCAGCGAACCAAACACATAAATACACAAAAACATACTCGGAGGCTCTAAATAAAAATCTACCTAAGCAACAGAGACCTCCAAAGCAGACATCCAAGCAAACGCTACCTCAAAACCGGCACATAGCCCACAAAGTCAGTGTGCTAAGCAGCCACAGCCCTTAAGGCTGAATAACACACCTGATACTCTTGTAATAGTTGATTCTATTGTCAGACACACTGATGTCCCGTTCACTAGGCTGAATAAAGAGAAGGTCACGGTGAGCTGCCTGTTGGGTGCTAGGATCTGCCACATAACGCAAGCACTCAGGTCACTCCAAAGCAAATACAAATATGACTCAGTCATTGTACATGCTGGTGTGAATGACCTGAGACGTACCTCCCTGGACTACATGAAAAGAGACATAGAGGAGCTCTCTGATCATGTAGCCCAGACTGGTATGACCCTGACCTTGAGCAGAATCTTACCCTCACCTAGAATGATGCCACAGTACAAAGACAAAATGAACGATTTTAACAATTGGCTAAAATTTTGGTGTCATTCAAAGGGGATCCAGTGTCTGTCAGCCTGGGATGACATGCTCGACAAGCCACGTTGCTTCGCTAGGGGCTTGCACCTGTCACCACTGGGCTTTCGGATATTGGCAAAGGCTCTTGCCACCCCCATAGTGCCTTTTTTAGGCAAGGCTCAAAAGTCAAACCCACCCTCATAGACAGCACAAGGAACAAGAAACTAAGAGTAATGCTGCTTAACGCCAGAAGTCTGAACCTCAAGATGCACTCAAGCTCTCCTCAGTATGGAGAACATCGATATCTGTGCAGTGACAGAAACCTGGTTCAAGGCTCCACAGAGCACCCCAGCACTACCAGGCTATACCTCATATCATGCTTTTCGGCCCCAAGGCCCAGACCGAACCACAAAGGAGGGGAGTTTCCATATTTATCAAGCATATCCACACCTCCAGGTTAGTGGCATTGCACGGGTATCGGAGACCATCCATGTGCAACTAACAGTGGGCAAGACTGCTTTTCAGTTTATAGCATCCTACAGACTACCCTCTCAAAGTCAGGAATCCCACTCAGCTTTCCTGAAAACATTGGAGAACATGAAGATCTCTCCGAGCACCATTATATTGGGTGACTTCAACTACCCAAACATTGACTGGGAGCACTACTCAAGCCCCAGCACCTTAGCCCAAAGGTTCCTGGAAAGTATAAACTCAAATGCTATGCAACAACTAGTCACCACTCCCACAAGAGGGGACAACATACTAGACCTGATCATTATCAACATGGGGACTCTATGCTCCACACCAGAAGTATATCGCTCATTGGTAAGATCAGACCATAAATTAATTTCACTGGATGTCCACATCCCGACCCCACCCCCAGACCAGAAAACCACAGTGAAAAACTTCTCAAAAGCGAACTTCTCACTTCTCAAAACCAAAGTGGAATCCTTCAAGGTCCCAGGGCCAGTGGAAACTATGGCCCAAACTGCAGAATCCTATATAAATGCACTCTACGGACATCTCCAGGAATGCATGGATCATGCTATCCCAAACAAAACCAAGACCCAATCATCCAAAGGCAGGCCCAGTCTGGTGGACCCCTGCCATAAATAAACTGTACAACAGAAGGAGGAAGCTACTACATGATAGAGCAAAATCCCTAATAGGGAAGGCATCTCTGATCAGTACTAGCAAAAAATTACGATCCCTCATAAAATCCTCCAAGGCCAACTTCGAGAGAAAAATTGCACAGGACACCAAAGCCAATCATAAGGCTTTTTTCAGTTATGTTAGGAACCTGGGATGCAACTCCCAGACTTATTCTGAGTTGATTCTAAATGGCAAAAAATACACTGAACCCACAGACATTGCCAATATCCTGGCAGACAGGTTCAGTGCAAACTTCTCCACTCCCTCCCCCACAAAAGAGCAAGTATCTACCCCAGCAGAGGGCTGCCTCCCAAACATCTCTGATGCTCAGGTGAAGTCTGCCCTCTCCAAAGCAAAAAACACTGCTTCCATGGGACCAGATGGCACCCCAGGTTGTGTCCAACATGAACTCCAAGAGGAACTAATCCCTCAAATAAAACAGCTATACAATCTCAGCCTCACTACAGGATATGTGCCCACAGAATGGCGTACAGCAATAGTGGTCCCACTCCACAAAGATAGAGTCTCTACGGACCCTGGAAACTATCGCCCCATAAGCCTGACTAGTTTAGTCTGCAAGGCTATGGAGAGGATCATCATGGAGCTCATAAACAAAGACATCGGGGATCTACAGACACTAGATCCTACCCAGTTCGGCTTTGTCAAGGGCAGATCCTGCCTTTAGAACCTGGTTGACTTCTTCGTAACAGTCACCAAAGACATAGATGTAGGGAAGGTAGTCCACACAACCTATCTGGTCCTTGCAAAGGCATTTGACACAATACCCCACTCGGGCATCATAGATAAGCTATCCAGCTTAAATATAAACCCCTATGTCACAAGATGGGTCAGAAACTGGCTCAAAGACAGAACCCACAGAGTGAGAGTTGCTGGAGCCATGTCAGACTCGAAACCGTTCAGAAGTGGCGTCCCACAGGGTTCTGTCCTTGGACCACTCTTGTTCGGTATATACTTTTCTGAGGTACATGCAAACGTGGGAGGACTATGGCTCACCAAGTTCGCAGACGACTGCAAACTGGGCGCCATAATCGACTCTCCAGCTGACACAAACATCCTTCAAAAAGGTCTCACAGAGACAGATAACTGGTGCCAGCGCCATGGTATAAAGCTAAATGCCAAAAAATGTATAGTCATACCCTTTGGTAAAAACAATGTGCCCACAAATTACCACATATACGGAAACCCGTTAAGTACAGAGAAAGTTATTAGGGACCTGGGGACCCAAGTTGATAGCAATCTCTCCTTTGAAAACCACATTGCCAAAGTGGTTAGAAAGACCTTCTACATAGCCCACCTCATCACGAAGGGTTTCACATCTAGATCAAGAGTTGTAATCGTGCCCCTTTATTCGTCCCTCATCAGGCCCATCATAGAATACAATGCCCCTTTTGGGATGTACCTTACCCGACACCTGCAGCAATTAGAAAGACTCCAAAGTATCTCACCAAGAGGATCAAGGGTCTCAAACAGATGCCATATGCTGCTCAGTTAAAAACTCCAGCTCTACTCAGTTGCATACCGCCTACTTTGAGGCTTATCTATGCCTGACATACAAAGCTATGTCAAATCCAGAATTAATGGACATGCTCCACCTCAGAAAATCTAAATCCCTTAGAGCCACATGCTCGAGGGACTTGAACCTCAGCACAGAAATAAATAGAACTTGCTGGAGGGACAGGTTCATAACCCAAAGGCTCCCTTCGCTCTGGAATAGAATTCCAGTTCATGTGAAGCAGAGCACCTCACTGAATCTCTTCAAGAAGAATCTCGATAGGTGGCTGGGGGATCATAGGTTTGTCCCAGGGATTAGTCCCGTGTCACTATTAGACAGAGGCACAGTAAACTAAACCTTAAAAAGGGCACAGTATACTCAAATCAAGGGGTGGCGTAAGCCATACAGAATCAGGCTAGGCTTATAATTGCCCCAGGGCAGATAGCCTAGTATGAACCTATGAACCTATTAGAGTGCCAATGCAGACTGCAAACACAAGGTAAATTGCATGAATGAGTGATTAGAGTCAGCCAATGCAGATGGCGAATACAAGTTCAAAGGAATGAATGAGTGATTAGAATTGGCCAATGCAGACTGCGAACACAAGTTAAAAGGAATGAACTCATGACTAGAATCGGCAAAGCAGACAGCAAACACAAGTTAAAATGCATGGATGAGTGATTAGAGTCGGCAAAGCAGACTATGAACACAAGTTAAAGGAATGAATGAGTGATTAGAATCGGCCAATGCAGACTGCAAACACAAGTTAAAATGCATGAAAAAGTGATTAGAATTGGTCAATGCAGACTGCGAACACAAATTAAAAGGAATGAATGAGTAATTAGAGTCGGCCAATGCAGACTGCGAATACAAGTTAAATGGAATGAATGAGTGATTAGAATCGGCCAATGCAGACTGCGAACACAAGTTAAAAGGAATGAATGAGTGATCAGAATCGGCCAATGCAGACTGAGAACACAAGTTAAAAGGAATGAATGAGTGATTAGAGTCGGCCAATGCTGACTGTGAACACAAGTTAAAAGGAATGAATGAGTGATTAGAGTTGGCCAATGCAGACTATGAACACAAGTTAAAAGGAATGAATGAGTGGTCAGAATCGGCCAATGCAGGCTGAGAACACAAGTTAAAAGGAATGAATGAGTGATTAGAATCGGCCAATGCAGACTGCGAGCACAAGTTAAAAGGAATGACATGGTGATTAGAATCGGCCAATGCAGACTGCGAGCACAAGTTAAAAGGAATGACATGGTGATTAGAATCTGCCATTGCAGACTGCAAACACTAGTTAAAATGCATGAATGAGTGATTAGAATCAGCCAATGCAGACTGCGAACACAAGTTAAAATGCATGAATGCCTGAATAGAATCGGTCAGTGCAGACTGCGAACACAAGTTAAAAGGAATGAATGAGTGATTAGAATCTGCCAAGAAGACTGCGAACACAAGTTAAAAGGAATGAATAAGTGATTAGAATCGGCCAATGCAGACTGGGAACACAAGGTAAAAGGAATGAATGAGTAATTAGAATCGGCCAATGCAGACTGCGAACACAAGTTAAAAGGAATGAATGAGTGATTAGAATCGGCCAATGCAGACTGTGAACACAAGTTAAAATGCCTGAATGAATGATTAGAATCGGCCAATGCAGACTGCGAACACAAGTTAAAAGGAATGAATGAGTGATTAGAGTCGGCCAATGCAGACTGCGAACACAAGTTAAAATGCATGAATGAGTGATTAGAATCAGCCAATGCAGACTGCGAACACAAGTTAAAAGGAATGAATGAGTGATTAGAGTCGGCCAATGCAGACTGCGAACACAAGTTAAAGGGAATGAATGAGTGATTAGAAATAGCCAATGCAGACTGCAAACACAAGTTAAAATGAATGAATGAGTGATGAGTATCATACAATGCAGTCTGTGAACACAAGTTAAAATGCATGAATGAGTGATTAGAATCTGCCAGTGCAGACTGCGAACACAAATTAAAGGAATGAATGAGTGATGAGAATCTGACAATGCAGACTGCGAACAAAAGTTAAAATGAATGAATGAGTGATGAGAATCTGACAATGCAGACTGTGAACAGAAGTTAAAAGGAATAAATGAGTGATCAGAATCGGCCAACGCAGACTACGAACACAAGTGAAAAGGAATGACTGAGTGATTAGAATCGGCCAATGCAGACTGCGAATACAAGTTAAAATACATGAATGAGTGATTAGAATTGGCCAATGTAGCCTGCGAATAAGAGTTAAAATGCATGAATGAGTGATTAGAATCGGCCAATGCAGACTGCAAACACAAGTTAAAGTGCATGAATGAGTGATTAGATTTGGCCAATGCAGACTGTGAACACAAGTTAAAAGGAATGAATGAATGATTAGAGTCGACCAATGCAGACTATAAACACAAGTTAAAAGGAATGAATGAGTGGTCAGAATCGGCCAATGCAGACTGAGAACGCAAGTTAAAAGGAATGAATGAGTGGTTAGAATTGGCCAATGCAGACTGCGAGCAGAAGTTAAAAGGAATGACTGAGTGATTAGAATCGGCCAATGCAGACTGCGAACACAAGTTATACTGCATGAATGAGTGATTAGAATCGGCCAATGCAGACTGTGAACACAAGGTAAAATGCATGAATGAGTGATTAGAATCAGCCAATGCAGACTGCGAACACAAGTTAAAATGCATGAATGCCTGAATAGAATTGGTCAATGCAGATTGTGAACACAAGTTAAAAGGAATGAATGAGTGATTAGAATCTGCCAAGAAGACTGCGAACACAAGTTAAAAGTAATCAATAAGTGATTAGAATCGGCCAATGCAGACTGGGAACACAAGGTAAAAGGAATGAATGAGTAATTAGAATCGGCCAATGCAGACTGCGAACACAAGTTAAAAAGAATGAATGAGTGATTAGAATCGGCCAATGCAGACTGCGAACAAAAGTTAAAATGCCTGAATGAATGATTAGAATCGGCTAATGCAGACTGCAAACACAAGTTAAAAGGAATGAATGTGTGATTAGAGTCGGCCAATGCAGACTGCAAACACAAGTTAAAATGCATGAATGAGTGATTAGAATCAGCCAATGCAGACTGCAAACACAAGTTAAAAGAAACGACTGAGTGATTAGACTCGGCCAATGCAGACTGCGTACACTAGTTAAAAGGAATGAATGAGTGATTAGAATCGGCCAATGCAGACTGCAAACACAAGTTAAAATGCATGAATGAGTTATGAGAATCAGACAATGCAAACTGCGAACATAAGTTAAAATGCATGAATGAGTGATTAGAGTCGGCCAATGCAGACTGCGAACACAAGTTAAAAGGAATGAATGAGTGATGAGAATCTGACAATGCAGACTGCGAACAAAAGTTAAAATGAATGAATGAGTGATGAGTGATGAGTATCGTACAATGCAGTCTGTGAACAGAAATTAAAAGGAATGAATGAGTGATCAGAATCGGCCAAAGCAGACTGTGAACAGAAGTTATAAGGAATGAATGAGTGATTAGAATCGGCCAATGCAGACTGCGAACACAAGATAAAAGGAATGAATGAGTGATTAGAATCAGCCAATGCAGACTGCGAACACGAGTTAAAATGCATGAATGAGTGATTAGAGTCGGCCAATGTAGACTGCGAACACAAGTTAAAAGGAATGAATGAGTGATTAGAATCGGCCAATGCAGACTGCGAACACATGTTAAAGGGAATGAATGCATGATTAGAATCAGCCAAGCAGACTGCGAACACAAGTTAAAATGCATGAATGAGTGATTAGAATCAGCCAAGCAGACTGCGAACACAAGTTAAAATGCATGAATGAGTGATTACAGTCGGCCAATGCAGACTATGAACACAAGTTAAAAGGAATGAATGAGTGATTAAAATCAGCCAATGCAGACTGCGAACACAAGTTATAAGGAATGAATGAGTGATTAGACTTGGCCAATGCAGACTATGAACACAAGCTAAAAGGAATGAATGAAACAAAAAAAATCTTGCTTTTTTCCCACTTTTCTGAGATTTAAAAAAGTTCAGTTACAGGCTTGCTGTTCTTGAACTGTTTGTAAGTTTCTTGGAGGCCATTTTTTGCTTGGGCTAAAGGGACATCTTTCTGTTGATCAGTGGCAGTGAAAACCATTGAGCAGCCTGCCTGCCCCTGTGGGAGTGGTTACTGACTTGAAACTGTAGTTTTATTTGCCATTTTGGGTCAATTCCAATCTCCTTCATCTTCCTCTCTTAAAACCTGGTTGCCTCATGGTTTTGGCATCTTTTCAGGCTTGTTGGCTGTTGGTGAAGCACCCACCAAGAGGAGAAAATGCTGAGAGAAGACAGGAGCCACTTTTGAGATTTTAAGTATTTTTCCTCTGTTTATTTGCTAAGTTTTTCTGCATAGCCACCTATTTTGAGCATTTTCTGGCTTGTTAAACTTGATTTCTGCATTAGTAACTGTATTTAGAGCACAGCCTAGAGCTGTTTACTGAATTTCGTGTTTGCACTTATTTTTAAAATCATTTTTTTCTCAAAACTTGCATTTTATCTGTCTTTGGCCTAGCACTCTTGTGTGGGGTCATTTACTGCACTGTTATAACTTGTTGATACTTGTGAACCTCTGCTATCTCTGAAAAAAACAAAAAAACAAAACAAATCTTGCTTTTTTCCCACTTTTCTGAGATTTAAAAAAGTTCAGTTACAGGCTTGCTGTTCTTGAACTGTTTGTAAGTTTCTTGGAGGCCATTTTTTGCTTGGGCTAAAGTGAAGTCTCTCTGTTGATCAGTGGCAGTGAAAAACATTGAGCAGCCTGCCTGCCCCTATGGGAATGGTTACTGACTTGAAACTGTAGTTTTATTGGCTATTTTGGGTCAATTCCAAACTCCTTCATCTTCCTCTCTTAAAACCCTCTTTTGCGTGGTTTTGCGCATTTTTGTGCATAGCAACAGCTGGCCGCCTGATTGGCTTTAAACTATTCCTGGCTCCACAAAGTCTGCTCTTCACTTTTCCCTTAGAACTGCTCTATCTCTCAATTTAAACACCATATTCTCATTCTAAGGCCCTTCACTGGTCCAATTAAGTAATCCTACAAGTTAGCACTATTAAACCATAAGCACTACTTACTCTCATTACTCTTGATTACCCTGTCCTCTATTGGTCCGTCTTAAATTCAGTTTCCCTATATTATTCTAGCATGTCTAAAGGTCAGTCAATGGTTTCCTCTCCAGTCCAACTGGTGAATCAGGGAATTGTGAGGCAATGTTACAACTGTCTCATGTACACGGACAACCCTCTCCTCCTTTCAAATATACATGAGAGATGCAACTATTTAGCCAAACTGGAGGCTGAGCTCTCTCATCTCAAAACTGGTGTAACCAGTCAGGAGGAGAAGGTAACCTCACACAACACAATTCCAGTATCACATAGTCCCACCACATCAGCGAACCAAACACATAAATACACAAAAACATACTCGGAGGCTCTAAATAAAAATCTACCTAAGCAACTGAGACCTCCAAAGCAGACATCCAAGCAAACGCTACCTCAAAACCGGCACATAGCCCACAAAGTCAGTGTGCTAAGCAGCCACAGCCCTTAAGGCTGAATAACACACCTGATACTCTTGTAATAGTTGATTCTATTGTCAGACACACTGATGTCTCATTCACTAGGCTGAATAAAGAGAAGGTCACGGTGAGCTGCCTGTTGGGTGCTAGGATCTGCCACATAACGCAAGCACTCAGGTCACTCCAAAGCAAATACAAATATGACTCAGTCATTGTACATGCTGGTGTGAATGACCTGAGACGTACCTCCCTGGACTACATGAAAAGAGACATAGAGGAGCTCTCTGATCATGTAGCCCAGACTGGTATGACCCTGACCTTGAGCAGCATCTTACCCTCACCTAGAATGATGCCACAGTACAAAGACAAAATGAACGATTTTAACAATTGGCTAAAATTTTGGTGTCATTCAAAGGGGATCCAGTGTCTGTCAGCCTGGGATGACATGCTCGACAAGCCACGTTGCTTCGCTAGGGATGGCTTGCACCTGTCACCACTGGGCTTTCGGATATTGGCAAAGGCTCTTGCCACCCCCATAGTGCCTTTTTTAGGCAAGGCTCAAAAGTCAAACCCACCCTCATAGACAGCACAAGGAACAAGAAACTAAGAGTAATGCTGCTTAACGCCAGAAGTCTGAACCTCAAGATGCACGCACTCGAAGCTCTCCTCAGTATGGAGAACATCGATATCTGTGCAGTGACAGAAACCTGGTTCAAGGCTCCACAGAGCACCCCAGCACTACCAGGCTATACCTCATATCATGCTTTTCGGCCCCAAAACCCAGACCGAACCACAAAAGGAGGGGGAGTTTCCATATTTATCAAGCATATCCACACCTCCAGGTTAGTGGCATTGCACGAAGTATCGGAGACCATCCATGTGCAACTAACAGTGGGCAAGACTGCTTTTCAGTTTATAGCATCCTACAGACTACCCTCTCAAAGTCAGGAATCCCACTCGGCTTTCCTGAAAACATTGGAGAACATGAAGATCTCTCCGAGCACCATTATATTGGGTGACTTCAACTACCCAAACATTGACTGGGAGCACTACTCAAGCCCCAGCACCTTAGCCCAAAGGTTCCTGGAAAGTATAAACTCAAATGCTATGCAACAACTAGTCACCACTCCCACAAGAGGGGACAACATACTAGACCTGATCATTATCAACATGGGGACTCTATGCTCCACACCAGAAGTATATCGCTCATTGGTAAGATCAGACCATAAATTAATTTCACTGGATGTCCACATCCGACCCACCCCAGACCAGAAAACCACAGTGAAAAACTTCTCAAAAGCGAACTTCTCACTTCTCAAAACCAAAGTGGAATCCTTCAAGGTCCCAGGGCCAGTGGAAACTATGGCCCAAACTGCAGAATCCTATATAAATGCATTCTACGGACATCTCCAGGAATGCATGGATCATGCTATCCCAAACAAAACCAAGACCCAATCATCCAAAGGCAGGCGTCCAGTCTGGTGGACCCCTGCCATAAATAAACTGTACAACAGAAGGAGGAAGCTACTACATGATAGAGCAAAATCCCTAATAGGGAAGGCATCTCTGATCAGTACTAGCAAAAAATTACGATCCCTCATAAAATCCTCCAAGGCCAACTTCGAGAGAAAAATTGCACAGGACACCAAAGCCAATCATAAGGCTTTTTTCAGTTATGTTATGAACCTGGGATGCAACTCCCAGACTTATTCTGAGTTGATTCTAAATGGCAAAAAATACACTGAACCCACAGACATTGCCAATATCCTGGCAGACAGGTTCAGTGCAAACTTCTCCACTCCCTCCCCCACAAAAGAGCAAGTATCTACCCCACCAGAGGGCTGCCTCCCAAACATCTCTGATGCTCAGGTGAAGTCTGCCCTCTCCAAAGCAAAAAACACTGCTTCCGTGGGACCAGATGGCACCCCAGGTTGTGTCCAACATGAACTCCAAGAGGAACTAATCCCTCAAATAAAACAGCTATACAATCTCAGCCTCACTACAGGATATGTGCCCACAGAATGGCGTACAGCAATAGTGGTCCCACTCCACAAAGATAGAGTCTCTACGGACCCTGGAAACTATCGCCCCATAAGCCTGACTAGTTTAGTCTGCAAGGCTATGGAGAGGATCATCATGGAGCTCATAAACAAAGACATTGGGGACCTACAGACACTAGATCCTACCCAGTTCGGCATTGTCAAGGGCAGATCCTGCCTTTAGAACCTGGTTGACTTCTTCGTAACAGTCACCAAAGACATAGATGTAGGGAAGGTAGTCCACACAACCTATCTGGTCCTTGCAAAGGCATTTGACACAATACCCCACTCGGGCATCATAGATAAGCTATCCAGCTTAAATATAAACCCCTATGTCACAAGATGGGTCGGAAACTGGCTCAAAGACAGAACCCACAGAGTGAGAGTTGCTGGAGCCATGTCAGACTCGAAACCGTTCAGAAGTGGCGTCCCACAGGGTTCTGTCCTTGGACCACTCTTGTTCGGTATATACTTTTCTGAGGTACATGCAAACGTGGGAGGACTATGGCTCACCAAGTTCGCAGACGACTGCAAACTGGGCGCCATAATCGACTCTCCAGCTGACACAAACATCCTTCAAAAAGGTCTCACAGAGACAGATAACTGGTGCCAGCGCCATGGTTTAAAGCTAAATGCCAAAAAATGTATAGTCATACCCTTTAGTAAAAACAATGTGCCCACAAATTACCACATATACGGAAACCCGTTAAGTACAGAGAAAGTTATTAGGGACCTGGGGACCCAAGTTGATAGCAATCTCTCCTTTGAAAACTACATTGCCAAAGTGGTTAGAAAGACCTTCTACATAGCCCACCTCATCACGAAGGGTTTCACATCTAGATCAAGAGTTGTAATCGTGCCCCTTTATTCGTCCCTCATCAGGCCCATCATAGAATACAATGCCCCTTTTGGGATGTACCTTACCCGACACCTGCAGCAATTAGAAAGACTCCAAAAGTATCTCACCAAGAGGATCAAGGGTCTCAAACAGATGCCATATGCTGCTCAGTTAAAAAAACTCCAGCTCTACTCAGTTGCATACCGCCTACTTCGAGGCGATCTATGCCTGACATACAAAGCTATGTCAAATCCAGAATTAATGGACATGCTCCACCTCAGAAAATCTAAATCCCTTAGAGCCACATGCTCGAGGGACTTGAACCTCAGCACAGAAATAAATAGAACTTGCTGGAGGGACAGGTTCATAACCCAAAGGCTCCCTTCACTCTGGAATAGAATTCCAGTTCATGTGAAGCAGAGCACCTCACTGAATCTCTTCAAGAAGAATCTCGATAGGTGGCTGGGGGATCATAGGTTTGTCCCAGGGATTAGTCCCGTGTCACTATTAGACAGAGGCACAGTAAACTAAACCTTAAAAAGGGCACAGTATACTCAAATCAAGGGGTGGCGTAAGCCATACAGAATCGGGCTAGGCTTATAATTGCCCCAGGGCAGATAGACTAGTATGAACCTATGAACCTATTAGAGTGCCAATGCAGACTGCAAACACAAGGTAAATTGCATGAATGAGTGATTAGAGTCAGCCAATGCAGATGGCAAATACAAGTTAAAAGGAATGAATGAGTGATTAGAATTGGCCAATGCAGACTGCGAACACAAGTTAAAAGGAATGAATTCATGACTAGAATCGGCAAAGCAGACAGCAAACACAAGTTAAAATGCATGGATGAGTGATTAGAATCGGCAAAGCAGACTGCGAACACAAGTTAAAGGAATGAATGAGTGATTAGAATCGGCCAATGCAGACTGCGAACACAAGTTAAAATGCATGAATAAGTGATTAGAATTGGCCAATGCAGACTGTAAACACAAATTAAAAGGAATGAATGAGTAATTAGAGTCGGCCAATGCAGACTGCGAACACAAGTTAAATGGAATGAATGAGTGATTAGAATCGGCCAATGCAGACTGCGAGCACAAGTTAAAAGGAATGAATGAGTGATCAGAATCGGCCAATGCAGACTGAGAACCAAGTTAAAAGGAACGAATGAGTGATTAGAGTCGGCCAATGCTGACTGTGAACACAAGTTAAAAGGAATGAATGAGTGATTAGAGTTGGCCAATGCAGACTATAAACACAAGTTAAAAGGAATGAATGAGTGGTCAGAATCGGCCAATGCAGACTGAGAACACAAGTTAAAAGGAATGAATGAGTGGTTAGAATTGGCCAATGCAGACTGCGAGCAGAAGTTAAAAGGAATGACTGAGTGATTAGAATCGGCCAATGCAGACTGCGAACACAAGTTATACTGCATGAATGAGTGATTAGAATCGGCCAATGCAGACTGTGAACACAAGGTAAAATGCATGAATGAGTGATTAGAATCAGCCAATGCAGACTGCGAACACAAGTTAAAATGCATGAATGCCTGAATAGAATTGGTCAATGCAGATTGTGAACACAAGTTAAAAGGAATGAATGAGTGATTAGAATCTGCCAAGAACACTGCGAACACAAGTTAAAAGGATTGAATAAGTGATTCGAATCGGCCAATGCAGACTGGGAACACAAGGTAAAAGGAATGAATGAGTAATTAGAATCGGCCAATGCAGACTGCGAACACAAGTTAAAAGGAATGAATGAGTGATTAGAATTGGCCAATGCAGACTGCGAACACAAGTTAAAATGCCTGAATGAATGATTAGAATCGGCCAATGCAGACTGCGAACACAAGTTAAAAGGAATGAATGAGTGATTAGAGTCGGCCAATGCAGACTGCAAACACAAGTTAAAATGCATGAATGAGTGATTAGAATCAGCCAATGCAGACTGCAAACACAAGTTAAAAGAAACGACTGAGTGATTAGACTCGGCCAATGCAGACTGCGTACACTAGTTAAAAGGAATGAATGAGTGATTAGAATCGGCCAATGCAGACTGCAAACACAAGTTAAAATGCATGAATGAGTTATGAGAATCAGACAATGCAAACTGCGAACATAAGTTAAAATGCATGAATGAGTGATTAGAGTCGGCCAATGCAGACTGCGAACACAAATTAAAGGAATGAATGAGTGATGAACATATGACAATGCAGACTGCGAACAAAAGTTAAAATGAATGAATGAGTGATGAGTATCGTACAATGCAGTCTGTGAACAGAAATTAAAAGGAATGAATGAGTGATCAGAATCGGCCAAAGCAGACTACGAACACAAGTTAAAAGGAATGACTGAGTGATTAGAATCGGCCAATGCAGACTGTGAATACAAGTTAAAATACATGAATGAGTGATTAGAATCGGCCAATGCAGCTTGCGAACACAAGTTAAAATGCATGAATGAGTGATTAGAATCGGCCAATGCAGACTGCAAACACAAGTTAAAGTGCATAGGTTCATAGGTTCATAGGTTTATACTAGGCTATCTGCCCTAAGGCATTTATAAGCCTAGCCCAAATTATTGTGGCTTACGCCACCCCTTATATGAAAAAATACTGTGCCCATTAGTTTGTTGTGCCTCTGTCCAGCAGTGACCCAGAGATGATTCCGGTAAACCTCGATCTCCCATCCACAGGTCTAGATTTCTCTTGAACAGCGTCAGCGTGGTGCTCTGCCTCACTTGGACCGGGATTTTATTCCACAGCATAGGGAGTCTCTGAGTGATAAATCTATCCCTCCAGCACGTCCTATTTATATCCGTGCTAAGGTTTAAGTCGCTTGCTCTAGTGGTTTTGGTGGATTTGGAATTATTGAGGTGGAGCATGTCCATTAATTCCGGGTTGGACATGGCCTTGTATGTCAGGCACATGTCACCTCTGAGCAGACGGTATGCGACTGAATAGAGCTGGAGTTTCTTCAATCTGGCAGCATATGACAGATTTTGGAGTCCCTTTATCCTTTTGGTGAGGAACTTTTGGGGTCTCTCCAATTGCTGCAGATGTCGGGTGAGATACATCCCGAATGGGGCATTGTACTCGATCATTGGTCTGATAAGTGAAGAGTACAGGGGAACAATGACCTCACTAGATCTGGATGTGAATCCTTCATGATCAGGTGGGCAATGTAGAAGGTCTTTCTAACCACTTTAGCAATGTGAGTGTCAAAAGAAAGGCCACTGTCAACCTGGGTCCCCAGGTCCCTGATAACCTCTTCTGTGCTTAGTGGATTGCCACCTATATGGTAGCTTGGGGTTACCTTGTTTTTCCCGAAGGGTATGACTATACATTTTTGGCATTTAACTTCAGGCCATGGCTCTGGCACCAGCTATCTGTTTCCGTGAGTCCCTTCTGAAGGATATCAGTGTCCGATGCACTTTCCACTATGGCCCAGTTTGCAGTCATCTGCAAACTTTGTCAGCCAAAGTCCTCCCATGTTGGCCTGTACTTCTGAGAAGTAGATGCCAAACAATAGGGGCCAAGGACCGAGCCCTGTGGGACACCACTTGTGACCGGCTTGGAGTCTGACACAGCGCCAGCAACTCTAACCCTGTGGGTTCTGTCCTTAAGCCAGTTTGCAACCCATCTTGTGACATATGGGTTTACATTTAAGCTGGTAAGTTTTTCTACAATACCAGTGGGGTATTGTGTCGAAAGCCTTTGCAAGGTCAAGGTAGGCTGTATGGACTGCCTTTCCTCATCAATGGCCTTGGTGACTATTTCAAGAAGTCGACCAAGTTCAAAAGGCATGATCTTCCCTTGACAAAGCCAAACTGGGTCGGGTCCAATGTCTGCAAGTCCCCTATATCTTTGTTTATGAGCTCCATTATGATCCTCTCCATAGCTTTGCAGACTAGACTTGTTAAGCTTATGGGGTAATTACCAGGGTCCGTGGCGCCACCTTTGTGGAGTGGGACCACAGTTGCCGTCACGCCACTTGGGCACGTATCCTGTGGTAAGGCTGAGATTAAACAGCTGCCTTATGCGGGTTTAATTCCTCATTTAGCTCGTAGCACACAGCCGGGGACACCATCCGTCCCATTGATGCTGTGTTTTTAGCTTTAGAGAGCAGCTTTCACCTGCGCATTTGAGATGTCCGGGAGGCTACACTCGGCTGGGATAGTTATCTCTCCTTTAGGGGAGAGGGGTGAAGTTTGCACTGAATCTGTCTGCCAGTATGTTGGCAATGTCTGTGGGTTCAGTGATTTTGTATCATTTTGGACTAATTCTGAGCATATCTGTGAGTTTCCACCCAGGTTCCTAACATAGCTGAAAAAGGCCTTATGATTGTCCTTTGAATCCATGGCAATTTTTCTCTCAAAATTGGCCTTAGTTGATTTTATGAGTGCTCGTATTTTTTTACTAATAATGATCAGGGGTGACTTCCCTTTTATGGATTTTGTTCTATCATGTAATAGCTTTCTCCTCTTATTGTAAAGTTTGTTAATGGCTGGGGTCCACCAGACTGGACGTTTGCCCTTTGTGGAAAGAGTCTTGGTTTTATTTGGGATTGCCTGATCCATGCAGTCCTGGAGGTGTTCATAGAAGGCATTTGTAAGGGCTTCCGCAGCTTGGGTTGTGGTTTCCTCTGACTGTGAACACAAGTTAAAAGGAATGAATGAATGATTAGAGTCGACCAATGCAGACTATAAACACAAGTTAAAAGGAATGAATGAGTGGTCAGAATCGGCCAATGCAGGCTGAGAACACAAGTTAAAAGGAATGAATGAGTGATTAGAATCGGCCAATGCAGACTGCGAGCACAAGTTAAAAGGAATGACATGGTGATTAGAATCTGCCATTGCAGACTGCGAACACAAGTTATACTGCATGAATGAGTGATTAGAATCGGCCAATGCAGACTGTGAACACAAGGTAAAATGCATGAATGAGTGATTAGAATCAGCCAATGCAGACTGCGAACACAAGTTAAAATGCATGAATGCCTGAATAGAATTGGTCAATGCAGATTGTGAACACAAGTTAAAAGGAATGAATGAGTGATTAGAATCTGCCAAGAAGACTGCGAACACAAGTTAAAAGTAATGAATAAGTGATTAGAATCGGCCAATGCAGACTGGGAACACAAGGTAAAAGGAATGAATGAGTAATTAGAATCGGCCAATGCAGACTGCGAACACAAGTTAAAAGGAATGAATGAGTGATTAGAATCGGCCAATGCAGACTGCGAACACAAGTTAAAATGCCTGAATGAATGATTAGAATCGGCCAATGCAGACTGCGAACACAAGTTAAAAGGAATGAATGTGTGATTAGAGTCGGCCAATGCAGACTGCAAACACAAGTTAAAATGCATGAATGAGTGATTAGAATCAGCCAATGCAGACTGCAAACACAAGTTAAAAGGAACGAATGAGTGATTAGAATCGGCCAATGCAGACTGCGAACTCAAGTTAAAAGGAATGAATGAGTGATTAGAATCGGCCAATGCAGACTGCAAACACAAGTTAAAATGCATGAATGAGTTATGAGAATCAGACAATGCAAACTGTGAACATAAGTTAAAATGCATGAATGAGTGATTAGAGTCGGCCAATGCAGACTGCGAACACAAGTTAAAAGGAATGAATGAGTGATGAGAATCTGACAATGCAGACTGCGAACAAAAGTTAAAATGAATGAATGAGTGATGAGTATCATACAATGCAGTCTGTGAACACAAGTTAAAAGGAATGAATGAGTGATCAGAATCGGCCAAAGCAGACTACGAACACAAGTGAAAAGGAATGACTGAGTGATTAGAATCGGCCAATGCAGACTGCGAATACAAGTTAAAATACATGAATGAGTGATTAGAATTGGCCAATGTAGCCTGCGAACACAAGTTAAAATGCATGAATGAGTGATTAGAATCGGCCAATGCAGACTGCGAACACAAGTTAAAGTGCATGAATGAGTGATTAGATTTGGCCAATGCAGACTGTGAACACAAGTTAAAAGGAATGAATGAATGATTAGAGTCGACCAATGCAGACTGCGAACACTAGTTAAAAGGAATGAATGAGTGATTAGAATTGGCCAATGCAGACTGCGAACACAAGTTAAAATGCATGAATGAGTGATTAGAGTCGGCCAATGCAGGCTGCGAACACAAGCTAAAATGCATGAATGAATGATTAGAATCGGCCAATGCAGACTGCAAACACAAGTTAAAATGCATGAATGTGTGAATAGAATCGGCCAATGCAGACTGCGAACACAAGTTAAAAGGAATGAATGAGTGATTAGAGTTGGCCAATGCAGACTGCGAACACAAGTTAAAATGCATGAATGACTAATTAGAGTCGGCCAATGCAGACTGCGAACACAAGTTAAAATGCATGAATGAGTGATTAGAATCAGCCAAGCAGACTGGTAACACAAGTTAAAAGGAATGAATGAGTGATTAGATTTGGCCAATGCAGACTGCGAACACAAGTTAAAAGGAATGAATGAGTGATGAGAATCGGCCAAGCAAACTGCGAACACAAGTTAAAAGGAATGAATGAGTGATTTGAATTGGCCAATGCAGACTGCGAACACAGGTTTAAAGGAATGAATGAGTGATTAGAATCGGCCAATGCAGACTGCGAACACAAGTTAAAAGAAATGAATGCTTGATCAGAATCCGCCAATGCATACTGTGAACACAAGTTAAAAGGAATGAATGAATGATTAGAATCGGCCAATGCAGACTGCGAAAACAAGTTAAAGGAATGAATGAGTGATTAGAATTGGCCAATGCAGACTGTGAACACAAGTTAAAAAGAATGAATGAGTGATTAGAATCGGCCAATGCAGACTGCAAACACAAGTTAAAAGGAATGAATGAGTGATTAGAATCGGCCAATGCAGACTGCGAACACAAGGTAAAATGCATGAATGAGTGATGAGAATCGGACAATGCAGACTGCGAACATAAGTTAAAATGCATGAATGAGTGATTAGAATCGGCCAATGCAGACTGCGAACACAAGTTATAAGGAAGGAATGAGTGATTAGAATCAGCCAAGCAGACTGCGAACAAAAGTTAAAAGGAATGAATGAGTGATTAGAATAGGCCAATGCAGACTGAGAACACAAGTTAAAATGCATGAATGAGTGATTAGAATCGGCAATGCAGACTGAGAACACAAGTTAAAAGGAATGAATGAGTGATTAGAGTCGGCCAATGCAGACTGTGAACACAAGTTAAAATGCCTGAATGAGTGATTAGAATTGGCCAATGCAGACTGCGAACACAAGTTAAAAGGAATGAATGTGTGATTAGAGTCGGCCAATGCAGACTGTGAACACAGGTTAAAATGCCTGAATGACTGATTAGTATCGGCCAATGCAGACTGCGAAAAAAAGTTAAAAGGAATGAATGAGTGTTTAGAGTCGGCCAATGCAGACTGCAAACACAAGTTAAAAGGAACGAATGAGTGATTAGAATCGGCCAATGCAGACTGTGAACACAAGTTAAAAGGAATGAATGAGTGATTAGAGTCAGCCAATGCAGACTGTGAACACAAGTTAAAATGCCTGAATGAGTGATTAGAATCGGCCAAAGCAGACTGCGAACACAAGTTAAAAGGAATGAATGAGTGATTAGAATCGGCCAATGCAGACTGCGAACACAAGTTAAAAGGAATGAATGAGTGATTAGAATCGGCCAATGCAGACTGCAAACACAAGTTAAAAGGAATGAATGAGTGATGAGAATCTGAGAATGCAGACTGTGAACACAAGTTTAAAGGAATGAATGAGTGATTACAATCCGCCAATGCAGACTGTGAACACAAGTTAAAATGCATGAATGAGTGATTAGAGGCAGCCGATGCAGACTGCGAACACAAGTTAAAATGCATGAATGAGTGATTACAGTCGGCCAATGCAGACTGTGAACACAAGTTAAAAGGAATGAATGAGTGGTTAAAATCGGCCAATGCAGACTGCGAACACAAGTTATAAGGAATGAATGAGTGATTAGAATCGGCCAATGCAGACTACGAACACAAGCTAAAAGGAATGAATGAGTGATTAGAGTGCCAATGCAGACCTCAAACACAAGTTAAATTGCATGAATGAGTGATTAGAGTCAGCCAATGCAGACTGCGAACACAAGTTAAAAGGAATGAATGAGTGATTAGAATCGGCCAATGCAGACTGCGAACACAAGTTAAAAGGAATGAATGAGTGATTAGAATCGGTCAATGCAGACTGCAAACACAAGTTAAAATGCATGAATAAGTGATTAGAATTGGCCAATGCAGACTGTAAACACAAATTAAAAGGAATGAATGAGTAATTAGAGTCGGCCAATGCAGACTGCGAACACAAGTTAAATGGAATGAATGAGTGATTAGAATCGGCCAATGCAGACTATGAACACAAGTTAAAAGGAATGAATGAGTGGTCAGAAACGGCCAATGCAGACTGTGAACACTAGTTAAAATGCAAGAATGAGTGATTAGAATCAGCCAGGGCAGACTGCGAACACAAGTTAAAATGCATGAATGCCTGAATAGAATCGGTCAATGCAGACTGCGAACACAAATTAAAAGGAATGAATGAGTGATTAACGTCAGCCAATGCAGACTGCGAACACAAGTTAAAAGGAATGAATGACTGATTAGAATTTGCCAAGAAGACTGTGAATGCAAGTTAAAAGTAATGAATAAGTGATTAGAATCGGCCAATGCAGACTGGGAACACAAGGTAAAAGGAATGAATGAGTAATTAGAATCAGCCAATGCAGACTGCAAACACAAGTTAAAAAGAATGAATGAGTGATTAGAATCAGCCAATGCAGACTGCAAACACAAGTTAAAAGGAATGATTGAGTGATTAGAGTCGGCCAATGCAGACTGCAAACACAAGTTAAAAGGAACGAATGAGTGATTAGAATCGGCCAATGCAGACTGCGAACTCAAGTTAAAAGGAATGAATGAGTGATTAGAATCGGCCAATGCAGACTGCAAACACAAGTTAAAATGCATGAATGAGTTATGAGAATCAGACAATGCAAACTGCGAACATAAGTTAAAATGCATGAATGAGTGATTAGAGTCGGCCAATGCAGACTGCGAACAAAAGTTAAAATGAATGAATGAGTGATGAGTATCATACAATGCAGTCTGTGAACACAAGTTAAAATGAATGAATGAGTGATCAGAATCGTCCGAAGCAGACTACGAACACAAGTGAAAAGGAATGACTGAGTGATTAGAATCGGCCAATGCAGACTGCGAACACAAGTTAAAATGCATGAATGAGTGATTAGAATCAGCCAATGCAAACTGCGAACACAAGTTAAAATGCATGAATGAGTGATTAGATTCGGCCAATGCAGACTGCAAACACAAGTTAAAAGGAATGAATGAGTGATTAGAGTCAACCAATGCTGACTGCGAACACAAGTTAAAAGGAATGAATGAGTGATTAGAATTGGCCAATGCAGACTGCGAACACAAGTTAAAATGCATGAATGAGTAATTAGATTCGGCCAATGCAGACTGTGAACACAAGTTAAAATGTATGAATGCGTGATTAGAATCGGCCAATGCAGACTGCGAACACAAGTTAAAAGGAATGAATGAGTGATTAGAGTTGGCCAATGCAGACTGCGAACACAAGTTAAAATGCATGAATGACTAATTAGAGTTGGCCAATGCAGACTGCGAACACTAGTTAAAAGGAAGGAATGAGTGATTAGAATTGGCCAATGCAGACTGTGAATACAAGTTAAAATGCATGAATGAGTGATTAGAATCAGCTAAGCAGACTGGTAACACAAGTTAAAAGGAATGAATGAGTGATTAGATTTTGGCCAATGCAGACTGCAAACACAAGTTAAAAGTAATGAATAAGTGATTAGAATTGGCCAATGCAGACTCTGAACACAAGTTAAAAGGAATGAATGAGTGATTTGAATCAGCCAATGCAGACTGCAAACACAAATTAAAATGAATGAATCATTGATAAGAATCAGCCAATGCAGACTGCGAACACAAGTTTAAAGGAATGAATGAGTGAGTAGAATTGGCCAATGCAGACTGTGAACACAAGTTAAAAGGAATGAATGAGTGATTAGAATCGGCCTTTGCAGACTGCGAACACAAGTTAAAAGGAATGATTGAGTGATCAGTCTCGGTCAATGCAGACTGAGAACACAAGTTAAAAGGAATGAATGAGTGATTAGAGTCGGCCAATGCTGACTGTGAACACAAGTTAAAAGGAATGAATGAGTGATTAGAGTTGGCCAATGCAGACTATGAACACAAGTTAAAAGGAATGAATGAGTGGTCAGAATCGGCCAATGCAGGCTGAGAACACAAGTTAAAAGGAATGAATGAGTGATTAGAATCGGCCAATGCAGACTGCGAGCACAAGTTAAAAGGAATGACATGGTGATTAGAATCTGCCATTGCAGACTGCAAACACTAGTTATACTGCATGAATGAGTGATTAGAATCGGCCAATGCAGACTGTGAACACAAGGTAAAATGCATGAATGAGTGATTAGAATCAGCTAATGCAGACTGCGAACCCAAGTTAAAATGCATGAATGCCTGAATAGAATTGGTCAATGCAGATTGTGAACACAAGTTAAAAGGAATGAGTGAGTGATTAGAATCTGCCAAGAAGACTGCGAACACAAGTTAAAAGTAATGAATAAGTGATTAGAATCGGCCAATGCAGACTGGGAACACAAGGTAAAAGGAATGAATGAGTAATTAGAATCGGCCAATGTAGACTGCGAACACAAGTTAAAAGGAATGAATGAGTGATTAGAATCGGCCAATGCAGACTGCGAACACAAGTTAAAATGCCTGAATGAATGATTAGAATCGGCCAATGCAGACTGCGTACACAAGTTAAAAGGAATGAATGGGTGATTAGAGTCGGCCAATGCAGACTGCAATCACAAGTTAAAATGCATGAATGAGTGATTAGAATCAGCCAAAGCAAACTGCAAACACAAGTTAAAAGAAACGACTGAGTGATTAGACTCGGCCAATGCAGACTGCGTACACTAGTTAAAAGGAATGAATGAGTGATTAGAATCGGCCAATGCAGACTGCAAACACAAGTTAAAATGCATGAATGAGTTATGAGAATCAGACAATGCAAACTGGGAACATAAGTTAAAATGCATGAATGAGTGATTAGAGTCGGCCAATGCAGACTGCGAACACAAGTTAAAAGGAATGAATGAGTGATGAAAATCTGACAATGCAGACTGCGAACAAAAGTTAAAATGAATGAATGAGTGATGAGTATCATACAATGCAGTCTGTGAACACAAGTTAAAATGCATGAATGAGTGATCAGAATCGGCCAATGCAGACTGCGAACACAAGTTAAAATGCCTGAATGAATGATTAGAATCGGCCAATGCAGACTGCGTACACAAGTTAAAAGGAATGAATGGGTGATTAGAGTCGGCCAATGCAGACTGCAATCACAAGTTAAAATGCATGAATGAGTGATTAGAATCAGCCAATGCAGACTGCAAACACAAGTTAAAAGAAACGACTAAGTGATTAGACTCGGCCAATGCAGACTGCGTACACTAGTTAAAAGGAATGAATGAGTGATTAGAATCGGCCAATGCAGACTGCAAACACAAGTTAAAATGCATGAATGAGTTATGAGAATCAGACAATGCAAACTGCGAACATAAGTTAAAATGCATGAATGAGTGATTAGAGTCGGCCAATGCAGACTGCGAACACAAGTTAAAAGGAATGAATGAGTGATGAAAATCTGACAATGCAGACTGCGAACAAAAGTTAAAATGAATGAATGAGTGATGAGTATCATACAATGCAGTCTGTGAACAGAAATTAAAAGGAATGAATGAGTGATCAGAATCGGCCAAAGCAGACTACGAACACAAGTGAAAAGGAATGACTGAGTGATTAGAATCGGCCAATGCAGACTGCGAATACCAGTTGAAATACATGAATGAGTGATTAGAATTGGCCAATGTAGCCTGCGAATAAGAGTTAAAATGCATGAATGAGTGATTAGAATCGGCCAATGCAGACTGCAAACACAAGTTAAAATGCATGAATGAGTGATTAGATTCGGCCAATGCAGACTGTGAACACCAGTTAAAAGGAATGAATTAATGATTAGAGTCAACCAATGCAGACTGCGAACACAAGTTAAAAGGAATGAATAAGTGATTAGAGTTGGCCAATGCAGACTGCGAACAAAAGTTAAAATGCATGAGTGAGTGATTAGAGTCGGCCAATGCAGACTGCGAACACAATTATAATGCATGAATGCATGATTAGAATCGGCCAATGCAGACTGCAAACACAAGTTAAAATGCATGAATGCGTGATTAGAATCGGCCAATGCAGACTGCGAACACAAGTTAAAAGGAATGAATGAGTGATTAGAGTTGGCCAATGCAGACTGCGAACACAAGTTAAAATGCATGAATGACTAATTAGAGTCGGCCAATGCAGACTGCGAACACAAGTTAAAATGCATGAATGAGTGATTAGAATCAGCCAAGCAGACTGGTAACACAAGTTAAAAGGAATGAATGAGTGATTAGATTTGGCCAATGCAGACTGCGAACACAAGTTAAAAGGAATGAATGAGTGATGAGAATCGGCCAAGCAAACTGCGAACACAAGTTAAAAGGAATGAATGAGTGATTCGAATTGGCCAATGCAGACTGCGAACACAGGTTTAAAGGAATGAATGAGTGATTAGAATCGGCCAATGCAGACTGCGAACACAAGTTAAAAGAAATGAATGCTTGATCAGAATCCGCCAATGCAGACTGTGAACACAAGTTAAAAGGAATGAATGAGTGATTAGAATCAGCCAATGCAGACTGCGAACACAAGTTAAAAGGAATGAATGAGTGATTAGAATTGGCCAATGCAGACTGTGAACACAAGTTAAAAGGAATGAATGAGTGATTAGAATCGGCCAATGCAGACTGCAAACACAAGTTAAAAGGAATGAATGAGTGATTAGAATCGGCCAATGCAGACTGCGAACACAAGGTAAAATGCATGAATGAGTGATGAGAATCGGACAATGCAGACTGCGAACATATGTTAAAATGCATGAATGAGTGATTAGAATCGGCCAATGCAGACTGCGAACACAAGTTATAAGAAAGGAATGAGTGATTAGAATCAGCCAAGCAGACTGCGAACAAAAGTTAAAAGGAATGAATGAGTGATTAGAATAGGCCAATGCAGACTGAGAACACAAGTTAAAATGCATGAATGAGTGATTAGAATCGGCAATGCAGACTGAGAACACAAGTTAAAAGGAATGAATGAGTGATTAGAGTCGGCCAATGCAGACTGTGAACACAAGTTAAAATGCCTGAATGAGTGATTAGAATCGGCCAGTGCAGACTGCGAACACAAGTTAAAAGGAATGAATGTGTGATTAGAGTTGGCCAATGCAGACTGTGAACACAGGTTAAAATGCCTGAATGAGTGATTAGTATCGGCCAATGCAGACTGCGAACAAAAGTTAAAAGGAATGAATGAGTGATTAGAGTTGGCCAATGCAGAATGCAAACACAAGTTAAAAGGAAGGAATGAGTGATTAGAATCGGCCAATGCAGACTGCGAACAAAGTTAAAGGGAATGAATGAGTGATTACAGTCAGCCAATGCAGACTGTGAACACAAGTTAAAATTCCTGAATGAGTGATTAGAATCGGCCAATGCAGACTACGAACACAAGTTAAAAGGAATGAATGAGTGATCAGAATCGGCCAATGCAGACTGCGAACACAAGTTAAAAGGAATGAATGAGTGATTAGAATAGGCCAATGCAGACTGTGAACTTAAGTTAAAAGGAATGAATGAGTGATTAGAGTCGGCCAATGCAGACTGTGAACACAAGTTAAAATGCCTGAATGAGTGATAAGAATCGGCCAGTGCAGACTGTGCACACAAGTTAAAAGGAATGAATGAGTGATTAGAGTCAGCCGATGCTGACTGCGAACACGAGTTAAAATGCATGAATCAGTGATTAGAGTCAGCCAATGCTGACTGTGAACACAAGTTAAAAGGAATGAATGAGTGATTAGAGTTGGCCAATGCAGACTATGAACACAAGTTAAAAGGAATGAATGAGTGGTCAAAATCGGCCAATGCAGGCTGAGAACACAAGTTAAAAGGAATGAATATCCAAAAACGTTCAGTGCTGTAGCCAAAGTTCCACCAAACAAATGAAATACAAAGTCCAAATATAAGAAAGGTGGAACACTGCTGGAGATATTATTTCCTTTATTAAAAGCACAAAAAAGCACCAAAAATCACCAAAGATAAGCGCTTTCGGGTAACAACCCTTCTTCAGATAAAATAAGAGCAGACATATCAGCAATTTAAAATAACATCCAGCCAATGAGTTTTCAGTAAAGCACCCGCCTTTTTTGTAGGGCGGGCTTTAAGGGTACAACATCATTTAACCCAGGGTTTCTATGGGCCATTAGTTCCAATATCCATTTGGATTCTAAAGATTCTGTAAGGAGCTTAATATCTCCACCTCTGTTGTTTAATATAACATTAACCACAGCTCTAAAGCTAAATGAATGTGTGGGATTAATCTCAGTGTGCCTATAAAGGGCATTGTGTGTATCTTTATTCCGTATGGATGACAAATGTTGAAACACCCTAACTTTTAGCATGCAGTTGGTTTTTCCCACATAGAACCCAGGACATTGTGTACACTGTGCCAATTAAACCAAGTTTTTTGTCCTACATGTGGCCTTGGCCTTGAAATTAAAGATGTTGCCACTAACCGGATGTACAAAGACAGTATCCTTATTAATAAAGGGACATGCTTTACAGTAGCCACATGGGAGACTACCAACTCTATCCTTAAAGGAGTTCTGGGTAGTTAGAGTTTTTTCTTTACATAATATATCTTTTAAGTTTTTATTCCTCCTGTAGCCAAAACTAGGTCTGGCCCCTACAATACTTCTCAACTTACTGTCACTCCTTAGGATGTTCCAATTCCTGTTAACTATACTCCTTATATATCCAATGTTGCTACTATATGTAAAAAATAGCTTTGGTTCCTCCAATGTAGAATGTGCAGAGGGGGGTGTCTTCACTTCATCCACCTTACATCTAAGCCATGGCTTAAACTTGCTCTCCCTCTTTTGATGATTATTGCCCACTACCTTATTCACTAATTTCCCTTTGTAACCCCTTTCAAGAAAACAGCTTTTTAGGACCTCCACCTCTTTCTCATATTGTGTATCCTCCAGGCATAACCTGGATATCCTGCCCATCTGTCCATGAATAATATTGGGAAACATAAAACAAGGATGCGTACTATCAAAACACAACATGGTGTTCTTCCAACACTTCTTCCTATGTAGACAGGAAGAAAAACCTGTCCTGGTTTGTGAGATGCTTACATCAAGAAAATCTATCTGTGTATCTGAATAATTCATTGTAAATCTAAGAAAGGAGGTGGTGGAATGCAGATATTCCACAAAATTCTTCAATAATACTGAATCTCCCTTCCAAAGAAAAAATACATCATCTACAAAACGAGTATATGTGTGAATATACTGCATCCATTCTGGGTTGTTAAATATGGCATCCCTTTCCCAAAACCAGAGAACCAGATTGGCATATGTATTAGCACAGGGGGTGCCCATGGCTACCCCCCTGTGCTTGTCTATAGGTCTGTTTAGCCCCTATAAACACATTATTTTCCAACACCGTAATTAGTAGCGTCCTAACCAAAGCTATTTTCATTTCATCTTCACCCAAGTCTTTCAAAACCTCTCCTATGGCATGGACACCATATACGTTACTAATCACAGTAAAAAGACTGTGGACATCCAAAGTCACCATCAAAAAAGGAATGAATGAGTGATTAGAATCGGCCATTGCAGACTGCGAACATAAGTTAAAATGCATGAATGAGTGATTAGAATCTGCCATTGCAGACTGCAAACACTAGTTAAAATGCATGAATGAGTGATTAGAATCAGCCAATGCAGACTGCGAACACAAGTTAAAATGCATGAATGCCTGAATAGAATCGGTCAGTGCAGACTGCGAACACAAGTTAAAAGGAATGAATGAGTGATTAAAGTCGGCCAATACAGACTGCGAACACAAGTTAAAAGGAATGAATGAGTGATTAGAATCTGCCAAGAAGACTGCAAACACAAGTTAAAAGTAATTAATAAGTGATTAGAATCGGCCAATGCAGACTGGGAACACAAGGTAAAAGGAATGAATGAGTAATTAGAATCGGCCAATGCAGACTGCGAACACAAGTTAAAAGGAATGAATGATTGATTAGAATCGGCCAATGCAGATTGCGAACACAAGTTAAAATGCCTGAATGAATGATTAGAATCGGCCATTGCAGACTGCGAACACAAGTTAAAAGGAATGAATGGGTGATTAGAGTTGGCCAATGCAGACTGCGAACACAAGTTAAAATGCATGAATGAGTGATTAGAATCAGCCAATGCAGTCTGCGAACACAAGTTAAAAGGAATGAATGAGTGATTAGAATCGGCCAATGCAGACTGCGAACACAAGTTAAAAGGAATGAATGAGTGATTAGAATCGGCCAATGCAGACTGCGAACACAAGTTAAAAGGAATGAATGAGTGATTAGAATTGGCCAATGCAGACTGCGAACACAAGTTAAAATGCATGAATGAGTTATGAGAATCAGACAATGCAAACTGTGAACATAAGTTAAAATGCATGAATGAGTGATTAGAGTCGGCCAATGCAGACTGCGAACACAAGATAAAAGGAATGAATGAGTGATGAGAATCTGACAGTGCAGACTGCGAAAAAAAGTTAAAATGAATGAATGAGTGATGAGAATCGTACAATGCAGACTGTGAACACAAGTTAAAAGGAATGAATGAGTGATCAGAATCGGCCAAAGCAGACTACGAGCACAAGTTAAAAGGAATGACTGAGTGATTAGAATCGGCCAATGCAGACTGCGAACACAAGTTAAAATGCATGAATGAGTGATTAGTATAGGCCAATGCAGACTGCAAACACAAGTTAAAATGCATGAATGAGTGATTAGATTTGGCCAATTCAGACTGCGAACAAAAGTTAAAATGCATGAATGTGTGATTAAAATCAGCCAATGCAGACTGCGAACACAAGTTAAAAGGAATGAATGAGTGATTAGAGTCAACCAATGCTGACTGCGAACACTAGTTAAAAGGAATGAATGAGTGATTAGAATTGGCCAATGCAGACTGTGAACACAAGTTAAAATGTATGAATGCGTGATTAGAATCGGCCAATGCAGACTGCGAACACAAGTTAAAAGGAATGAATGAGTGATTAGAGTTGGCCAATGCAGACTGCGAACACAAGTTAAATTAGATTTATTTTATTTATTTACATTTGTTTACTGGGAAATTCCGACTGGATGCAGGTCCTTTTTCAGCGGATGCTTGGAGAGAAAACTCCACATCATGTACATGATACAGATACAAAGTTGCAGCAACAGTAACAATGTTACAGGTTGTTGGCTTTAATATAATAACAAGATATTGATTGTCAGCAGTATATGCCGTAAATTTGCAAGTTAAGATAGTTTCTTGTCGTTTATAATATTAGTAATAAAGCTGTCAGACAAGATTTTAAATTATGTAAAGAGAGCTAGCTATTTTATTTTATTTATTTTTACATTTGTTTTTATTTATTTGTTTTACATTTGTTTACCGAGAAAGTCTGACTGGACACATGTCCTTTTTCAGCTGAGGCCTGGGGAGAAAAGCTCCACATGTAACAAACATTAGCATAAAATAACATTTATCCAAAAGAAAATATCAAACTGATTGTATAATGATTGTATAAGGTAGGTCAGTTACACAGTAAAATATTTGGTACTCAGTTTACATGTTCACAACCATTTCCACAATTTGTTATTAAGGACATCCAATTGTGTCATCTAAATTTACACAGCCAATTTAGTATTGTTATTAAGAATACAGATGAAGTCATAATGATCTTCAAAGAGAGAGATGGTTTAGTCTGGTGTATGGCAAGCACATAGTTACTTGTTATGTAAGTACGTTTTTAGAATTTAACAGTGATTCATCTATTGACCACTACCTGCTTCTTAGTGCTGGTCTGACTGAAGCTATATGTGCTAGGAATTAATGTCATTCAGCTTTTTCCCTCACTAAGAGCAAGCCAGAAACACTATTCCCAAGATTGCTTCCGAAAGGTGAGTCACAGGCTTGTCAGTAGTTTCTGAGAAACATGTTGTTGTTGTTTGCCTTTTCGGCTTTTCCCTGGTTAGGGGTTGTCACAGCAGAACTCCGGTCCGCTAATGACTGTCAGTAGATTTTTTTTTTTTTTTTTTGTTATGGTGCCGAGTTTCCAGCCTGATGCCCAACCTTCAGCGAAGGCACACCGATTCACGCATGTCTTTCGGAGGCCACTCAACCACGGGGAGGACATGCAGACTCCACACAGAAGGCACTCCTGCCAAGAATCGAACAGGAGAACCTCTTGCTGTGAGGCAATAATGCTACCGCTGTACCACCGCGGCTCTATAAGAATTAATATTCATATATTCCTTTTCTTACCAAAAGCAAAACTGCAGCAGTAACCCCGATCTACGTCCTGTGATAAGGTTTGTAGGCTCTCCAGTGATCTGTATTCTTCACCCAGATGTTGCAGACTACAAAATTAAGCTGGGTATGGTGGTTAATACTGAGGGTATTGCAGTGCAAATCTAGTGGGTGGGAGGATGTGAAAGACAGGGTAACTGAAGCTTTATAATATGTATGGGGAGGGCCTTCTCAGTATAATCTTGCAGTGCCGTCTAATGCAAATAAACGAGATAAGACTGGGAGAAGCTTCTAAAATAAAATTTACATAAACATAGCGCAACTAAAAATCTGCTGGATTGAAAATCAAAGATAATACGGAGGCCAATGTGGGTAAAATTCCAAAATACTCCCAGATCAGCTTTAGCTGGCAGAACTGACAGATTAGACATTATCTTTGTCTGTATAATTTATATAAAAATGATGCTTTTCATCTTCTTCAGCGATTCAGACTAAGTTAATACCTTTGCAGTAAAGTACTACAATCTAAAAAGCAAACAAATCTGTGTCAGTACGAAGAAATTTATTATAATCCAAGCCAATAGTAAGCACTTTCATCTCTTATGCAAGAGACTTCTTCAGACTATGGCTTTACCATAACAAACATATGCTTTAAATTCTACATTAATTAACATTTTAAAACACCATTTAACATTTAAAAGCACAGTGACATAAAAATGCACAGTAAGCATGCATACATTAATGCTTCAACCCCTTTCTTTTTAAATACATTACAAACTCTTCCCTGTTATTTAAACCTGGAGGGAAACACGCATTTAGTTTAACTTGTCAACAATATTCTAGCCAACCTAGTTCTTCTTCAACATTTACTGATTTAATATTTTGATGCACAGTGTCCAAAACTATACATTTAAAATTAATTTTACATTTCTTACCAACATAATGTTTGCTCATAGCATTTTTTGTTACTCCATTACTAACAGCATAATTATGTTCATAAATTATTTTGTATAGTTCTGTCTTTGTTCTTCCCACATAAAATAATTTACATTCTGAACACATCAATAAATAAATAACATTTTTTGATTTACAAGTAAACCTCCCTGGGACTTGGACTACTGTTTTCCCCACTAATAATTCACTACTGTCAGTAAATAAATATTGGCAATAGTTACAATTATAACATTTAACCATCCATTTTCTTACCTCAGCTTCTTTAACTTTATTTAGTTTACTTTGAAAAAGATCTTTAAAGTTTCTAGCCCTTTTCTGTACAGACTTGGGTTCATTCCCTATTTTCTCCATAATTTCTTTATTTCCTTTTAAAATTCCCCAGTTTCTCCTCACTGTATTCTTTATAGTGTTCGAATCTGTACTATTTTGTAATGCTAATGCTGTACATTGTCAGATATAAAAAATTGATTTTATCTGCATTATAACTATATGTAAATTTTATATAGGAACAAACATTATTAATGTAATTTATAAAGTTATTTAACTCATTAATAGTACCATCCCACACTACCAGGACATCTGACAATATATAAATATGATAATAAATTAATTTCTAAGATTTATAAGAAAGATTTTTAAAATAATATGTATTTGCATTATTCTAGTTTGCATCCAAAAAGAACTAAATTTAATATTGTTAAGGGACAACTTAAAAGGATTAGTAATTTAACTAAAGATGATGAATTGTCTGAGCGTGAAGCATTAAATTTTTGTAAAAGGATGGAAATAAGAGGATACCCTTAAGATGAAGTACAAAGGTTGTTCATTGATGAATTAATTAAGAGGAATAATATTGGAAATAATGTCAATATAAATGTTGGTGATAAAACACATAAAAATTATAGTACAGCATTAGCAATACTGTACTTTACAATATTAAATCAGTAAATGTTTAAGAAGAACTAGGTTGGCTAGAATATTGTTGGCAAGTTAAACTAAATGATTGTTTCACTCCAGGTTTAAATAACAGGGAAGAGTCTGTAATGTATTTAAAAAGAAAGGGGTTGAAGCATTAATGTATGCATGGTTACTGTGCATTTTTATTTCACTGTGCTTTTAAATGTTAAATGGTATTTTAAAATGCTAATTAATGTAGTATTTAAAGCATATGTTTGTTATGGTAAAGCCATAGTCTGAAGAAGTCTCTTGCATAAGAGATGAAAGCGTTTACTATTGGCTTGTATTATAATACATTTGTTCGTACTGACACAGCTTTTGTTTACTTTTTGGATTTTTGGAGTTATTTGCTTGCTGCTTTTGTTGGAGTGTAAAGTACTACCATGTTAATGCTTTCTAACACAAAAGCATTTCTAAATTGTCAAGAAAATAACCGAACTGTAATAGAAAAAGAACAAATGACAAGAAACAATGTATGCATGAAAACTATAAATGAACAACTGCAAACGGGTGAAAGATCAGGTTTTCTTGAGAGTTCACACAGATTAAACTATATTCTTTTCTGTTTCCCTTCTAGGGGTTCTCAAACTCAAATGACCACTGATACTGCATGATGACCAGCAAACTCACATAAGGACCACAGTCCCTAAGACAAATAAAAATGCAGTTAGTGTAGCAAGTAAAGTAGTGCAGTTGCTTTCTTTTTCTGTAATTATACTGATTTGAGGGCTGCCTGAGGTCCGAGGGTTGTGAGATTGGTATCCCTGTTACTTTTTCGTGGGAAAAGAGATTCCCCTTAAAATGGTGACAGCAAATGCCATGAAACTACATACCTGGCTTGTGTTTTTAGCATACCTGAATGTTTTACCGTTGTGTCTGTTCCCAGTATCTTGATTGCCATTGGGAAACTCCCAGTTTCATTATACTGTGTTGCATTAGCCTCTTGACTATGTGTGAAATGGTGCAAAATGAGGATATGGTGCCATAGAAACCAATTTGTAGGATCTCTTCCCACATCCACCTCCACAAACCCAAAACACACACACACACACACACACACACACACACACACACACACACACACACACACACACACACACACACACACACTTACACAAATATTGGTAGCTGTGAAATGCTTTCCTTGAAAGAAGGAAGGAAAATAACACAGCATATCACATGTGCACACACATACACACGCACTGGAAAAAAGTTAGATGTGCTGGTGTCACTCATGATAACAAGGCTTTAGAAGATGCATATAAAATCAAAACAGCAATCACTAACATAGACAAAATACTACACACACATTTTTGGAATCAGCAGTTGCTTCTGATGGCCAGTCTATTCAGGAATCGGTCAAGACCTTAATGTAACACAATGCTGCAATACTGATCATCTTCCAGAAAATTGGAAGACATTCAGAATCACTTAAAATTAAATAATTTCTGATGGGTATGGCTGAGAGAGTCCACTGAAAAAAATAATATAGCTCCTTATTTGTAATAAGCGTTACTATGAGCACTGCAGTTTGCACTGTGTTGCTTTTCACACACCAGTGGTTAGCCTCATTTTTTTCCCAAAACAGCTGTCAGTGAAACCCTTCCAAGCTTTTCTGCTGCTCTAGGAGCACCTCAGTTGCACACTAAGCAGTGTTGCCTTATTGATCAGCCTTAGCCTACACAAAGTATAGGTCCCTCTTGTAGTCTCAGTGCTACCAGCACAGTCCTGTCAAATTAATCCGGTCCCTTCCCCTAATAAAACATACAGTAAGATTCTGCTATCATGGACAGGCAATTTCTCATCATCTCTCTGGCTAACCTGATAGACATGGTCATCCTGGGACAAAGTAGCAATTGTCTCATGTGTATTGAAACCACTTACTCCTGAAACAAACCAATACTTTACGTGAGAGATGCAGTTACACTATGAAATTAGAGGCAAGATTGTCACGTAAGGACAAATTAAATGCCAAACAGGTTGTCAGCCCACACACACACACACACACACACACACACACACACACACACACACACACACACACACACACACACACACACACACACACACACACACACACACACACACACACACACTTCCCACACTAAATAAGAACAAAACACAAAAACACAAATATGCAGAGGTACTCACTAGTTACTTAACAAAAGATCAGAGACCTCCCAAATGGAAATCATTTATACACATAGCAATGCAAAAAACAATCACAGCACAAAATAACACACACACCAGTGTCTCAACAAATAAGCCCGTAAAGCGTAATGCCACAAAACCTAATGTATTGATCATAGGTGACTCCATTGTGAGGCACAGAGATGTTCCCCTCATCAAGCTGGATAAGGAGGGCGTTACAGCGCTGCCTGTCAGGTACCAAAATCTGACAAGTCACTCAACCACAAGTATTAGTATAACTCCATCATAGTTCATGTGGGAGTGAATGACCTGAGACGTACCTCACTGAACTATATGGACAGAGACATTACTGAGCTCTCAGATTATGTATCACAGGTGGGTATAAGCATAGCCTTAAGCAGCATTCTTCTTTCACCAAGGATGATGCACAATACAAACAAAAAAGGATTGACTTTAACAATTGGATTAGCATATGGTGTCAGTCCAAGGGATCCAATATCCGTCAGCCTGGGGAGACATAGTCAACAGGCCACGCCGCTTTGACAGAGGTGGTCTGCACCTGCTTCTTCTAGGCTTTCAGGTACTGGCAAAGGCATTACCCACCCCTATTGTACCTTTTTTAGGCAGTGTCAAAATAACCAAGAAACTGCACTCCCTGGAAGCACTCCTTACTTTGGAAGATGCTGATGGCTATGCAGTCAAGAGACATGGTCCAAAGGTGTGGAAAGCACCCTGTCCATGCAGGGCTACAGCACCTTTCATACATTTAGACCACAAACTGACTGTGAAAGAACCACAGAAGGAGATGTATCCATCTGTATTAAAGACGTGCACACCTTGAGACTGGTCAGAGTACGACTCCCTTGAACTACTCCATGTCCAATTAACTATAGGCAAAGCCTCCTACCACATCATAGCTAGCTATTGGTGCCCCACCATGAAACAGGAAAAGCATACCACAGACCTGGACTTACTGAAGTCACTTGCCTTACAGCCCAATACTTTACACATGGGTGATTTTAATTTTCTTACCATTAGCTGGAAACATACATGACCACAAACATGCTGGCTCAGAGGTTCTTGGACTTTGTCAATTGAGATGTTCTGAACAGCTAGCCACCACACCCAAAAGAGGCTCAGCACAGGAAGAAATCCCTCTCTATCTTAAACAAACACATTAGATATCTTGTCAAGTTCTACAAACCTAATTGCAAAGTAAAAATAGCCTTCCTAGCTAAGGATAATCACAAGACATTATTTAATTATGTCAAAATCAAAAAGGGAATTCATAGCTATGAGCTGAACTGGTTGTGGATGGCATCACCCATACTCATCCAGAGGTAGTAGCCACCTTTCTTGCTAACAGATTCGGAGAAAACTTCACTGCCATGTCCCCTCCAGTCATCCCCAAAGTATACCTGCCACCATTTCTCACCCTATTATCTCAAGAGAGCAGGTCATATTCAAGGCCAAAAACACTGCATGAGTGGGACCAGACAACATCCCAGGTCATCTTTTAAACAACTTAAAACATGACCTAGTAGACCCACTTGGATCCTTGGTTAACCACAGCCTGAGAACTGGTTATGTTCTGGCAGAATGGGGGACAGCAACAGTAATCCCTCTGCACAAAGGAGGACCATCAACCCACTCTGGGAATTATAGGTCCATAAGCCTGACTACTATCATCTGCAAGGCCATGGAAAGAATCATTATGGACTTATTAACATGGGCATATGCAATGTCCAAATTCTGGACTCAAACCAGTCTGGATTTGTTAAAGGTAAGTCATGCCTGTTAAACATGGTTGACTTCTTCATAAAGTCACCAACCCCTTGCTCAAGGGAAAGGCAGTGCATACTGCCTATCCTGACCTAGTCAAGGCATTTGACACAATCCTCCACTTTAGTATTATAGGGAAAGTCTTCCAATTGGTAATTAACCCGTACATTTCCAGATATGTAGCCAACTGGTTCACAGACAAGACACATGCAGTCAAAGTGGGTGACTTCACCTCTAGCAAAAAAAAAACAGTCACCAGTGGAGTACCACAGGGTTCTGTGCTAGGCCCCTTACTGTTCAGAATTAAGTTCTCAGAAGTCCAAGCAAACTTGGACAGCCTGTAGCTGACCAAGTTTGCTGATAATGGCAAAGTGGGAGCAATCATTGTGTTCCCCAGTGATGTTAATATACTGCAGACAGGGTTAATGCAGACAAATGATTGGTGCCAAAGCTAAATGCAAAAAAAATGCATTATTTTTCCCTTTGGGAAAGTTGACATCCATGCAAATTACATGATAGACAGAATCCCCCCTAAATGTAGACCCAGTGGTATGTGATCTGGGTATCATACCTCTCAACCTCTTAGCACAAGAAATCTGGATAAAGTCATAAATAATGGGGACAAAGGTGCCAAAACAGGGACAGTTTTTGAATATTTATTTATTTTGATGTTGTTGACTGGGTTAGTCTGACTGGGTGGATACTCTTTTTCAACAGATCGCTGTGTAATCCATTGTAACTACTGTCTGTTTATTTTAACTGTGGAGCTTTTCTCCCCGGGCCTCCACTGAAAATGGACCTATGTCCAGTCGGACACTCCCGGTCAACAAATATAAATAAATAAATAAAAATAAATAAATAGACAGTGACCCGAGGAGAAAAGCTCTATAAATATACATTCATGATATAGTCAGAGGAATACCATAGGTCACAGTACACTTACTATCTACACAAATTACAATACAATTATAAATACAGTTACAGCAGAATGAAGGGAATCATTACACATTCTAAAGTATTCAGATAATACAGAAGGGTAAATAGCTGCCCTCAATCCAGAAACATCACATACAGCAGAATGAAGGGTACTTGAAATATTTTGAAGGGTTTGGATGAAACATATGAGTAAATAGTTACCTTCCATACAGAGACTGCTAATAGTGTGAAGGTATGACAAGAAGATCAAGGTGGAATGTGAGAGAATATCAGAACTGGAGGAGAAAGACAATATGATTTATTTTGCGAAAAATAGGTGGGAGGTCTAAAAAGAAAATTAGGCATGGAGTAGAGAGGAGGTAGATTAAGTTGAGTACAGTACATGAACAGGTCCAGGAATTTAGTGCTGATTTTTTTAAATAAATAGTGTCAGGAATCAGCCTAATATGTAGGGGCAGTTTCTTCCAGGCTTTGGCTACTGAGTGATTATAGAGAAATTTGTTAGTGTTTTTACTGGATTTATATATCTCAAAGAGGTGTTGATCAGAGCTGAGGAGAGTGCATGTAGGAGTGTCGAGGAGGAGAAGTGTACGCACAGCTGGACAAGAATTGGGTCAGTTAAGGATACTGTGAACTAGTTGTAGTTGAGGCAGAAGAAGTTGTTGTTGCAATTCAGACCACTGAAAGTTTTTAGGGTAGGGAGTGGTGCGAGTGATAGGGTTTATGTGATGTGAATCAAGTGAGTTTACTATAGATAAGTTCCGGTATATTTATTGCACTTATAAACTTAGAAAATTGATAGAATAACAGGTTTTCATTTACATGAATTTTCTGTAGGGTATGAAGTCCTAAAATTAAATGTCTGACATTATTTTCTGACTTCAATCTTCAATGATTTTCTAGAAAACCAAAAATTTAACAAGAGCTACACTAAAAAAAAATGCAAAATTCTGGACATTCTGAAAAATCTGGACAGTTGAGAGCTATGCTGGGTTCTCAGGTTGATAACAATCTGAACTTTTACCACCAAGTATCCACTGTAGTAAGGAAATCCTTCTATGTGGCACATCTTATAAGTAAAGACATCACATCTAGATCTCAGGAGGTTGTAATTCCATTATATTCAGCCCTCTTCAGACCAATAATTGAGTAGAATGCTCCCTTTTGCATGTACCTCACCAGACTCCTGCAACAATTGGAGAGACCAAAGAGGTTTCTCACCAAGAAATTACAGGGTGCACAAAATAAGTCTTACATGGAAACACTAAATCCCTGTTACTATATTATGTCTCCTACAGGTTGTTATTGGGTGACCTGTGCCTGGCTTACAGGGCAGACTCTGACATGGCCCTGATGCAAATGCTACACATTCATAATTCAAACTCCTGGATGGTCATTAGCTTCAGTGATCTTAACCTAGCCTCTGACATAAACAAGTCATATTGGATAGATGCATCTCCCAGAGACTGCCACTTCTCTGGAACAAACTTCCAATTCATGGGAAACAGAGCCCCTCCCTAACCCTCTTTAAATGCAACCTAGATCAATGGATGGGTGAGCACAAATTCTGAACAGAGGAAGTCAGTATTAACTACAACAGACCCTTACCTCTGTAAACTTCACTCACCTAACCACTGACAATTGGGGCAAATTGGGATAAATATGGTTAGGTTTGTAAGGGCTCTAGGGCTGTTAGCCTAGCAACCTCCTATAAACTTATGAAAATAAGGAAAGGTGTATTAAATGAGGCTAGCATGACAGGAAATCCCCTCACCAACCAGGCCAGTCTCCAGGACAAATAATAAATATGTTTTTAAACTTCCTATATATGGAAGAACTGTTGCTCATGGCTAAAGAGGAGTGAAAGTTTGCATTTGATGGGCAGAAGGTGGGATTGTTCCAGGATTATTCACCAGTGGTGTTGCACCAGAGGAGTACTTAGTCATATATCCTTTTGCATTGTTTGAACAACCAATCTATCTATCTATCTATCTATCTATCTATCTATCTATCTATCTATCTATCTATCTATCTATCTATATTTGACCAACCAATCTATCTATCTATCTATCTATCTATCTATCTATCTATCTATCTATCTATCTATCTATCTATCTATCTATCTATCTATCTATCTATGTCTATCTGTATATCTGTCTATCGTTCTATCTATCTATCTATGTTTCTATCTGTCTATCTATCGTTATGTCTGTCTCTCTATCTATATATGCATCTATCAGTCTATCTATCCATCTATCTATCTATCTATCTATCTATCTATCTATCTATCTATCTACCTATCTACTTATAGTTTCTTCACACTGCTGAACTACCCACATACCTTTCAACTAGTCAGAGCAAAACATCTGGGCAAAGCCAAAAATAATTAGGAGGGGGGCTCAAAAATAGGGATATATTTTAATTATTTTTTTATAAACTTAGAAATTTTTTAGAATAACAGGATCTGTGTTAGTATGCATTTTCTGAAGGATGTGAAGTCTAAAACCCAAATGCATGTCATTATTTCATGACTTCAGTCTTCACTGATTTGCAAAGAAACCACAAATTGCATGGGGAACAGACTAAAAACATAAGTCAAAAAATAAGAACATTCCACAAAAATCTGGACAGCTGAGAAGTATGACTACCCTGAAAAGTCGCACATTAAATGGGAAGGAGAGTCTAGATCACTCTAGATTTGTGGAAATTTAAGTTGGGCAAGTTACACGCAGGCAGTCCCCATACCTGTCTAAGAAGGGGCTACTATCAACAGAATAAGATGCTTCCAGGTGATCCACCAGAGACAGTAATAGTTGATCTGAACTACAAATTGTGCAATGGTGTTACCATCCAAGAAGCAACATGTCGGAGAGCAAACTTCTACCACAACATCTGCAGAACCTCATGACTGACAAAGGAATAGGCTGGACAGGTCACCATTTAACAGGGTGATTAAAGAACTCTTTGAATTATCTACCGACAAATATTCTGCTTTAGACATTAAAGAGCCGGAGTCTGATGTGAGTGCTATTCTTTTTCAGAATTTTGAAGGCATACAATTAGGACAGTAGGCTGACTACACTAAAATATAAAAAATATTTAAAGACTCTTGCATAACTGCAGATAAAAATAACAGTTGGAGAAAGCCTAAAAGAAGCTATACCATTGGAGTAGTGCTACATTAGTAGTTTTTATTGACTATGACTTTCCATACATGGTCAGTGTCAGTGGCTTTGTTTAGGTGGTAACTGTTTGAAATTCTAAGACTAGTTAGTATGAATCCCGGTTTCAGAATAGCAGCACTAAATGACCAAAAATGTAGACTAACATATACTAAGTCCATGATTCCTTTATCTTTGAGCTATGACAGTCTTAGAGTTGGTGTATATATATATCATTTCAGGGAGGGGGAGGCTGGCCCCCACATTACAAGATGCAGTGGGGCTCACCCACCCAATGCAAAAAAAAAAAAATAACTTGAAGAGTAGTGATTATTACTTCTGTAGCTCAGGGGTTGGCATGCTGGCCTTCTAAACCAGGGGTCATGAGTTCAAAACATATTCCTGGCTATTTTGGCTCATACATACTGACCTGATAAACTGTGGATGACAAGCTACTGTGTCAGATTTTCTGGATTCTCACATCAGCTTGAATTTTCTGTAAGTAAACCATTGCATTTTCTTTAAGTAAACTGTCTTGTTCTTTAGCTGGGACAGTATTGTTAAAAGTAGAGGCCATAGCATTTAAAATATGCAATGTTGAGAGCGTGACTGACTTGTAAAAGCTCTTGGATTTGTTTTTTTTTTGTTCTGGTTTGTTCATATCTGTTTTACAGATTGATTGCCATCCTGTTTTTTTTTTTTGTTTTTTAATTAAATCTGTATATCACTGATCCAAACGTTATTCATATCTGTTTTAGATCACATGATGACCTCATTCATTCTGGATAAAAAGCTCTAGTGTCTGATTTGTCTGTCTTCTTACCTTAGTTTGAATTTTTTCCCAACCATACCACCCTTTTGCTGCTGTTTTAAAAGTCAGTGTCTCTGGCTTTCACCCCTTAATGTAGTTTGATTACCAAACTCCCTCAGTTTTTTAAGCTGATTAAGTACTTTTCCCATCCATTGTTTTACATATATCTGTAATTTTGAGAATCCACTCAGTAAACAAGTATTGCTCTTTAACTAACCTCTCTTACTACAAATCATCATTCTCAGAAAGCTCCCATCTGCTTAGCATCCTTGTCAAAGTTTATGAGGGTTATGAATAAATCCTGTGCCATCCCTGGCAGATAAAAGATTTATCTTGCTGTTTTGCACTTAATTTAATGGCTTTATCTGTTGATTTTTACACTTCAAATCTTTTTCAAGTACCCCTCATATTATACTGTTTGCTGATTGCTGAGAACTGCACTTTTGAGAAGATTTACTGACTGTGTTACTGTGTAAGTCACTACTTTGATTTTTGTTAGCACTTAATTGTTGTAGTCATGTAATGTTGGCCCTGATAAGAGGATTATATATAGGTTCCTTTGTTTTATAAATCTGATGTGTGTGAGAGGCTCTTGACTGATTCCTACAGAGCTTAGTAATGCTTGTTGTCCTCGCCTGAGCCACTGAAGTTATTTCATAGGATCATAGGAGTTTACTAGGCTATCAGCCTGAAAGTTATTTCAAGCCTACCCATTTCATCCCAATATAATACCTAAGAAATACTAGGTAATACCCAGAATTGCATTCACTAATTACTACCCATGTTCAGGAGGGTTGTGGGCGCTATCCCTGGTAAGAATTTATAGTGTCCCATCCACTCATCCAGGTTCTTCTTGAAAAGTGTTACAGAGTTGCTCTGTTTCACATGAATTGGTACCCTGTTCTATAGATGAAGAAGTCACTGGTGGACAAATCTGTCCCTCTAGTATGTCATATTTAAGTCGAAAGCCATATTTAGGTCCCTGGAATGGGTAGATTCTGTCCCGTTTGATTTAGGGATGTGCCACAATTTCATAAGGTTTGAGTCTGAGATTGCTCTGTAAGCCAGGCACAAGTCTCCCCTAAGAAGTCTATGTGATACAGAGTATAGTGGCAGGGACTTTAGCCCGTCTGTGTACGACATGTGCTGAGGTCCCTTGATTTTCTTTGTTAGAGACCTCTGAGATCTCTCCAATTGCTCCAGGCGCTTTGTATGGTACATACCAAACAGAACATTGTACTTGATTATGGGCCAGATTAGTGCAGAGTATAGAAGGTTATAACCGCCTTTGCTCTCAAGATGATGCCTTTAGTAATCAAGTGTGCTATGTAGAAAGCCTTCTTTACTACAGTATACACATGGTGGTCAAAGTTTATGTCGCAGTCAACTTGTAATCCCAGATCCCTTACGACTTCATGAGTACTTATGGTACTGTTGTTGATTTGATAGTGTGAAGGGACGTTGTTTTTGCCAAAGGGAATGATGATGCATTTCCTTACATTCAGTTTGAAACTGTTGCTCTGACCCCAGTTGTTGGTCTGCATAAGACCCTCCTGGAGTATAATGACATAATTTGGGGATTCAGTAATTGCACCCAGTTTGCAGTCATCTGCAAACTTGGTCAGCCACAACACCTTGTTTTTTTCCTGAACTTCTGAGAAGTATATACAAAACAGTAGGGGATCCAGCACTGACCCCTGTAGCACCCCACTGGTGACAGATCTGCTAGTTTAAGTGGAGTCACCCATTTTGACTGTGTGCATCCGATTTGTGAACCAGTTGGCAACCCATCTTACAACCAAGGGGTTTACATTCAGTCTGATGAGTTTATTGGTAATTCCTGAGTGTGGGATTCTGTTATCAAGATGAGGTATGCTGTGTGCACAGATCTGCCCTCATCAGTAGCCCTGATCACATTTTCAAAGAAATCCACCATATTTAACAGGCAGAAACTACCCTTGACAAGGCCAAATTGGGTTGGATCCAGGGTTTGGAGGTTGCCTATATCTTTGTTCATGAGGTCCATAATGATACATTCCATGGCCTTACAGATGAGGCTGGTCAGGCTTGTGGGTCTGTAATTCCGCAGATCTGTTTCTTGGCCACCTTTGTGGAGTGGAATAACTGTTGCTGTTCTCCATTCCGCAGGAACAAAGCCTGTGGCTATGTTATTATTGAAAAGGGTATGTAATGGTGATGCTAGTTCTTGTTTTAGCCTGTTTAGAAGACAGCCTGGAATGCTGTCTGGTCCCATAGAGGCCGTGTTTTTTGCCTTGGACAAGACTTTAATGACCTGCTCTTCAGATGTGTAGGGAGGGGGGAAAGTTTGGGGCAAGGCCTGTGATAAGTTTGGAGGGGATAAAGGAGTGAAATTTTTACCAAACCTATCCACTAGCAGATTTGCTATCTCAGTGGGGTCAGTGTGTGCAATACCGTTAGTCACCAGTTCTGTACATGCTTGAGTCCTACCTTTTAGGCTGCATATGTAGTTGTTAAAGGCCTTGTGGTTATCCTTGCCTGTGCTTGCAAATGTTTCTCAAAGATGAGCTTAGAGGATTTGACATGTTGTCTTATTTGCCTGTTGAGGCAGAGGAGGGTTTCTTTCCATTGCTGCGATGTCACCTTTGTTTTCCTAGAAGCAATTTTTTTGCATTTATTGTAAAGTTTGTTAATGCTGGGTGTCCACCATGGCAGCTTGTTTTTACTTGGGGTTCTGGCTTTGATCCTTTCTGGTACAGCTGAGTCTATACACTTAGGCAAGTGCAGGGCTTAAGTGTAAGCTTCAGTGCAGTTACTACTACCAGCTGGGGGTGGGGCTTGGAATGCATTTATAACTTTGCCTAGGAGGGTATAGTTTGCCTTGATGTAGGTTTTTAGTCTGATTACGTCCTCTGTGGGTTCTGGTGTTAGTGCCAGCTCAAAGGTGACTGATTTGTGATCAGATTTAACTAATGAGGGTCTGACAACTGTGACCATGCATCTGTTTGTCATGTTAGTGAGGACTAGCTCAAGTATATTTGTTCCTCTTGTTGGGGTATGGACAATTAGTTCCAGGTCATTTGAGTTAACAATTTTTACTAGTGAGTTAGGGTTAGCGTAGGTTTCCCAGTTGATGGTGGGATAATTGGAATCCCTCATAACCAGAGTGTTTGAAAATAGTTGGATTGACTGGGCTTCATGACCCACACAGGGCAATCTATAACTGGCTATGACTTGAATAGGCGTCTTGCTCACAGTAATCTGGACTTGGAGTAACTCCATGGAGTTGCCCAGTGTAACCAGATGGGAGGTGAATTTATTTCTAATACAGGTAGAAACACTACCTCCTTTGGTTCTCACACATTCATTTTGCAGACTGAAGGTGTGGAAAGCATTGTAGCCTTGCAATGCTAGGGTACTCTCTGAGGTCTTGAACTAGGTTTCTGTGACTGCACTAACATCTACATCTTCCAGTGATAGAAGTGCTTCCAGGGTGTGCAGTTTTTGGTTTAAGCTTCTAGTATTTAGCAGCATGACCCTTATTTTGTTTTGATTGGGAAATTTCACATTGGCAGATTTGTTTTCAAGACCTTGCCTAAAATGACACTATCGGGGAGGCAAGAGCTTTGTCCAGTAGCTGCAAGTCTAGTGGTGTGAGGTGCAAACCGTCTCTGGCAAAGTAGTGAGGTTTGTTGCCATGGCTTCCCAGGCTGACAGAAACTGGATCCCCTTTGAGTGAAAGTCCAGTGGCAGCTGGTGACTTCAAATCAAAGGGGGGCTGTAGGAGAAAGCTGAATGGCTGGGGCCAACATGAAGTGGTGTGGCCAACTAGACAGGGGTGGGGCTATGCTAAAAATACAAAAACTGGGACTTTAATTAAATATGCTGCCCAGGGTGCCACTGCCAAACTGTCACTATGAGAGTCTAATCAAGACAAGATGAATTGTAGAAGAAAAAATATTTTAATACATTGGCTACATGACAGCTTACTTAATATCTAGATGGAAACAAAAAGGTTGCGAGGCATGAAAAAATAGATTACTTTTTAAATACAATACTGGAAAGCCAGTCAAAATCAAGTATAAAAAAGCAGCACTCAACTCAAACCACTTCTCCTAGCACTTCAGTTCTAATTATAATTTATATTCATAGGTTCACAGGTTCATAGTGTGTACTAGGCTAATGGCCCTGGAGCCTTTACAAGACTAGCCCATAGGATTACCCTGACATCATGCCACCCGACCTTAATTCCCAGCGCCCATGTTGAGTAGAGCCACTGGAGTGATCCCTGGAGTGAATTTTCATTTCCTATCCACTCATCAAGATTTCTCTTGAAGAGGGCCAGTGAGGTTCTCTGCTTGACATGTATGGGAAGTCTATTCCGTAGCATGGGCAGTCTCTATTTTATGAACTTGTCCCTCCAGGATGTTCTGTTGATTGTGGTAATGATGTTGTGGTCTCTGGAGTGTGTGGTGCAGAACAATTGGGATTTCTTTAGCTTTAGCATTTCTAACAGAGCTGGGTCAGACATGGCTTTGTAAGTCAAGCAGAGATTGCCTCTGAGTAGGTAATATGAGACAGAATAGTTGGAGTTTTTGAGTCTGTCTATATAGGACAAATGTTTAAGGCCTAGGATCCTCTTTGTGAGGTACTTTTGTGGCCTCTCCAGTTGTTGCAGGTGTCTAGTGAGGTGCATGCCAAATCGGACATAGTACTCAATGATTGGCCTAATGAGGAAAGAGTAGAGAGGGACAATGACCTCTTTCTTCCTGGATGCAAAACCCTTAGTAATAAGATGTGCCACATAGAAGGACTTTCTGACCACAGTGGCAATGTGGTGGTCAAAAGAGAGGTTGTTGTCAACCTTCTGGGTTCAGTGGACTACCATCGATGTGGTAATTCATGGCAGCTTTTTTCTTCCCAAAGGGGATGACTATACATTTTTTGGCATTGAGCTTAAGGCCATGGTTCTGACACCAGTTGTTGGTTTCTGTGAGGCCTTTCTGTAGGATGTCAGCATCGCTTGAAGAGTTAATAATAACTCCCAACTTGCAATTGTCTGTGATCTTTGTCAGCCAGAGACCCTTCGTGCTGACCTGGACTTCAGAGAAGTAGATACCAAACAGGAGAGGACCCAAGACCGAACTCTATGGGAGTCCACTAGTGACTGGTCGATAGTCTGACATGGAGTCATCAACTTTCACACTGTGGGTTCTATCTGTGAGCCAGTTTGCAATCCACATAGTGATATAGGGGTTGATGCCTAGCTTAGTGAGTTTTTCTATGATTCCTGAGTGGGGAATGGTATCAAAGGCCTTGGTCAAATAGAGGTAGGCTATATAAACCACCTTGCCTTCATCCACAGCTCTGGTGACTGACTCAAAGAAGTCGACCAAGTTAAGCAGGCATGATCTACCCTTCACAAAACCAAACTGTGTGGGATCCAGAGTTTGCAGATTCCCTATATCCTTGTTTATTAGGTCCATGATGATGCATTCCATATCTTTGCATATCAGACTTGTCAGGCTAATGGGGCAATAGTTCCCAGGGTCTGTAATCACTCCTCCTTTGTGGAGAGGGATGACTGTAGCAGTGCACCATTTGGTAGGGACAAAGCCTGAGATGAGGCTGTGATTGAACAGGGTACCCAAGTGAGGTGCCAGTTCACTCTGTAGTTCATGTAGAGCACAGCCAGGGATATTGTCAAGTCCCATAGAAGCTGTATTCTTGGCCTTGGACAGGGCTGTTTTAACCTGTGCAGCAGTAATACTGGGTGCCTGGCAATCTAATGGCATTGTAATTGGTCCTCTGGGGGGAAGGGGTAACGTTGGCACCGAATCTGTTGGCCAGTATATTGGCAATATCTGTTGGCTCAGTATAGGATGTACCATTTTGCAGTAGCTCAGAGCAAATCTGGGTATTGCCGTGGAGATTCCTTACATAACTATAGAAGGCCTTGTGATTGTCTCTACTATCTGCTACAATTCTGTTTTCATAGATAGCTTTGGAGGAATTGATGAGGGATCTCAACCTTTTGTTGAGGCTGATAAGGGAGTTTTTCCAGTCTTGGGACTTTACCTTATTTTGCATCAGTTTCATCCTTCTGTTGTAGGTTTGTTTATGGCAGGGGACCACCAGATTGGCTTCCTTTTTTTGTTGGAGAGCATCTTGGTTCTATTGTGTATGAAGAGATCTATGCATTTGTATATTTGTTCGTACAGTGCATTGGTGTATGATTTAGCGGTCATGCAACTATTCTCAATTTGCATCGGTGCCGTGAAGTTAGCCACCTCTGTTTTTAGGAGCCCAAAGTTAGCTTTGGAGACATTTTTTATGGTGATTTCCTTTGCAGGGGGCTTTATAAATGTACCAAGTAACATGCTGAAAGTAGCAATCTCTGTGATAGCCCCACTTATAAAAATTATTCTTATCCAAAAAAGACCTGCTGCCTGACAACAACTACCTATTTGTTTCATGGGGAAGACATGATCAAAGTAAAAAATTAACAGCAGACAAGAAACAAACTCAAGATAAATTGCTTAAAGGATTACTGCACAGGTTATGGACAACACATGATAGATTGGCATTCTGTTTAGTTTACGAGTAAAGTCTGCAAAGATGATTGCAAGTCTCCAACAAATGTAATGAGCTTTTGAAAATACTGTAATCCTGTCCTTTATTACAAATACTGTCATATGCATTTCAGTACTTAAGGTGTATACACTATCTAGTTATGTAAATATTCTCTGCATGGCAACAACAAAAAGGCTTTCAATGTTGGTAATTCTTTAACAGTATGCTTATTAAAGCTTACTTCCATCTTACAGTCTCAGACAAGCTTACCTGAGGGTCATTAAAGCATTGCTACTTAAACACAGAGCAACAGGCACTGCAACAACATGCATTTTCTGAATAAGAAGAAGCATAAATCAACAGTATAAAAATATGACAGAAAACCAGAACATTCTGCAAAATCAAGGACAGATGAAAAGCCACTTTAATACTTGTGTCTACCTTGGATGGGGGGATACAGTGCACACTTACACTTGCTTAAACACATCCAGAGTCACTAAAAGGGAGAGTGGGGTACAACAAGTATGCAACAATTTGAAATGTCTCTGTATTAGTATGAATTTTCTGAAGGGTAAGAAATCTGAAGCTAAAATGTCTGTCATTATTTTCTAAATTCAATCTTTAATGATTTGCCACTTATTTGCCAGAAGACCACAATCTTATGAAAAAAACAACCAAAAATGTGATGCAAAAATATAAAATAGCCACACAAAACAGCTGGGAACCTGTCAAAGAAGGGATACTTTTTTTAATATTAGTACTGTTAACTTGAGCAGCTGACAAAATAAGCGAATCTACATGCATTTCTGAAATTAAAAGTAATCTATAACTCTGATCATTACAATTATTAATTGTAAACATTTTCTTCCATATTTGCCATATTGTGGAAGGATTATTAGGGGAGAGCAACATTTTGAACCAAAGTGGGGACAGTTGAGGGGACTGGATAGTTTGGTCCTTTCGAGATGGAATTCCCTTGGTAAGCTGCAAATCAGAGCGTATTGGTGGTCGAATACTGCGCAGGAGAAGTTACTGAAATGGTTCTTCTTGAGTGAAAAGACCTCCGATTGAATTGTCATGTGTAAAGAGGCTGGCCACTTTCTTTTTTTTTTTTTCAAAACAGGTTTATTGTTTTAACATATAAGAGAAATATCATAACAATTTTATACAAGTAATTAAAAATATGTATTATTATAATATTCAACAAAACAACTAAAGTATTTACAAAGACATCCACTACAATCAGATCAATTAATTAAACTAAAATACCATGCTATTGAAATTAAAATTTTTTTAACAAATTTTGTAAATTATCCCATACAATAAAATAAGATGTTTTTCTATTTGTTCTAGTCCTAATTGTGTTTATTTCCATATGGCACACTATATTCATAACATTTTAAATTCATTGAACGAAGGAGGTGTATCTGAAATCCAATTTCTAGTTATTATTTTCCTAGCCACTGCTAGAATAGACCATAACAAGGGAAGCTTAACCTTTTAACACTATGAGGTACAGGTGTGTTGAATAATATAAGAGATTTAGAAATAATGAAATTATCTGTAAAAAGAGCCTGCAAAAATTCATTAATTGACTTCCAGTATTCTTTCAATTTTATACAGTCATAAAACATATGAGCCCAGTCAGCATTAATTTCTACATTACATCTCTTACATAGATTATCTTTATTATTTATTTTATTCATCATCAAAGGTGTATAAAAAGATCTATGTAAAAATTTCCATGTATAAAGTCTCCAGACAACGGAAGACGTAGTTCTATAAGCAGATTCCAATATATATTGTTTATCTTGTTGATTTGGTGGGTCCCCATTAATAGAAGTGAAATAATTCCAGTATGAATCTACACTGTAAAAAGTTTCTTGTCTGATAACTTTATGTATGTATGAAAGTTTACCTTTATCAGAAACTTTATGTTGTAAATTTAATATCAATGGCTGGCCACTTTCTGATCTGTGTCCGAAGAGCAGAATTTGAATGATTTTCAATACCGGAGGCTCAGGTAGGAAGAATTTGCCTTTTTTCTGTTTTAGATCAGGGACTAGGTTACAGTATATTGTTGTCAAGATTTGTTTTTCAGATCAGGGACAAAAGGAAGTACTGTATATTTGGTCATAGATCAGAGTAACAGAATAAGGTAGGCAGTTATTCTAGATAAACTGTAAACAGGAACTAAGATCTTGATATCACGTGATAAAAAAGGGTTACATAACATTTTCTTTGACATGGGTAATCAGTGCACTAAAACCTCGCGAGATCCGCCCCTAACCGAAGATGCAAAATACATGCAATTACAGCGTTCTGATAACGTTAGGTATTATACGAAATGGGTTAATAAATATGAATTTGATGGTAAACTAGATAAACCTTCACTAGTTAAACTCCTTAAACAGCTTAAATCTGATGCAGGAGGTCAGGCAAAAAAGCAACGCCAACTAGGCATACCTCAAGCACACAGGTGGATTGAGGAAGCAAATCGTAGAGAACAGAAGCTTAAAAATTCAAAAACATTATTTTTAGACAAAGAGGATAATAACTTGGTAATAGCTACTGCTCCTCCTCCTCCATTGCCCCCTCCCTTACCCTTTTCAGGATATGAAGCGAGTGGACAGGCTGGTCCACCTCCGCGTTATCCTGAAGTTTCAGTAAGACCACAACCATTTGTTAGAGATCCTATTGAGACTAGGTCCCGAACACGTAAAACACATAGGGACACAGAATCATACCAAATAGAGAGAAATCTACAGGATGAGAGTGAGGAAGAAATATGCCCACTTATAGAAGTTCCAAATCCTCAGGCAGGACAGGAAGGGCAGGACCCAACACTCTTAGTATATAGACCATGGACACCGGAAGACATCTGGAAGGCTACTGAGGGAATCCCCCATCTGAAAGTTAATTTTACGAAATTTTTAGAAGATTTACAAGGCATGAGGTTAAGTTACCACTTGAATGGGGAAGAAGTAGAAAAAGTAGTAAGACAAATTATAGGTCCAGATTGGCACATGATTTGTGGCACCTGGAATCCTCGTAATGCAGAACTTAGGCCACTCCCACATAGTGACGCAGAGTTAGACAACAGAGTGAAAGGTCTGACAGACCGAATCTCTTGAGAAATGGAAACCTAGAGCAGACTGGACTTGCATTAATCAATGCATACAACAGGAAAATGAGACAATAGATGGATATTATGCTAGATTATTAGAATGTTTTAATAATCATAGCAGTATGTCGGTTCCTGAGAACCAAACGAATGATTCTCCGTATGAACAACAATTAAAAAATGCATTTTTGAAGGGTTGCATTGCACCTATTAGTAGCTTCATTACGAAGCATATGATAGATCATCGAACAGGGAGGCTACAAGCCTTACTCGAATATGCTAGACATGCTGAGAGACATTTTAATAGTAAAAAGAAAAAGAAGGCACAAGTCTTCACTGCTGAAGATGGAGCTGAAGTATTTGTATTACAGTCAGGTAAAAAGGGCAAGAAGAATGCCCAGGGAAACAAACAGTCTGATAAACGATCAGAAGATTTTGAAGAGAGGAAAAAGAGAGGTGAATGCTTCAAATGCGGGAAAAAGGGCATCTAGCAAGGGATTATAGGCAAAACAAAAAGGTAATTACAGAAGATAAAGGAGATGAGGACTGACTATATGATAGTGAGGATACATCAAGTGAAAGTCAGAAATCATCAGAAAAAGGTAAGAAACAAAAAGTAAATGTAAATGTGATAGAAGGAGTAGAGGAAGTGCAAATAGATATGGAGGATGAAGAAAGTGAAATTTTGGACTTAGCATTATTGAGCTTAGAGCTCTACTTAGCAGATACGAAACCGGAAGTTACACTTCTGGTGGAGGGAAGGGAAGACAAATTCCTGTGTGACTCAGGAGCATCACGGACTTTGATATACACCTCCAAGTTACCAGAACATTCTGAATCACCTGATTATATACTAGTAAAAGCCGCAAATGGACAGCTATACAGGGAACCACTTTCCCATGATATAGCAATAACTGACCCTGTTTCAGGTATGACCCAGAGAAGTAAAATAGTTGTGTCTGCAAAGTGTCCAGTAAACCTATTGGGCAGGGACCTTATGCAGATATTTGGCATAGCAGTAGTTCCAACTGTACAAGGTATGGAGGCACAGAGACAAATGGATACCTTTGTAGTGCGATCGGAGGGTGAAACCTTTTATTGGTACAGCCAGGACCTAGTCACGACTGGTCCAGGGGCAGTGACTGAGGAGCTGATGAACGTAGCCATCAGTAAAGCCCCCTCTCTTGACACTGATCGACAGCAGTTGTTACACTGTACTCTATACTACTGTACTAAACCAGGACCTGATAGAGAGTATGAGCAAGAACTGTTTAGAAATCGTGCAACTAGATTGGTTTTGCGTACTTTGTACTGGGATACTGAGGGGAACAGTGTAGTTAGCTGTTCATTACCTCAAGAATTCCTTGCATTGTATAGATCAAATCAGTTACCACATGTCAGCTTGACAAAGAACAAAAGTGTCAAATGGGCAGATTTAGGAGAAAAATTAACAAGATGGGAGAAACAGACTGATTTAGAACTGTTAGAACAAGGGATACAAAAACAAAAACTGAATTGGTTGACACAGACACATCCAGCTGTACACTTGCAATCTAGCGAGGACAGCTGATTAGCATTCTTATTAGAAGAAGAAGAAAAGACCTTATGTGAAATTCCAACAACTCTCTGGTCAACAGGCAAGTCAGATGTAGGACTTATTCGAACAGCAGGACCAGTTACAATAACCCCAAAGTCAGCTTTCAGACCACAGAAAAGACAATACCCTTTGAGAAAGGATGCAGAAAAAGGAATTAAGCCTATAATAGCAGCATTACTCAAAGAAGGAGTACTGGTAGAATCTCCTGATTCACCATGTAATACACCCCTATTTCCTGTTAAAAAGCAAACGGGGAATGGTGGATGGTACAAGATTTACAAGCTGTAAACAATGCAGTAATACCTAGAGCACCCACGGTGCCAGACCCACATACTTTGTTAAATGATTTAGAACCGCAACAGAAGTATTTCTCTGTGGTAGATATTAGCAATGCTTTCTTTTCAATACCTATACATCCTGATAGTCAATATTGGTTTGCATTTACATTTCAGGGTAAAAGGTATACATATACTCGACTACCACAGGGATATTGTGAGAGCCCAACAATTTTTGCACAAGAAATGGCTAGCAACCTGGCAGGATTTACCCCACCGGGAGGTAGTCAAATTCTACTTTATGTAGATGACATCTTACTAGCAGCCCCCACCCAGCAACAGTGCAGGGAGGATACAGTAGCATTATTGAAATTTTTAGCAACACAAGGACACAAAGTAAACAAAAGTAAGTTACAACTTTGGAGAAAACAAGTTGGATACCTAGGATATGTAATATCCAATGAAGGTAGAATACTAGATGAGGAAAGAAAAACAGCGATTTTGCAAGCACCCAAACCAACAACCAAGAAAGAAATGATGTCTTTCTTAGGTACAACTAATTTGTGTCGGAGCTGGATACCAAATTATAATTTGGAATCTGCTCCACTGACTGATTTGATATATAAGACACCAATGGCAGCACAAGATATTTTACAATGGACAACTGAAACAGAAATGGCTTTCTGCAGGTTGAAGCAGTTGATAGCTTCTTCATTAGTTTTAGGACTTCCAAATTATCATAAACGGTTCTTTCAGACTGTAGATTGTAAGCAAGGATATATGATGTCAGTATTGACGCAACAACATGGGGACAAGCAACGCCCCATAGCCTACTATTCATCACAGTTAGACCCAGTGGCGCGATCTTTGCCTCACTGTGTACAAGCAGTAGTTGCAGCCACAATGGCAGTACAGGCTTCGGCCTCAGTGGTGTTATTCCACCCTCTCACATTGAGAGTGCCTCATGCAGTTGTAATAATTTTACTGCAAGAGAAAATGGCATACATTTCTCCTGCTAGACATCTTTCATGTATGACTATACTGCTGAGCCAACCTCATATGACAATTGAACGATGTACGACATTGAATCCATCAACATTACTTCCAACTCCTGTGGAGGGCACACCACACAGCTGTCTGCAGGAAATTGAACAGTTAGCTTTACCTAGACAAGATCTTACAGATATGCCCTTGAATAATGCCGAGGTGACATATTATGTGGACGGCTCATGCAGAAGGGGTCCTACAGGAATGAATCTGGTAGGGTATGCAGTAGTTACAGACACTGAAATTTTAGAAGCTCAATCCTTACCACACAACTTATCTGCACAAGCAGCTGAATTGATAGCTTTGATGAGAGCATGTACTTTAGCAAAAAACGAGTGTGTAAACATATATACTGACAGTCAGTATGCTTTTTCTACAGTACATGTATTTGCACAACAATGGAAAAATAGAGGAATGATAACATCCAGTGGAAAACCTATTAATCATGTGCAATTTATTTTGGAGTTATTAGAATCTATTCAGTTACCTACCAAAGTAGCTATTTGTAAATGTGTAGCTCATACAAAACAGCAGGATAAGATTTCGAAAGGCAATGCATGAGCTGATGCAGCTGCAAAGCAAGCAGCCTCAGACTCAGAAACTGTACTTTTAAATGAGGAATTACAACCCTCTGAGATTTTAGATTTAGACATGTTAAAAACAATGCAGATGCTTACTACAAAAGCAGAAAAACAAAAATAGGTAAAACGAGGTGCAATTCTTGAGAATGGACTGTACATTTCCAAAGAAAGAAAACCGATATTGCCGTCTAATTTATTTAGATATGCAGCTTTGTTGAGCCATGGGCAGTGCCATGTCTCAACAGGGGGGTGGTACAGTTAGTAAATCGAATATTCCAAACATATGGATACATAAACTACACAAAAAAATGTTGTGCAGCTTGTCATACTTGTAACAAGCATCATGCACAAGGAGCATTTAAAACCAAGCAAGGAAGTTTTCCTATACCACCATACCCGTTCCATACTATTTGTATGGATTTCACAGAATTGAATAAATGTGAAGGGAAAAAGTTTTGTTTAGTTATTGTAGACATGTTTTCTAAATGGGTAGAAGCTTTTCCAACCAAAAACCCGGATGCAGCAACAGTAGCAAGAGCCTTGATAAAAGAAGTAATCCCTAGATTTGGCATTCCGGAGAGGATTTATAGTGACAATGGCACACATTTTGTGAATCAGATGATTCACCAACTTGGGAGATTTTTTGGTATCTCCTTGAAGAACCATTGTGCTTACCACCCACAGTCAGCAGGACTGGTGGAAAGGTACAATGGTACCCTAAAGAACAAGTTAAGGAAGCTAGTAGAAGAGACCCAAAAGAATTGGATATACTGTCTGCCTTTAGCACTGCTGAGTATGAGAACAGTTCCAAATGCAAAGGGTTTGACTCCCTTTGAAATGATTTTTGGGAGAGCATATTATGTGCCTCAGTGGAAAGCTCTCATGCCTGCAGAGCAGGAGACTGACAGTTCATTAGCTAGTTATATGAAAAAACTGTTAACAAATAAATCTGTTTTGCAGTTTAACTCTTTTTCAGAAGAAGCAGTCTTGGCTCCTGGGACATACATCTGGCTGAAAGTGACGAAAAGGAAGAATTGGGCGAGTCCAAAGTGGGAGGGACCATACCAGGTTCTGTTGGCAATGCCTACTGCAGTTAGAGTGGCCGAGAGGACGTCCTGGGTTCATTTAATGCATTGTAAACCGGTAAAGAACTTTCAACTTGATAAAAACTTTGAGACTGATACACAACCAGACCGAGATGGCCAAAAACAAAGTGAATAGAAGTTTAGATCAACCCCAGAGATGTTGCATAATCATTTTGTTGTGTGTACATTTATTAACTGTAATTGTGACAATTTTCCTCTTGCTGTGGTTTATCCTGCACACAACCACACAATTGAAAGTGGGAAGGCGTGATGAAACGTCTATAGACTGGCATCCAAATTTTAACACATACCTGGCCATGAAACATGTGTATGCAGAGACTATGAACATTTCAAATTGCTGGGTTTGTACAGCTATACCAACAGCATATGGAGGACTGGTAATGTCCGCTGTCCCTTTGGGGATAAATGAGACTTGGGAGAATTTACTTTTCGACACAGGAACTGTGAGATCACAGGACAAAATAGCTTTATTTTTACCTGTCACACAAAAAGGAGTTGTATGTTTCTACAAAAATGACACTCTCCAGGTGGGCTGGAGCAATTGTAACATAACTATTTCTTACCGATGTTATATTAAGAATAGTAATGGCAATACTTTTTGCAATACTAATTATGACTCGTATTTAAGCTCATTGAAACAACTATGAGTGACATTCAAAAAAATCCAGTTTTGTTTAAACAATTGTCAGTTATAGATCAGAAAATGTTTCATGCAGGGCTAATGCGTATTAGTACTAAAGTAGAAAACTGTTATTTTATTTGTGGGAAAAAAGACATATAAATGGTTACCTGAGAATTGGTCCGGCAGTTGTTTTTTGGGTTACTTGGTTCCGGCAATAAGACATACTGCAGAATTACCTTTGGGTAAGATACAAAATGTAAGAGAAACAGCTCGAAAATCTGAAGGTCCAGTTAAGAAACCTGTGAATCCAGTTGGGAAGATCGAAGCTGGTTGGAAAGACCATAATTCAGTAAAAGACAAAGGTGAATTGACTCATATGGACTTGAGTGACAGTGTTATATCCTGGGCAGGAATACTCCCAGCTTATGGAGCAGTCAAATCGATCTGGGAGCTGAGGAAGTTGTCGAAACTTCTCGAAGTAATGAGTAATGCAACTTTTTCCACCCTAGAATTGGTGACTGATGAACTGAATGCAATGAGAACTGTTGTGCTACAAAATAGGATGGCTCTTGACTTCACCCTAGCGGCGAGAGGTGGTACGTGTGCGCTTATCAAAGAAGAATGCTGTGCTTTTATTCCTGACAATCGTCACGAGATAAATAACCACCTAGAGGTAATTCAGCAAGTATCAGCCATGACTGAACCAGGCCCAAACCCACTGATGGACTTTTTCCAGAATCTATTTGGGGGGTGGGGTTCCATCCTAATGAATATTCTGATTGCCATTTGTGTGGGTATACTCCTAATAGGGGCATGTGTTTGCTGTGGAATTCCCTGCATGAAAAGTTTAATCAAAAATTTTATTGATGTATCTGTTACTGAAACTTTCTACCAAGATATTGAAATTAAAAGATTGATTTCAGATGACGCTTTTTCTGAAGTATAGATTAAATGACTCACCTAGCTGAAAAATCCTGAGCGGAAAAGGCTAGGAGATGAAACGACACTATGCATACTTAAAAATAGAATAAAACGTATTAATAGGGGGAAAATGTTAGAAAAATGTGTATTTGAATACATGAGAAATGCTAGTTTAAAAGCAAAGTAGTATATAATGCATTTTATTCTATTAATCATATAGTAGTAAAATTAATTCATGTCTAAATGTGAAGTAGTTTTGAAACTGCAGTGTGGCTTGAAGCAAAAGCTGATCCCTGACCCTGACAGAATGCTAGCTTAGTAAGTTTTAATGTTTATGCTTTTCACAAGTGATTATCTGCTGGGTCAGGAAATTAAATGTGTGAAATAATGAAATCTTTTGCTCTTTTCTGGCAGAATGAGATGGCCTTGTATATGTGTTACTTAGATATCACGCAGCTGTGTGAGAAAGTGTAACAGAACAAAGACATGCATTAAAAGACTGAAGCTGCTATTGTATTCGAACTGATATGAAACCTTGAATAAATAACTTTACAGAAAGACATTATGACTGACCAGCTGGATAGCAAGGCCATATTGTATCTAAAGGAAAAGTTTTTTTTAAATATACAGCATCAGCAAACTTAATGAATGAAGAATTGTAAGCTAAACACTATTTGTAAGCAAGTAACACTAACACTTGTGAGAGATGCAGCTATTTAGCCAGACTGGAGGCTGAGCTCTCTCAACTCAGGACTGGCAAGACCAGGCAGGAGGAGAAGGCAACTACACACACCATAATACCAGTCTCACATAACTCAACCACACCACTGAATCAAACACATAAACACACTAAGACATACTCGGAGGCTCTAAGTAAAAATTTACCTAAACAGCAGAGGCCTCCAAAGCAGACACCCAAGCAACTGCAAACTCAATACACCACACAAACAACACATAAACAACAAAATCAGTGTGCAAAGCAGTCACTGCCCTTAAGGCCAAATACAACACCAAACATACTTGTCATAGGTGACTCCATAGTCAGACACACTGACGTCCCGCTCACCAGACTGAGTAAGGAGAAGGTCACAGTAAGCTGCCTGTCGGGCGCTAGAATCCGCCACATAACGCAAGCACTCAGGTCTCTCAACAGCAGGTACAAGTACGACTCAGTCATTGTCCACGCTGGTGTCAATGACCTGAGACGTACCTCATTGGACTACATGAAAAGAGACATTGAGGAGCTCTCTGATTATGTAGCCCAGGCAGGTATGACCCTGACCTTGAGCAGTATCTTACCTTCACCTAGAATGATGCCACAATACAGTGATAAGATGATCAGCTTTAATAATTGGCTTAAATTCTGGTGTCATTCAAAGGGGATCCAATGTCTGTCTGCCTGGGATGACATGCTGGACAAGCCACGTTGCTTCACAAGGGACGGCTTGCACCTGTCACCCCTAGGCTTCCGGATATTGGCAAAGGTTCTTGCCACCCCCATAGTGCCTTTTTTAGGCAAGGCTCAAATTCTAAACCTACCACCCTAGAACACAAAAAAGGAAAAAAAACTAAGGGTAATGCTGCTCAATGCCAGAAGTCTCAATCTCAAGATGCATGCACTCGAGGCCCTTCTCAGTATGGAGAACATCGATGTCTGTGCTGTGACAGAAACCTGGTTCAAGGCTCCTGAGAGCACCCCAGCACTATCAGGTTTCACCTCATATCATGCATTCCGGCCCCAAAATCCGGACAACACCAAGAAAGGAGGGGGGGTGTCCATATTCATAAAGGACACCCACACCTCAAGGTTGGTGGCAATGCACGATGCATCGGAGACCATCCAGGTGCAATTAACCATAGGTAAGACTGCTCTGCAATTTGTAGCATGTTACAGGCCACCCTCTCAAACTCAGGAACCTCACATGGCCTTCCTGAAAACATTGGAGGGGATATATGTATCTCTAAACACCATCATACTAGGTGACGTCAACTACCCTAATATAGACTGGGAACACTACTCAAGCCCAAACACTCTAGCCCAAAGGTTCCTGGAGTTCATAAACTCAAATGCCATGGAACAACTAGTCACCATCCACACAAGAGGAGAAAACATACTTGATCTCATCATCATGAACATGGGATCACAATGTTCAACACCGGAAGTATACCCCTCACTGGTGAGATCAGATCATAAACTAATCTCGCTGGAGGTCCTCATCCCGCCCCCACCTGAAATAAAAAAGACCACAGTGAAAAACTTCTCAAAAGCCGACTTCACACTTCTAAAAACTAGTGTGGTCTCCTTTAAGACCCCTGAGCCAGTGGTAAACATTACTCAAACCGCTGAATCACTTACAAATGCCTTCTACCAGCACCTACAGGACTGCATGGATCAGGCAATCCCAAACAAAACTAAGACTCTTTGTACCAAAGGCAAGCATCCAGTCTGGTGGACCCCAGCCATAAACAAGCTCTACAACAAAAGGAGGAAGCTACTACAAGATAGAGCAAAATCCTTGAAAGGTAAGACACCTTTGATCATTATAAGTAAAACTAAGAGCTCTCATAAAATCATCCAAGGCAAATTTTGAGAGAAAAATTGCCAAGGACTCAAAAGACAATCATAAGGCCTTCTTTAGCTATGTTAGAAACCTAGGAGGAAACTCCCAGATATGCTCAGAATTAGTTCAAAATGATGTGAAGATTACTGAACCTACACACATTGCCAACATACTGGCTGACAGGTTCAGTGCAAACTTCTCCCCCCCCCAAAAGGAGAGATATCTATACCAGAGGATTGTAGCCCCCCAAACATCTCCAACGCCCAGGTGAGAACTGCTCTCTCCAAGGCAAAAAACACAGCATCCATGGGACTGGATGGTGTCCCCGGCTGTGTGCTCCACAAACTCAATGAGGAATTAAACCCGCAGTTAGGACAGCTGTTTAATCTTAGCCTCACCTCAGGATATGTACCCAAGGAGTGGCGCACGGCGACTGTGGTCCCACTTCACAAGGGCGGTGCCTCCACCGACCCTGGAAATCACTGTCCCATTAGCTTGACAAGCCTTATCTGCAAAGCCATGGAGAGGATCATAATGGAACTCATAAATAAAGACATAGGGAACTTGCAGACTTTGGATCCAACCCAGTTTGGCTTTGTCAAAGGCAGATCATGCCTTTTAAACTTGGTTGACTTTTCGAGACAGTCACCAAGGCCATTGATGAGGGAAAGGCAGTCCATACAGCCTACCTTGACCTGGCAAAGGCCTTCGACACAATACCCCACTCGGTATCATCGAAAAACTCATCAGCTTGAATGTAAACCCATACATCACAAGATGGGTTGCAAACTGGCTAAGTGACAGAACCCACAGGGTCAGAGTTGCTGGAGCCATGTCAGACTCAAAGCCTGTCACAAGTGGTGTCCCACAGGGCTCAGTCCTGGGTCCACTCTTGTTCGGCATCTACTTTTCTGAAGTACAAGCAAACGCAGGAGGGTTATGGCTGACAAAGTTTGCAGATGACTGCAAACTGGGCCATAGTCGAAAACACATCTGACACAGATATCCTTCAGAAGGGTCTCACAGAAATGGATAACTGGTGCCAGAGCCATGGCCTAAAGTTAAACGCCAAGAAATGCATAGTCATACCCTTCGAGAAAAACAAGGTTACCCCTAGCTACCATATAGGTGGCAATCCACTGAGCACAGAAGAAGTCATCAGGGATCTGGGGACCCAGGTTGACAGTAGCCTTCGCTTGACACTCATGTTGCTAAAGTAGTTAGGAAAACCTTCTACATTGCCCACCTGATCATGAAGGGATTCACATCTAGATCAAGGAGGTCATTGTCCCCTGTACTCATCACTCATTAGACCTATGATTGAGTACAATGCCCCATTCGGAATGTATCTGACCCGACACCTGCAGCAGCTGGAAAGGCCCCAAAAGTTCCTCACCAAAAGGATAAAGGGTCTCAAAATATGTCTTATGCTGCCCGACTGAAAGAACTCCAGCTCTATTCAGTCTCATACCGCTTGCTCAGAGGTGACCTGTGCCTGACATATAAGGCCATGTCAAACCCAGATTTGATGAATATGCTTCACCTCAAAAATCTAGATCCCTCAGAACCACAAGGGCGGAGACTTAAACCTTGACACGGTTATTAATAGAACGTGCTGGAGGGACAGATTCATCACCCAGAGACTCCCTATGCTGTGGAACAAAATCCCGGTACATGTGAGGCAGAGCACCTCGCTGGCCTTGTTCAAGAGGAATCTTGACCAATGGATGGGAGATCGCAGATATACCCCAGGGATTACTTCAGTGTCACTGCTTGACAGAGGCACAGCAAAATAATAGGCATAGTTTTATTCAAACTAAAGGGGTGGCGAAAGCCAAATAACTATGGGCTAGGCTTATAAATGCCCTTGGGCCGATAGCCTAGTATGAACCTATGAACCTATGTACCTATAAAGTGATGTAGATGCCCTGTGACATATCATGTCAGTAAAGTGGGCATAGCTTGAATGTTAAACCTATATAAAATTGTGTGCTTCCTGTTTCATGTCAGACAAAATTCTGTACTTGTATGTTTTTTTGCCTCCTGGTGTACACTAGTAAACTTTTGAATCTGAACCTCCTGTGTATTGAATTCTGAATTTTATTTAACAGTTTTGTGTTACATTTTTTAACCATGGTTCAAATGACAAATTCACTACCGTAACAGGAACAGGCAAGCAAAAACTGAGGGTAATGCTACTCAATGCTAGAAGTCTACATCTCAAAATGCACTCACTCGAGGCACTCCTTAAAATGGAGAACATCGATATCTGTACAGTGACTGAGACCTGGTTCAAAACTCCAGAGAGCACCCCTGCACTACCAGGCTATAACTCAAACCACACTTTTCATCCATGTAACCTGGACAGAAACACCAAAGGCAGAGGTGTGTCCATATTCATTAAGGATATCCACACATCCAGGCTAGATGCTCAGCATAGTGCATCCAAGGTTATCCAAGTGCAACTAACTATGGGCAAAACTGCAATCCAAATTGTAGCTTGCTACAGATCCCCCACCATGCCCCAAGATTCCTACTCCTCTTTTCTTGATGTACTGGAAAATATTATGGTTCAACCAAACACCCTAATAATGGGTGACTTCAACTACCCCACCATTAACTGGGAAAACTACGCATGTACCAACTCCTTAGCTCAACGCTTTCTGGAATTCATAAACTCCAATGCCCTGGACCAACTTATCCACACCCCCACCAGGGGCAACAATATCCTAGACCTAGTCATTACCAACATGAGTGACGTGTGTTCCACACCTGAAGTCAACTCCTCATTGGTCTGATCCGACCATAAGCTAATCACCCTTGATATCCACATCCCACTCCCAATTAAAGAAACCATGGTAAAATATTTCTCCAAAGCCAACTTCATGCTTCTTAAGACAGAAGTGGTGAACTTCATGATACCCATGCAGATGGACAATACAGTTACAACTGCTGAATCCTACAAAAATGCACTCTATAAGCACTTACATGAGTGCATGGATCATGCTATCCCAAACAGAACCAAAACTCTATCCTCCAAAAAAAGGAAGCCAGTCTGGTGGTCCCCTGCCATAAACAAACTGTACAACAGAAGGAAGAAACTGTTGCAAAAGAGGGTAAAATCCCATGAGTGGAGGAGCTCCCTGGTCAGCCTCAGTAAGAAGCTGAGATCCCTTATAAGATCCTCCAAAGCTAGCTATGAAAACAAAATTGCCACTAATTCTAAGGGCAACCACAAATCATTCTATAGCTATGTCAAGAATCACAATGGCAACACCCAGATCTGCTCTGAGTTACAGCACAACGGCATGAAAATTACTGAACCAACTGATATTGCCAACATCCTTTCAGATAGGTTCAGTGCTAACTTTACCCCTCCTCATCCCCTAAAGGGCTCACATCTATACAGGAAGTATGCAGAGTCCCTGTAATCACAACTACGCAGGTAAAAGCTGCACTCTCTAAAGCCACACATCCATTGGACCGGACAACATCCCAGGCTGCATTTTACATGAACTTCAGAATGAATTGGCTCCCCACCTAAGCACCATGTTCAATAATAGCCTCGTATCAGGTTGTGTGCTCACTGAATGGCACACAACAACAGTTATCCCACTCCACAAAGGGGAAGCCACCACTGATCCCCGGAACTATCGCCCTATTAGTCTGACAAGCTTGATCTGCAAGGCCATGGAACTCATAAATAAAGACATTGGTAACATCCAAACTCTGGATCCCACCCAGTTCGGGTTTTTGAAAGGCAGATCATGCCTCATGAACCTGATTCACTTCTTTGCAGCAGTCAGCAAAGTTGTAGATGAGGGTAAGGTGTTTCACACAGCCTATCTTGACCTCGCCAAGGCTTTCGACATCATCCCCCATTCTGGAGTTATAGCTAAACTCACTAAACTAGGTATAATTCCCTACATCACAAGATGGGTTGCCAACTGGCTCACTGACAGAACCCACACTGTAAAAGTTGTAGACTCCAAATCTGACCTCAAACCAGTGACAGCTGGAGTACCAGAGAGTTCAGTCCTTGGACCTCTCCTGTTTGGTATCTACTTCTCTGAACTACAGGCTAACACAGAAGGCCTCTAGCTAATGAAATTCACAGATGACTGCAAACTAGGAGCCAAAGTCGTCCCCAAACGATGTGGACATCTTACAGAAGGGCCTCTCTGAGACAGATGCCTGGTGTCAGAGCCATGGCCTCAAACTCAATGCCAGAAAGTGCAGTGTCATCCCCTTTGGTAAAAACTCAGTACCCATGAACTACCACATAGGCAGCAATCTACTTAACACTGAATGTGTGATAAGAGACCAGGTGGGCAGTAGTCTCTCCTTTGATAGTCACATCGCCACAGTAGTCAGGAAGTCCTTCTACGTGGCACACCTCATCATAAAAGGGTTCTCATCCAGAAAAAAAAGAGGCCATTGTTCCCCTCTACTCGACACTCATTAGACCCATTATAGAGTACAATGCCCCTTTTGGAATGTACCTCACAAGACATCTGCAGCAGCTGGAAAGGCCACAGAAGTACCTCACAAAGAGGATTACTGGCCTCAAACAAATGCCCTACACTGACCTTCTCAAGAAACTCCAGCTTTACTCCGTAGCATATCGCCTACTCCGAGGTGATCTCTGCCTAACATATAAAGGTATGTCAAACCCAGAGCTGTTGGTGATGCTACACCTAAAGAAATCCCAATCCCTCTGAGTACACTCTCTAGGGACCTAAACCTTGTCCCCAAAATAAACAGGACATGCTGGAGGGATAGATTCCTGTCCCAGAGACTTCCCATACTCTGGAACAGGCTACCCATCTATGTCAAGCAAAGTTCTTCATGAGCACTCTTCAAGTAAAATCTTGATGAGTTGATGGGAAATAGGAAATACACCCCGGGTATCACTTCTGTGCTTCTGCTCGACAGTGGCACAGGAAAATAACTTTCTTGGGTGGCGTAAGCCAGGGAACCTTGTTGGCTAGGCTTACATAGGCCCTAGGGCTGATAGCCAAGTACCTACCTATGAAACTATGAACCTATGAACCATGTACTTTCTAATAAATATGAAGTCTGAAATTCAAATGCCTGTCATTATTTAGTGAATTCAAAATCCAGAAAACCACAAATTTCACAAGAAAAAAATATGAGACAAACATTTCAAAAGTGGTGGTGGGTAGGGTATTCAAGCTCTTGCTACCTGCTCCCAAGGTACAGGATTTGTGTCTAGTCACCAGGTATATGGGGCATTTCATACACACACACACACACACACACACACACACACACACACACACACACACACACACACACACACACACGCACACACGCACACACACACACACACACACACACACACTACCTCAGTAGCACAGTCTGTTGATTCCATTCCTGCAAAGTTAAATCTGTTGATCAAAGCAAAAAGCCCAGCTTCATTGCTGCAAAGTTCATCTCCATTCCTGCATTAAAAAGCCTGCAAGAGCAAAGTCCTTTCCCTTCCTGCGAGAGCAAGCTGCTACTCAGCCTTCAGACGTTGCAGTCTGATCCCATTCCATTCTTTGCAGTTACTGTTGAATGCTGTCTTCCTAATCTGGACTGTCTAACCAGCAGTCCAGATTCTGTGTGCATGCACTGGACTGGTTCACCAGCAGTCTGGATATCAGGAAATGCCGTGAGTGTGCATCCACGAAGTTCCAACTTGTTTGTTTTTACAGCTGTTTTTTTTTTTCTTTTCTTTCTTTTTTACATTTTTTTCCTTTCTTTTTTACAGCTGGGGGCTGCAGTCCTGCAGTCCAATAGCACAAGCCTCTCCGGAGTGACACCAAAAACTAAGCCAGTTATTGAAATCAATTATTTTTTTGTTTATACTGTGGCATCATTCTAGTGATGATTCTACCACGAGTAACATGAATATGGTGATGACGTCATCTGACATCACCAGCAGCGACAGTCCATTACCAGCTGGCGAAACTCCACCATGTAACCAGCTAGCTCTCAAAACTACTCTTCCTCTGGGAGCGAGATCGAAACTCGGAGGGAATACAGCACCAGGTCCTTTTTTACAGTTACCAGTCCAATACAGAACCAGGGCAACGACGCGTTCAGAGAGTCTGGGAAGAGGAAAAAGGAAACATTCAGGCGAGACCGTGGAACTGAGGCGGAAAAACAAGAGTTGAAGCGATTGTTTTTTAATTTATCACCACGAGAGTTAACCACTGATGAAAAAGACTTACTGAACAAGGGATTATCTTTTATTCCCTCGCAGGGGAGTAACCTCTCAGAACTGCTGGTAGACTTGCGATTATTCACAAGAACATTATCTTTGAAGGTACTTTTTAATGATATTGAAATGCCATGTTTGAATGCCAACAGCAATAATCATAGAAATAAGAGTATGTTTGTTCCACCATTACCTAATACTGTCGAATGCTTTGTACGATCTTGTGAGAAAGATTTATATGCGTATTTTGCTGAGAACAAACATAGGGGTATTTTTCATAATTTAAATGCCAATATGAAAACTTGCCTTAATGATTTGCGAAATGCTAAAGAGCTAACTTTTAAACCAGCAGATAAGGGCGGGGGAGTTGTAATGATGGAAACTTCGATGTACATAGAACTAATGTCTATAATGCTTGAGGATGATTCTGCCTATAAATGTATAGAGAGGAAAGACATAACACATATAGTGAGACAGGTACAAGATTCTCTGTTTGACCTTCTCATGTGCAGACAGATTGATAAAGATCTATATGAATATTTGTTGGTTGATTTGCCTCTTATACCTGTGATAAAAGGTCTCCCTAAGATGCACAAGGGAATATTCCCACCTCCTTTACGCCCAATAGTATCGGGAGAGCAATGGGTAACAGAGAGAATTTCGATATATATATTCAATCTATGCTAGGTCCACTAGTTAAAAAGATACCTACCATCTTGGAGGATACTTATGGGTTGTTGAATGAGCTACAAGAAGTATCCGTTATACAAAATATGTCCTCTCAGACCATTTTAGTATCGATGGACATCAGGAATCTGTTTACGAGTATCCCCAATGATTATGGGGTTGAGGCCATAAGGGAATTTCTATGCATAGATAATACATTAGATAAGGCTTGTCAGACTCTAATATGTAGTCTACTTGACATAGTCCTAAACAACAATGTATTTTTGTTTCGTGATAAGATGTATGCACAGACATGGGGAGTAGCCATGGGCACTCCCTGTGCAAATTCGTATGCTAATCTGGTAATGCATCAGTGGGAGAATAGGTATCTATTCAATAATGAAAGGTTTAGAAACGTCATTTTATACAGGCGTTTTGTGGATGACATCCTGATATTTTGGAATGGGAATGCAAGTTCACTGTTGGAATTGGTCTCCTTTATGGAGTCTACTACCACTTTTCTGAAGTTTACAATGGTACAATCTACTAGTAAAATTGATTTTTTGGATTTAACAATTATAAAAGAATCAAATGATTGCATTTCTACCACGATTTTTAGGAAGTCATGCTGGAGAAATGCCATTCTCCATTACAGCAGCATGCATCCACAGCACATATTTCGAAATGTGGCCAGGGGACAGTTCATGAGAACGACACGCTTATGTAGTAAGGCAGAAGATAGGAATTCACAGTTAGAACTAACAGGAAACTTTTTTATAGACAGGGGTTACCCACGTACCTTGGTAAATAAGATAAAGTCTTCCGTAATTGGAACCCATTCTAATGTGAGTATGGGACAGGATATTCACATACAAGGTTTTAGAATACATCAACATGATGCAAGATTGTCATTTATAACTAGATATACAAATGATATTCATCATATTAATAGTATTATAGTCAATAACTGGAAGATTTTGTTATTGGATCCACTTGTTGCACAGATTGTTGGAAACAAGCCAACCTTCAGATATAGAAACAGCAAAAATCTGAAGAGGTTGTTATGCAATGAGAAAATGGATGGCCTTAGGTTTGGACATTAGACAATTATTTAGAAATGGGACATACCCATGCGCTAGGTGTAATATGTGCAAGTTCATATCGAAGGTTCAACCCTTCACAGTCCCAGATTTGGGCTATACTTTTACACCAGTTTTTAAACTTAGTTTATTTGGCGACCTGCGAAGTTTGTGAAGCATATTATGTGGGTTTGACGTCCAGGAGGCTCAAGGACTGTATATATAACCACAATTATGATACCAAGAAAGGTGTATTGACTAATGCTTTGGCCAAGCATAGCCACATGTTCCCCAAACATCATTTTAAGTTTAGGGTACTACAAATAGTACACACCAATATAAGAGAAGGGAACAATATTGAATTGGAGAGGGCACATGTTGCAAGTATAAGACCAGCGTTAATAAGATGCAGGTAGCTAATTAAGTGTGTTATTTGATGCACAAGTACCTGTGGATATTTGTAGTCTTTTATGTGTTTGTTGTTTATATTTGATGTATTGTTTCAACATTTTTGGTAAATTTAGATTTTATATATATTCATCTATTCTTATAGTTTAGATTTTGACGTTAAGCTTTATTACATAATCCACATGGTTAGTCGATATTAAGTGAGTTTGTTAGTTTGTCATTGCTGAGATGTTATGAGACAGGTAAATACATTTTCCTTTTTTCCTCGCTATTGATTTTCATTGTTAGGTTTTAGTATATAATCATGTATTTCATACATCTTTTTTATAGGATTTTGTTAAATTCTATATTTATAATAATATTATTATATTACTATATTCAAGCAGCATAATATTGAGTTATATATATTTCATACGTTTATTTATTTATATGTGTTATATTTGAGCAGATAGAATGAATGAAATAAGACTGCCTGAAGTGACTTGATCAGTTAGCTAATTGAATGATTTTAATGTATATTGAATCTAATTGATTAATTGTTTAATCAATAATGTTTTTTTCTAGTATAAATAGTTGCATATTTGGTTCATTGTTGAAACCTGAGGAAGCGTGCAGTTGTGGTACATGAAAGCGCTAGTTCAAATAAATCTTTTTACCTACAGCATCGTGGTGGTTCCTTACAATTTTGTGTTTGCTGTGGCATCATTCTAGGTGAGAGTAGTATGCTGCTCAAGGCTAAGGGCATACTTGCCTGGGACACATTCTCCAAGAGGTTAGTCATGTCTGTCTTCATCTAGTCCAGTGAGGTATGTCTCAGGTCGTTCACACCAACATGAACTATTACAGAGTAATAATGGTACTTGTTGTCGAGAGACCTGAGTGCACGTGTGATCTGATGAATCTTGGCACCGGACAGGCAGCTAACCAGGACTTTTTGTTTGTTCAGCCTGGTGAGTGGGACATCCTTGTGTCTAACCATGGAACCTCCAATGAGAAGGAAATTGTTTTTGAGTATTATTCCTTATGAGCCTGGTAGGTGAGTCACTGGTGCTACTATGTGGCATGGGTGCTGTGGGAGCTGTGATTGTTGTAACAGTCTGGTGTTTTGGAGGTTTTTGGGTTTTGGTAAGTTTTTTGAGAGAACCTCCGCCTATGTCGATTTAGTTTTGGATACGTACTACGTATATAAGTAGTTGTACTATATGCTTGAGTAATGGTGGGTGGGTTGACAATCTCTTTAATGTTACTGTTTTGAGTGGAAAAGAGCATGGGTTGAAGATTCTTGGTGTGGCTACATCTGTCGCACTCTGTACTAGAGTGAGTTATTAGTAGAAGGCTATCAGGGCAAATGAGGATATTGCTACTCTGCCTCAGGAGACCCAAGTCAACAAGGTTGACAGGAGAAATAAGGGTAGTCCAACTGTCCATAATGCTAGGTTGAAAAAGTTTTATTGCAAACTGAGGGCTTTAAAGGACCGATCAAGGAGGTGCTTAGAGGATGGATATTTTCTGCCGGAGTTTTTGCTTGTTGTTTGATAGCTAATTCTTGGCCATAAAAGTAAAAATAATGAGAACTACGTTAATGTTCTACAGCTGTATCTTAAGGGAAAAATTGTTGAATTTATCTTTTCGGCTATGGCGTACAATTGCACTGCAGTAGTGATGCTGAGTGATGCACAAACAATCAGAAACCTGCACTAATGCAGAGCTTCTTTGCATACACAAGCTAAGTACTTGCAATTAAAAATCACACTTCCAGAAGCCTTTTTAGTGATTAAACTACCGATTTCTTCTTTATTTGTGCAATTATCTGCATTTAAAACTAAAACGTCTGCATTTGCTCAACCCACTTTTTTTGTCAAATTGACTTGAAATTGCCTTGTCTAACTACCTTTGTTAAAGTTGTTTTGTGGTAGCATACACTCTCAAGCAATCTTTTTTTGTATTTTTAGATTAAGAGGACTAAGATATTCTGTCTAGTAGCAGTGGGTGGTGGTCTGGTATATACTGAGTTAGGAAACACAGAAGTTAATCTATAAAGCTAGTAGTGGGACTGTAACCTTCAGTTTAGTGATTTGCACAAAGTCAAGCTCAGATCAGCTAGCTTGCATGTCAGATAGCACTGATATCTAATACCGCATCCTACCACTATTCAAGTCTAGTCCCTAATCTTAGAGACAACTCTAGAAGACTTCTGTAAAACCCAGTCCTCAGACAGTAACAGCTCAACTTAATACAGGCCCTGACAACATGGATATGCACTTTTTAAATGTCTCCATAGTTAGCTTGTATATATGGGCATCCTGAGACAATGCAGCTATCATCTCATGTTCACTGACAACTTTATAATACTTAAACAAACCAATAAAGTACAGCAGAGATGTACATACACAATTTCCTTGGAGGCAAAACTCTTGTATACAAACAAGGTTGTTAAGAACACACGCACTACATCCACCACACATAATGTCGACACATAGACCATTTTATGCTGAGGCACTAAAAAGCTATCTCCCCAAATGTCACAGACCTCCTAAACCTACAAAGAAAAATGCCTATCATCATCAATCTCTAAAGCATAACCCAAAAGCAACAGCAAACACCCCAATCAATGGATCAATTAAATCTTAGTGCCACCAGGGGCTCCAATATCCTAGACCTGGTCATTACCAACATGGGAAATCGATGCTCCATACCTATGATCATCCCCTTGTTGGTCAGGTCTGACCATAAGCTAATCAGCCTTGACATCCAAACCCCCCCACCCGCCAGTAAGGGAACCTCTGTAAACAACTTCTCCAAAGCCAACTTCATGCTACTCAAGTCAGAAGTAACAAGCTTCATGACACCCATGCAGACGGGAACTGGAAGTTCAACCGCTGAATCCTACACTAAGGTGCTGTATGAACACATCCACTCATGCACGAATCATGCCATCCCCATTAGAACCAAGATGCTCTCCTCCAAAACCAGGAAGCCGATCTGGTGGTCCCTTGCCATAAACAAACTTTACAACAAAAGGAAGAAACTGTTGCAGAAAAGAGGAAAATCCCAGGATGCAAAAAACTCCCTTAACAGCCTCAGTAAAAAGCTGAGATCCCTCATAATATCCTCCAAAGATAGTTACAAAAATAAAATTGCCAAAGATTCCAAAGACAACCACAAGGCATTCTATAGTTATGTCAAGAATCTAAATGGCAATGCTCAGATCTGCTCTGAGCTACAACAGAATGGTATTAAATATACTGATCCCAAGGATATTTCCAATTTCCTGGCAGATTGATTCAGTGCAAACTTCACCCCCCTATCACCACCTAATAATAATGGCCACATAGGTAAAAACGCTCTCTCCAAAGCTAAGAATACAGCATCCATGGCACCAGATGCCATCCCAGGCTGTGTACTACATGAACTACAAAATGAACTGGCACCTCATCTAAGTGTCATGTTTAATCATAGCCTCACCTCAGAAATGGTGCCCACTGAGTGGCGCACAGTGACAGTTATCCCACTCCACAAAGGGGATCTATCTTGGATCCCGCAAACTACTGCCCCATCAGCCTGACAAGCCTGATCTGCAAGGCCATGGAACATATTATCATGGAACTTATAAACAAAGATATTGGCAACCTTCAAACACTGGACCCCATGCAGATTGGGTTCGTGAAGGGCCAGTCTTGTCTCCTGAACCTGATTGACTTCTTCAAATCAGTCTCTGGAGCTGTGGACAAAGGTAAGGTGGTCCCCACAGCCTATCTGGACCTTGCCAAGGCCTTCGACACCATCCCTCACTCTGCAATCATAGATAAACCTACTAAGCTGGGCATTAATCCCTACATCACGTGATGGGTTGCCAACTGGTTTACTGATAGAACCCACACTGTAAAAGTATCTGACTCCAAATCCAGCTCCAGACAAGTGACAAGTGGAGTACCTCAGGGTTCAGTCCTGGGCCGCTTTTGTTTGGCATCTACTTCTCTGAAGTACAGGCCAACACTAAGGGACTCTGGCTAACAAAGTTCACAGATAACTGCAAACTGGGAGCCATTATTGAATCCCCAGATGATGTGGATATTCTACAAAAGGGCCTTACAGAAACAGATGCTTGGTGCCAGAGCCATGGACTCAAGCTTAATGCCAAAAAATGTACAGTTATCCGCTTTGGGAAAAAACATGTACCAGTGATTTACCACATAGGTGGCAGTACACTAAACATTGAAAGTGTGATAAGAGACTTAGGTACACAGGTGGACAGTGGTCTCACTTTTGATAACCACATCACCACAACAGTCAGGAAATCCTTCTATGTGGCACAGCTCATCACTAAGGGCTCTTCATTCAGAAAAAAGGAGGTCATTGTCCCATTGTACTCGTCCTTCATTAGACCCATTATAGAATACAATGCCCCATTTGGTATGTACCTCTCAAGACATCTGCAACAACTGGAAAGGCCGCAGAAATACCTCACTAAAAGAATCACAGGCCTAAAGCAGATGCCCTATGCTGGCTATCTAAAAAAACTCCACCTATACTCTGTCGCATATCATCTACTCAGAGGCAATCTCTGCTTAACTTACAAGGCCATGTCAAACACACAGCTGTTGGACATGCTCCACCTAAAGAAATCACAATGCCTCAGAGCCACACGCTCCAGGGATCTAAACCTTGTCATCAGAATGAACAAAACATGCTGGTGGGATAGGTTCCTGACCCAGAGACTCCCCATACTCTGGAATAGACTGTCCATACATGTCAAACAGAGCACCTCTTTGGCCCTCTTCAAAAGGAACCTTGATGATTGGATGGGAGATAGGAAATTCACCCAGGGGATCATGGCAGTCACTAGATAGGGGTCCAGGGAAGTAAATACTGTGGGAACAGATAGCCAGGGAATTGTTATGACTAGGCTTGTATAGGCCCTAAGGCCGATAGTCTAGTACAAACCTATGAACCTATGAACCTAAATATGCCTATACCTAAAGGACCCCCTAAAACAAAGCTGATAAGGCAAACTAACAATTTGCTCAAGACAGTTTGCATAGGGGAATCCACTGTATGACATAAAGATGTTCCACTTACCAGAGTGGGCAAGTGAACAAGGAGAAAATTGTGGCCAGTTGCTTATCAGGGCACCAGGATCTGCCAAGTTAGACATGCACAGAAGTCATTGCACTTAGGTACTGGTATGATTCTGTCATAGTGCACGTGGGTGTAAATGAACTGAGACATATTCTCTAAATAATTATATGAAGAGAGACATTACGGATGTCTTTGAATATATGTCTCAGACTAGTATGTGCCTTGCATTGAGCAGCATTCTACCTTCACCAAGGATGATGCCGCAGTATGAACAAAGAATGACTGACTTTAACAATTGGCTTAGTGCTGGTGTCACGCCAGGGGGATTCAATATCTGTCAGCCTGGGAGTATATGGTCAACAGACTGCATTGCTTTGGAAAGGATGACCTGCACCTAACCCCCCTACCAAGCTTCCAGGTTTTGGATAACATTTTATCCACCCCTTAGAGCTATTTTTAGACAATGTCAAAGTGATAAACTGACCAACATAGCAAATAGAACCTAAAGGTGTCACCATTCAGTGCTAGGAGCCTTAACAAGAAGCTCCACACCCTATAAATGCTCCTCACTCTGGAGAATATAGACATCTGTGCCATTACTGAGACATAGCTTAAAGCCAGAGAATGTACTCCAGCAGTGCAAGGCTAACACGCCTTCCGTATATTTAGACTCTCAGGTGCAGAAGCAGAGTCTAAACGTTGGTCAAACAGGGTGTTACTATGGGGTTCATCTATGACATTGTAGAGGTACTCTCCAGTCAACCAAACACTCTATTCATGGGAGACTTTAATTATCCATCTGTAGAATGGGAAAGATACCCTGCCACCAATTTGCAGGCACAACATTTCCTGTACTTTATTAACAGAAATACCCTTGGTTAGTTTGTGTGCACTTCAACCAGAGGTTGAAATACACTGGGCCTTGTTCTTAGAAGTATGGGAAAGTCCTGGATCCCCCTCCTCATGTCACGTCCTCACTGGTGAGGCTATATCACAAAGCTGTCTCATTTGAAAATAAAAATCAGTTTCAAAAACCCAGCAAAACCCGCTAAAGTTAGAAACTATTCCACAGCAAACCGCATCCTATTACATGACAAATGCAATGCCTCACCCAACCCAGAGTTTGCAACAGCCTAGAGAATTATTTACTGTACACAAATCGAAATGATTGCAAACTGCTATACCTAAAATAAGTTTAAAAAAAAAAAAAAAAAAAACAGAAACAAACCACACGAAAGGAAAAAAGTAATGGTCAAAGAGCAACTCTCATAACGCCAAGAACTCATTTATAAAACTAAACAGGAAACAAAGAGAACTAAATAAATCCAACAAGGCTAATTATCAGGTCAAGATAGCTTCTCAAGCAAAAGACAACCAGAAGGCCTTGTACGGCTGTCCAAAACCTGAAAGGTAAAATGCAACAGTGTGTTGATCTGGTAGTAAATGGTACCTTCTTCAATGAGCAGAGTGACAGAGTGAATCTGCTGGCCGACTAATTCAGCTCAAACTTTACCCCCACTCCCTCCCTGCCACCCCTTATGAAATCCCTAGTAGCATAACCCCTCCCCAACTATTAGCAGGGAGAAGATGATAGCAACACTCGCTAAGGCTAAAAATACAGGCTCAGTAGGGCCCAACAACATTCCAGGTTGCCTCTTCAATAGGTTGAAATATGACCTACCAAGACCACTTGAGTCATTTTTCAATTACAGCCTCAAAACAGGCTACATTCTAAGTAACTGTAGGGTGGTAACAGTTAACCTGCTTAACAAGGGTGGCCCATCAACCAACCCAGGAAAATACAGACCCATTAGGCTGACTAGTCTGATATGCAAATGCATGGAATGAATTATTAAGGATATGATAAACAAAGACATTGGCAACGTACAGACACTGGATCCATCCCAGTTTGGTTTTGTCACAGGAAGGTCATGCCCACTTAACCTGGTTAACTTCTTTGAGAAGGTTACAAAGGCAATACATGAAGGAAAAATGGCGTATACCACCTACCTAGACCTGGCTAAGACAATCGACACAATTCCCATCTCAGGTATTGTGGACAAACTCACTGAACTGGGCATAAATCTCTACACAACACACTGGACTGAAGGTGGCTCACAGATAGGACCCAGTGCCACTCTACTCATCCCTTATCAAACCTATTATTGAGTACAATGCCCCTTTGACATGTACCTGAATAGGCATATGCAACAGCTGGAATGCTGCATAGGCTTCTCACAAAGAAAATTCAGATTATTAACAAAGTGTCCTATATAGATTACCTTAGGGTCCTTTCACTATATTCGATCTCCTACAGATTGTTTAAAGGCAATTTGTGGTTGGCATATAAAGCATCCTTACATCCAGCCCTAATAAGCATTTGCACATCCAGAAAATAAGCAAAATCAGAAACACTATATCCAGGGATTTAAACTTTGGTTGTGACATAAAACAAATTTGCTGGTGAGGCAGACATGTAATTCAAAGTATCACCATGCTCTGGAATAGGGTCCCTATCCGTATGAAGCAGATCCCATCCCTAACCTTATTCAAATGTAACCTTGACCATTCTATGGGTGATCACAAAGTCATCTCTGGCCTGTCCCCATGTCTCACAGATAGAGGCTGATAGCAAATATTCCCTAGCTAACACTGAATGAGTAATCATAAATTCATCCCCGGGCCTGCTCCAATGTTTATTATAGACTAAGACCAACAGTAAACATTCCCTAACAAGCACACCCCTCCACATAACTTCTTAGCAATCTGTGAACTAATATACACCTCCTAACAAATATGCCCCACAATTAAGATGCACATGTTACCAGGGAATGCAGTTGAGTTGGGTTGCAAGGCTAGACTTTAAAAGTCATGGTGGCTGTTAGCCTAGTATATACATATGAACTTATGAACCTATGAACTGACCTATGAACTGACCTATGAACTGTTCTCTTGTGTCTTCAGTCTTTTTTCATCACTTTGGAGCTCACTTTTATGAGTATCAGTATTTTAATAAGAAGTCTATTAATTTTTATAATTTTATTAAATAACTGTTTGAATTGCTTACACCAGTTAACAGAGGACAGGTATGGTGCACACCAACACCATAAATGTTAGTTTGTGGTAGACTGAACCATTGTTACTTTGTTGTTTGACATTTCATCTTATTGCAATTATTGTATTAAGATTTATACTGCCTTGTATACTTTGCAGTAGCTAATATATGTTTTAACTATCAATAGTCTACTTATTCTAGCTTTTCCCACATAGGGGTCACCACAGTGGAACAATGGTCCACAGAAACAATTGGCAGTGGAGTTTTACAGTGTCTGAACTGCCAGCCTGCTGGTGCCCAATCTTCCACAGAAGGGACACACACACACACACACACACACACACACACACACACACACACACACACACACACACACACACACACACACACACACACACACACACACACTCAGACCTAGGGCCAATTTAGAGTGTCCAATCCACCTATAGCATGTTTTGGGGATGTTGGAGGAAACCCACACAACCACAGGGAGGACATGCAGACTCCACAAGGAAGGCACCCCAGACAAGACACAAACCAGAGAACCTCTTGCTATGAAGCAGAAACACTATCCGCTACACCACAACATCCACCCATATGTTTTAACTATTAATAGTAATAGTTGTTATTCAGAAGTGAAAAGTAAAGCTTAAGATGTACTCAGAGAGCTAACCCAGAGGTGTCATGTTTACGCAAGAACTGAAAGCAGGTAAATGTCATATCCACTTCCTGCAAGTTTTGCAGGAGGTTATACTGATTAGACTGTTCCACTCTTGAGTAAATATTTACACTGATCAACTGACAAAACAATACAAGATGGCTTTTAGTGAAGGTGAACAAGGGAACAGGAGTGGCCTTGTGTTGCAATGTATATGGTCTAAATAAATATTTCAACCTTCTACTGTTCTTAACTGCAAGAACTGAAAGCAGATAAACTTCATATGCACTGCCTACAAGTTTTGCCAGAGGGTCTAATGGTTAGCCTGGGCCACTCTTGAGTAATATTTACTCTGATCAACTAACAAATAATAGAAATCATGAGGTAAGATGGAATTTTGTAAAAGTGAGCATGTGTACAGGAGTGTCCTGGTGTTGCAATGTTTATGCTCCAAATAAACATTCCAGCCTTCTACTGTTCTTTACTGCATCAGCTTAGGCCAGTTAATGTTGAGAGAGTAGTAATCTTAAGTGGTGCTGATTTTAATTTGACACTGAATTCAGTTTTAGATAGATATAAGTGCAAGACAGCAAAACACATTAATGTACAACATTGTTGTCCAGGGAAATATATCTATTAAATCCATGGGGCATATGAAATAAGGATTTTGCTAGGCATGGACACAGACATAATATGCATATCCCCAATGAGGAAACTTAAAAGCAGGCTAGACAGTTGGTTAATAATTTACACTAACTTAGTTTTCTCAGAAATTAAGGTTACCACTCTAACAAGTAACATTACCAGAGTTAGACTGGTTGACTAATTGCTCTCTATCAAGTTAAAGTTGGTAGACTAACCCACTAATCCTGAAAAACAACGAATGTAAAGAAGACATAATATCAGCTTGTAAGAATTCCAGGCAGCAGAACTTTCTGGATGCCATGTCAAGGTACTCTGGGAAGGAGACTTGTAAATTAGAGCACGGATGCTAGAATGTTGGCTGAGGTAGACAGGAAAGTGAGAATGGGAGAGCTTTGGTACAGGTGTTTTAAGAGGTATGCAAGATGAGCAGGTCCAAAAATAAGTTTCCTTGGAAGTAATTATAGGGTCTCTCTATTCAGCTTGGCACAGATATTTAGGCATAAAGCAAAACTATTTGTGAGAAAAACTGCATTATAAGTCTGACTATGAGAGTAAACCTGATACATTTTTGCACAAACATTAAAACAAATGCATGACAGGGACACATTGCAAACTATTGATCTTAATCTGTGGTTAGTGACATCTCCATTAGACACCGAAGAGAAATTTAGGGAGTTTTAGTGCAAAATATGTAGAGCTCCCATTAACGATCATTTCAATGTGTGGGATTGCTGATAGACTGGAATTGGAGACTCTTCCATTAGAAAGAATTCCACCAGAGTAGGCATCCTCGTTGTTGGCTCCTCTTACTCTGAAACTGGTCATGCACTTATGTCTACATAAGTGTATAAGGCACAGGTCAGGACAGGTTAATGTCAGGATTATACAGGTTGTTGCATGAGGAACTAAAAGCCCAATTCATAAGTTATTTATGTGCAGTATATGTTAGAAAATGGGACACTTCCCCACCCCATCAAAGATATGACAATCATAGTTCTGCCAAAGTCATGGAAAGGCCTGAATAATATGGCCAATTATAGGCCAAGAGCACATATAAATGTGGAAGCCAAGATCAATGCAAAAGCCCTGGCATTTTGTTTGCAAACATAGCTATATAAACTAACATATAAATTGAAGAATGGTTTTACTAAAAGTAAATAAACTAACATATAAATTGCAGAATGGTTTTGTTAAAGGTAAACCTAGAGCAGCTCATGTTAGATAATTAATTATAGCTTTGCATGGAATGAGCAGAATAGTAAACCCAGCATCAGCAAAACTGACAGATTTCAGAAAAGCTTTTCATTCTATCAGGTGGAGACACATGCAGAGAACAGAGAATCAAAAGGGTTTCACAACAGAGTTTGTTAAGTATAGTGATGCCAGAAACATCATTCCTTTTGCTAGGATATTGGAAGGAAGAGAGGTATCTGAGCTCTTTCTGCTTTTACGTCAAATGAGACCATGCTGTCCCTCATCCTATGCATTGTTAGGATATTGGAGGGAAGACAGGTATCTGAGCTCTTTCAGCTTTTATGCCGAATGAGACCATGCTGCCCCTCATCCTATGCATTGTTTTTACTAGCTATTGGACCAGTAATCAGGTAGATACTTTCATATATCCTCCCTGTTTTTATGTGGGTTTTCTCTGGGTGCTCCAGTTTCCTCCCACATTCCAAATTATGTCAACATCCTACAAGAGGGTCTTACATAAACAAATGATTACTGCCAAATTCATGGCATTAAACTCAATGCAGAAAATGCATTATCATCCCTTTTGGTAAGTGTGATGTTCCTGTTAAGTACCACAGCAATAACAACACTCTAAGTACGCACTCAGTGGTGAGAGACCTGGGCACACAGGTTGACAGCAACCTTACCTTTGATCAACATGTTTCCACAGTGGTAAGGAGGGCATTCTATGTTGCTCATCTCATAAGTAAGGGCATTGCATCCAGAAAAGAAGAAGTTATAACCTCCCTGTACTCTTCCCTCATTAGGCCAACAGTTGAGCACTCCTCTTTTGGTATGTACCTTTCCAAGCACCTGCAGGAATTGGAGAGACCACAAAGGTTCTTCACAAGGAAAATTCAAGGTCTTCAGTATCTGTGCTATGTGGATCATCTGAAATCACTGCCACTTTATTCTGTTTCATACAGCCTGCTCAGAGGCACTCTATGCCTTGCATATAAAGGCAATCTTTGACCCTGCTTTATGGGAAGTGTTGTAAATCCGCAAGTCAAATGGTACACGGGTTACTTGCTCTAAAGACCTTAACCTGGTATGTGACATTAATAGAACCTACTGGAGGGACAGACTTGTCTCCCAGATGTTACCACACCTTTGGAATGGACTCCCACTTCATGTCAAACAAAGCACCTCATTGGCCCTCTGCAAACACAATCTGGATGATTGGATGGGTATCCATTCCACCTGTGTCCCTCTTGGACAGAGGCAATTGGTGCTGATCATGGAAATAAGGGTAGAACTTGTCTATGCTTGTAAGGGCCTGAGGGGCATTAGCCTTGTAACTTCCTATAATCCTATGATCCTGTGATCCAGTAGTCGCCTTTTGCAGTTTTAAATTTATTTAAATATTTCCCTATCTGGATGACCTCTTGCTTCAGGCCCAATCCCAATCCAAGCTGGTGTGGGATCTTAATTTTACCTAGCTTCTATTACACAGCTTAGAGGTCAATGTTAACCTTCAGAAGTTAATGCTGACTCCGTGTCAGGATCACATTTTCCTAGGCTGCAAGATCCAAACTGCTGCGATGCTAACATCTCTTCATGTCTTCAAAGTTTTGTCTCTCACAATTTATTTTCTCTCCCTACTCCCCCTGTCCTCTCTTCCAGCTAGGAAGGTTCACAGGACTCTGGGATTTATAGCTTACACCATCTCCATGAATCCCTGGGCCAGGCTTCATATCAGTAAGTTTCAGTGGTCACATGCTAGACTATCTAGTTCCTCTGCTCCCTTGTCTTAAACTGGAATTTCACTGGTGGGTTCAATAGATATCTCTCAATCTAGGTGTTCCTTTCCAGCCTCCTCAGCTTTCCCAGGAACAATTCATGGATGCTTCAGAGCTGGGGTGAGGAATCACTTCAGGTATCCTGGAGGTGCAGAGCCTTTTGTCCCCTCAGCAGAGGAAAGATCACATTGATGTCAAGGAAATGAGGGCTTTCATTCTAGCACTTCAAGCTTTCCACTAACTCTGGTTTCCAGTTTATATATGCAACACCACAGTCATGTGGTACATCAACAAACAGGGCGGCACAGGGATTTACCACCTTTGCATGTTAGCCCTCCAAGCATGGAAGAAAGCCATCGATCTGCAGATGACTCGACAGACACTCTAAATACCTTCAGAGTGCAATTTTATGGCAGATTCTCTCATGACACCCATGACTCAGCCTCATGAATGGGTGCTTCACAGAGATGTGTTTCTTGACATAGTTTGTCAGTGAGATATTCCTCAAGTAGATCTCTTTGCCTCCCCTCTAAAAAGGTAATGCCCTCAGTTTTGTTCCAGAGTCCCAAGTTATTTGGCTTGGAAAGTGGTTGCCATTTCTTTCTCTTAGAAGGGAATGTTCCTGCATGCCTTTCCTCCCCTTCCTCTTCTTCCCAAGGTCTCTCCAGAAGTCCTGTTGGTGACTCCATTTTGGACCAGACAGCACTGGTTCGCCCTCTTATTCCATCTGGGCAGGGGCAATCATCACAAGTTACCTTACCTCATGGATCTTGGTGAATGCCTTCGCGAGGTGAACCCTGTTTTTCACAACATCTCACCAGGGTGATACTGATATATAGATAGCATATATCATAGACAGAAGTAAGTCAAAAACAAAAAAAGATAACTAGGTGCACAAGACCTAGGATAGAAAAGTGCCCAATCCTGGTAGGCACACTGGTGCCTGGACTGGAAAAAATGACAGTGTAGAAACCTCAAAATAAGGAAACAGTCTTACAATGGGGCCAGGCCAGGCCCAGGGGGGGGAGGATACCCCCACCCCGTTGAAGAAGAAAGTAACAGTCTACAAAAATCACAAAAATTGATTGGCCAAAGAAGAGCCATAAAGACGACAGAGTGGACTAATGAGGAGGGTCTCAATAGAAATCCACCCAAATTACAGAGACCTCCAAGGCAGAAATGCACTCGACCACCACAACACAACACAAACCAAAAGATACATAGCTCACCTACACAGTGTGGCCCTCAACCTAAGCCTCTAAGGCAAAACAGCTTACCAAATACACTAATCATAGGTGACACGATAGTGAGGCACACTGACATCCCACTCACTAGCCTGAATAAGGAGAAGGTAACAGTCAGCTGTCTATCAGGTGTCAGAATCCGAAACATAACACACGCACTCAGGTCACTCCACAACAAGTACAACTATGACTCTGTAACTGTCCATGTGGGTGTGAATGACCTAAGATGCACCTCCCTGGACTACATGAAAAGAGACAAAGAGGAGCTCTCAGATTATGTGGCCCAGGCAGGTATGACCCTGACCCTGAGCAGCATCATTCCATCACCCAGAATGATATAGCATTACAAGCAAAAAATGATTAACTTCAACAACTGACTAAGTTTCTGGCATCATTCTAATGGGATCCAGTATTTGTCTGCTTGGGATGACATAACTTGACAGACCTTGATGCTTTGCCAGAGATGGCCCGCATCTGTCACCCCTGGGTTTCTGGATACTGGCAAATGGTCTTAGCCCCCCTATATTGCCTTTTTAGGAAATGTTCCACACCGTAACAGCTATAAATAAATAAATGCAATCTGAGGGTCATGCTGCTCACTGCTGGAAGCCTAAATCTCAATATGCGCTTGTTTGATGCACTCCTCAAAATGGAGAACATCGACATATGTGCTGTAACAGAGACTGGTTTAAAGCAGTAGAAATCACCCCTGCGCTACCAGGCTATAACTCATTCCACACCTTTCGGTCCCAGAACATGGACTGAAGCTCCAAAGGCAGTGGTGTCTCCATAATAATAAAGGATATGCACACCTCCAGACTAGTAGCCCAGCATGATGCATCGGAGATACTACAGGTACAACCAAAAGTGGGTAAGAAGGAGATTCAGGTCGCAGCCTGCTATAGGTCCCCAGCCATGTCCCAAGACTCTCACTCCATGTTCCTAAGCACCCTGAAACTATTAGGGTCACCCAACACTCTTATATTAGGTGACTTCAACTACCCCTACATTAACTTGGAAAACTCGTCATGCACCAATACACTGGCCCAACGCTTCCTGGAATTCATCAATTCCAATGCCCTGGACCAGCTCATTCTTACTACCATTAGAGGAAGCAACATCCTTGACCTGGTTATTGCAAACATGGGCAACCACTGCTCTACATCAGTAGTCAAATCCTCCCTGGTTAGATCCAACCACAAAGTAATCACTATGGAAATCACACCCCCTACAAAGGTAACCACCATGAAAAACTTCTCCAAAGCTGACTCTGGACTCCTAAAAACAGAGGTGGCTAACTTCATGGCACCAATGTCAATGGAAAATAGATGCATGACTGCCGAATCATACACCAATGCACTGTACAAACTAGCCATACCCAACAAAACCAAGACGCTCTCCTCCAAAAAAAGAAAGCCAATCTGGTGGTCCCATCCCATTAATAAACTCTAAAACAGAAGGAAGAAACTGTTTGCAGAAAAAGGTGAAGTCTCAAGACTGGAAAAACTCCCTTATTAGCCTCAACAAAAAGTTGAGATCTGTGATCAAAACCTCTAAAGCCAGCTACGAAGTCAGAATTGCAGCAGACACTAAAAACAACCACAGAGCCTTCTGTAGTTATATCAAGAATCTCCACAGCAATACCCATGTTTGCTCTGAGTTACTGCACAATGGTACCTCTTATACTGAGCCAACAAATATTGCCAACATACTGGCCGACAGATTCAGTGCCAACTTTACCCCTCTCTCCCCCCAAAGCACCAATCACAATACCAGAGGAATGCCAGGCACGCAGCTTTACTGCAGCACAGGTTAAAGCTGCATTGTCCGAGGCCAAGAATACAGCTTCCATGGGACCCAACAATATCCCTGGATCTGTTCTACATGAACTACAAAGTGAACTGGCACCACAACTGTGTGCCCTGTTAAATTACAGCCCCACATTAGGCTTTGTCCCTTCCAAATTGTGTACTGCTACAGTTATCCCTCTCTATAAAGGGGGAGTGACTGCAGACCCTGGGAATTATCACCCCATTAGCCTGATGAGTCTGATATGTAAGGCTATGGAGCACATCATCATGGACCTAATTAACAAGGCTATAGGGAATCTGCAAACTTTAGATCCCATGCAATTTGGTTTTGTGAAAAGTAGATCATGCCTGTTCAATCTGGTTGAATTCTTTGAGTCAGTCACCAGAGCTGTGGATGAAGGCAAGGCAGTTCATACAGCCTACCTCGATCTGGCCAATGCCATTGATACCATTCCCCACTCAAGAATTATTGATAAACTTACCAAACTAGGCATCAACCCCTATATCACTAGGTAGGTTGCAAATTGGCTCACAGATAGAACCCACAGTGTGACAGTAGTGGACTCCAAGTCAGACTGCCGAACAGTCATGAGTGGAGTCTCACAGGAATCACTCCTGGGTCCTCTCCTGTTTGGCATCTACTTCTCAGAAGTCCAGGCCAACATGAAGGGACTCTGGCTGACCAAGATCACAGACTACTGCAAGTTGGGAGCCATTATTAACTCCCCAAGTGATGCAGACATACTACCAGGGGCGGCTCGTGGCATCGGACTGCTGGACTGCAGCCCCCTCAGAAAATGCAAGAATAAATGAAAATAAAATAATAAAAGTACCTTTTTTATTTTTTAGTTTAACACCAACAAATTTGTAGCCAGGTCTCTCCGAGTCCGTGACTCAGAAGTATGCGCATGCGCACTGTAACCACCTCGGGTTGCAGCGGTTTTAAATAGTTTTTTTTTTTGTTTTTATTGCAGCCCAGGGGAGTAATTAAGGCATCATTGTGATACCCAGAAGTCTATGCGGTTCCAAACCGCATAGACTTGGAATAGGCTCGGACTGTGATGTCCGCAGGCACGTCATGATGTGCTTGCTGGGCTAAATGCTGCTGATTGGTTGTCGCTCTCTTCCCGGGCTTTATGTGCTGGGAAAAGAGCGAGAACCAATCAGTCAGTGTCAGTTGTGGATTGTTTATGTTTCGTGAGAATCGTGGCTGTCAAACAAACGGGATTAGGAGTTGTTGAGGACCGATTATTTTTTACTTTGCCGTTGCAATTGCATTTTAATTTTTTTATTTGGGCACCACGGTATTTTGTCAGCTGCTGAAGAAAGAAGAACAACAGAAGTCAAGAAGAAGAACTGAAGAAAGAAGTACTGAAGAAAGAAGAAGAAAGAAAATAAGTTAGAAGAAGAACAGAGTGAAGGTAAAGTAAGTATACTCTTTGGCTCCCTGATGGGTGTATGGCTGAGTCTGACAAAAGATTAATAACAACCAGCAGGATTTGACTTGCTACAATATCTTGTGTATGCAGATTTGTGATAAAAATGCAGAATTGTTCTGACAGATTATCAGTGTTAGATACAGAAAAGGTAGTACATGTCAGACATTTTTGAATGTGTTTGTTTTTGTTTTGAGGATTCTTTGTGAGTGGTTTTGTGCCATAAATCTATTATCTTGGTGTACTGAAAATCCATCTGCATATGTTGTTATACCAGTATCACTGTTTTGTATGATATCATGGTAAGACTATAGGTGTGAGTCAGGTTCCCCTTTAAGTGGTTGAATTACCAGGATGTCAACTCTTGTATCAGTGAGACGAAAACACCAATGATTTACAACAGCGAACTCCCGGAACACTGAATTTTGACCTTAGGGAAACTAACCACTTGCCCACCACTGACGAACTTTGCCCTTGCCTCCACTGTAGTGCAATCTCGGAGTTGGTATATTTAGATGGGGGTGGGGGTGGGGGTGCAGCTGGGGGTGGGGGTGAGGCAAAGTGGTTAGTTTCCAGGAGGTAATATTTGCCATTCCGGGAGTTTGCGGAGTTTACGTAAATCGTCACTGTTTCCTTCTCATTGTTATAGGACACAACATTCTTTTAAGTTGAACATTTAAAGTAGAACCATGAGTCAGTATATTTAATTATGGGAGTGCAGAGGTGCAAGAAGTGTTGTGATCCTGAAAAAATTACTTTTTGTGTATTTTCTTTTATAAGTCACATTTTATACAATGAAAAATATTTATGAAATGTAAGTTATGCTAAAGTCATTGTACTGCACGGAACATACGATTCATTTTAATTCACCATCCATGTACAAACAAAACTTCTTAATACTGTAGCTGGAAACAAATATACAGCAAAGTTACATTAGTAACATGGATACAGATATTACTGTCAGTTATTTTTTATTCATTGTATATCTTATAGACTGTTCTTGCATTTGAATCAGTGTTTTATATATGCTTTATATATGCTCCCTACATCCTGCTGCTTACTGATTGTCTCCGCTCTCTCTGTCTCTACTTGCTCTGGCCCCGCTCCGCTCCCCTCCCTACCCCCAATTCCCACCCACCCCCAGGGGTCCTACCCTTATACTTCACTAGACACTCCCCTATTTCTCTCAGCCAACCCCCATCAAACACTATCTCCACCACTGCCTCCCATTCTTTATCACTATCTATTTATCTCCGCCTCATTCTCCACTATTGTAACTCTCTCCTTTTCCCAGGCCTTGCCACACTTCATACTCCTACTCTATAGTACCTAACTGTTAACTATAACCTCTACCTATCTACTTTTTTCCCCTTTTCTCTTCTTCGTTGCTCCTTTACCCTTCTCTGTAACCTAGCTCTTCTCTACTTGGTCTTGAGCTCACATTCTCTTACAAGCAGTATTCACCTGACACTTACTCTCTATCATGTCTCTAATACTCAAAGCTTATTCCACATATATCCTACTCTTTACCATTACTATAGCCTCCCTATCCATACCATATTATTGTACCTTCTTTGAAAATATCACTTTACATGAACAAAACCTTCACCTCCCACAAACTTTACCAACTGCATTTTTCAATATCTTGACTCATAGTAACATAACCTGTTACTCTAACTTTTTACTCCCAAAATACCATAGAACAACTCATATATCTTTCTACTTCAACAAAAAGAACTCTTACAACTCACCAAAATCCCTGAAATTCCTTGTGAATTCCCAGCAAAACCTCCTCCTTCATGGAGATATTCATCCTAACCCTGGTCCCTACACTAATAACAATTTTAATCTTAATAATATTACATCACCAACAATATCATCATGTACCAAAACACCTAACTCCCTACTAATAGCACAACTCAATATAAGAAGTTTAAATAATAAAATTCATCATCTACACTCTCTACTTGACTTACATGCATTCGACATACTATGTCTTACTGAAACATGGCTAAAACCCTCTATTCAAGATCAGGAAATCACCCCTCCTGGCTATAATATACTTAGACGCGACCGCATAAATAAGAAAGGTGGAGGCGTAGCTATTCTCTATAAATCTAATCTCCAAATCACTCTCTACAATGAACTTCCATCACTTGACTCCAAAGCCGAAATATTATCTATCAAACTAAGCATCAACAATAACAAATCAATTTATCTCATTTGTATGTACCTTCCACCTGGAAATAATACTCATATCCTAGAAAACTTACTTAGCTCACTTTCTAGCCAACTACCTCAGGAAACCATAATACTTGGTGACTTCAACATTGACTGGATGACCTGTTCATCCCAACACCCCACCAGCCATATAAATCTTTATGGCTTCTCTCAATTAATTAATACTCCAACTAGAATCCATAAACCCACAAATAAAGAAACAACTCTTGACTGGATCCTTACTAATAACCACCTAAACAAGTACTCTCCAGGAACTCTTCCCGATAATATTAGTGACCATATGCTCACATATGTTATTAGACAAAAGTCGCATAACCCAACTACCCATAAAGTTAAGGTGTCTCGCTCAAACAAATTCTTTAACCCAGATAAGTTTCTGGCGGAATTGAAAGCATGTGACTGGTCTCCAATGACTACCCTTGAACTAAACGAAGCAGTGGCCTACTTTAATACCAACTTTCTACAAATCCTTGACTATCATGCTCCTATCCACTCTACTAGGATAAGGACCAAATCAGCCCCATGGCTTACTAAACAAACTAAACAAAAAATGCTCCTTAGAAATAAAATATGGGCTAAATGGAGAACTACCAAATGTTCATCTGATCACCTACTCTTTAAGCAATTAAGAAATGCCACTAAGAAAGATACTCTTGCAGATAAAAAGGATTACTACCTTCACATTCAACAAACTAGCCAGCATTCCTCTCAAAAATTCTGGTCAGGTATTAACAAACTTCTTAAACCAGGACATTCAACTACTCCTATCCCTTCAGGCTTTAATCTCAATAACTCCACTCTGATCCCAGATGCCTTTAACAAGTACTTTATAGAAACCATTCAAACCCTAGCTAATTCATTACCCTCTTCTACTACCTCCTTACCTAAAACCTCTAACACTTCATCCAATGTCTTTAACATACAACCAGTGCCTACATTACTTATTTATAAGCTTCTCAAGAAACTTAAACCTTGCACCCCATCAGCTGATCAACTCCCATCAGAATACCTACAAATTGCTGCAAAAGCTATTGACTACCCCATATCCATTCTTATCAATAGGACTATCTCTGAAGGAAAAATACCCACCCTATGGAAAATATCTCATATAATACCTCTACATAAAGGTGGCTCCTCTATCGAGCTCACAAACTTTCGCCCTATTGCCTTACTCTCCCCATTAGCAAAGATCATGGAAAGATGCATACATAAACAAATTCTTAACCACCTTCTACAAAACAAACTTCTAGCCAATAGTCAACATGGTTTTAGACCTTCCCACAGTACTACAACTGCCCTCCTTTCCTTCTCTGATGCCATAAATAATAATAGGAACAACAATCTTTTCTCATCAGCTTTATTTCTAGACCTGCCAAAGGCCTTTGACATGGTTAACCATAATATACTTCTTGACAAACTAAATCTCTATTCACTTGGCTCACATACTCTCCAATGGTTCAGGAGTTACCTCCAACATAGGCAACAAGCAGTGTTATGGGACAACAACCTATCCTCCTTACTCCCAGTAAACATTGGGGTTCCACAAGGATCAATCCTAGGTCCCCTTCTTTTCTCATTATTTATCAATGACCTTCACTTGAATATACCCCAAGCCATCTGCATTCAATATGCTGATGACTCAACTCTTATTTGTGCTGCCAATAATGTTTCCTCCCTCCAGTCCCTCACCCAAACAGTCTTCCATAATGTTGAAAAGTGGTTTATGGAACTCTCCCTCCTTCTTAATCCCAAAAAAAAACAAAACTTCTTCTCTTTACCCCTACACACAAATCACCGACACCTTTCTTCACTATCTCCTCTAACAATGCTACCTGCATTAGTCCAGATATGACCACTCGCCTATTAGGTGTAACAATTGACAATCATCTTAATTTTGATGACCACATTAACAACACCATTAAATCAGTTAATAAAAAAATCGGTACTCTCTACAGAATTAAACCCTTTCTTACCCCTTCTGCTAGAAAAACTGTGGCCCAGAGCCACCTGATCTCCACCCTTTTCTATGCCTCTGCTATATATACAAACTTGTCTAAAAACAACATCACCAAACTTTCTACCTGCTACAATAGTATTACTAGATTCATTACTACTACCCCTTTTAGAACCCACCACTGTATTAACCTCAAGCAACTAGATTGGTTAGAACTCGACAACCACTTACTCTATCAACAATTAATTATCATACATAAGACCCTTTTTTTCCCAGACGCTACCCCTAGCCTTACAAAACTGATTTCACCTTATAAAAACCTAGCCACACTACGATCGGCTAATAAACTCCTTGTAGCCTTAACCAAATCAAAGAATAAAGCTGGGGACTCATTATTTTCAAATGCTGTCGGGAAAATCTGGAATCAACTACCTCAGGAAATAGCAAACCTAGACTCTACATCCCTTTTCAAAAAACATATCAAAGAACATCTCAAAACTCAATGGCTATGTCCTTGTACTAATCCTGACTGAAATTACTCCTGCACTACTCCCAACTTCCCCCCTTTATTTTTTCCCAACTTTCCCACTATAAAACTAATTTTTACTGTAGACAGATTTATCTTTGAGATTGTCTCAAACATTTTTTTCTCTTTTTCTCTAGCACATCTTGAATGTTGTTTAGTATCTAACTGTAGAATGTTACTTACCTTGTAATTTTATTGTTAACCAACTATTTTTCTGAAAGATTATGGTTCTGCTTTTTTTGTTTTTTTGTTAAATACATACAAATGTCCACCTTTGTACTTATTGTATGTTGCTTATTATGTTTTATTGTTAATTATTGTTTTAATTCTTGTAATTGGAGCTTTTCTTCCCGGGCCTCTACTGAAAACGGATATTTGTCCAGCTAGACTAGCCCGGTCACCAAATGTAAAATAAAATAAATAAATTAAAAAAATTTATTTAGAGTTAGGTATTTTGTTGTTTCTGTTAGGCGCAGCTTGATTATTATGACGGAGGTGTACTCCACACAGCCTTGACTGCTTGTTTGTACGTGCGTAACAGACGCTGGTAAGGACACTTAAAATGAGAATTAAATATACGTGACTTGTGGCTGCTTGCCATTACTGGGTTGGTAGAAAACAATAAAGTTTCATGGAGCACTGTTTAATATGTAATTATGTTCCCTTCTTGTAGCAGAACAGGCCACTGGGGCATTGCTGTCTTGTAGATTTATTCATTTCAGGCATAGAGCGGGTACAGACCAAAATGGAAGAAAACTCATGGCTTTGCTTGTTAGTGTTAGCTCCTGGTCAGCAGTGGTTAGCTGTCCACCTTCAGAATGTGTTAGAAGGTTGTACTACTCTTCAGTGTGAAGCCAGTTGCTTATGCAGAGCAAGCCTCACCATGATTGAGTTTGGATGTTAATGTAACAAGTAATTGTATGATCATTGCACAATGTTTAATGCTGTTCAGTGATGATGGCATTTGGCTGATGACAGAATGAACTGCAAAGTAAGATGTCCTACTATATAAGGGGTTGCCTTATTTCTGATGTTGTTCTAAAGACTGCTATAAAACGTTCAATCTGGAACAGTACAATTGCTTTAGTTGCCATACAATTGAAGGACATTTGAAGAGATGTTATACTAAGGTCCTGTCTGCTGACTTTTGTTGTGTCTTTCGGCTTTTCCCGATAAGGGGTCGCCACAGCAGAACTCCGGTCTGCTAATGATTGACAGTAGGTTTTTACATGCTGAGTTGCCAGCCCTGATGCACAACCTTCAACAAAGGTACGCCCATTCACGCACGTCTTCACACAGAAGACGCTTTAGCTGAGAATCGAACAGGACAACGTCTTGCTGTGAGGCGACAACGCTACCGCAGCACCACCACCGCAGTATCTGCCTGACTTAGTAGTCACTAAAAAATGTTAAAGAACACATGGTTCTAATGGAAAAAAGTAGAAGTGACTTAAAAAATAAATAACCAAAAAATATTTTCTATGCACAAATCAGATTGTCAGTATTTCCATCAGAATTGCATTTAACATGTATAAACCCAATAAAGACAATTTATAATATACTTATTTAAATACCTCCCATTGCTTTTCATAACCACATTTTCTTAAGTCTTTTTTATTACACAATTCTGTTATACAATATTTCTTAATATCATCCATTCCATACCTGCCATAAAAAGTGATATTTTGTGTAACTTAACCTTTTGTGTAACTTAACTTTTCCTCGCTGTATATTCCCATTTGAAAAACTCTACATTTATATATCTGATAACAATCTTATGACACAGCCAGTAATTAATCAATAAAACAATGAAGTAATCAGCCAGTTTGAAATTCATTTAAATGACATAATATTCATAAATTCATCCTCTTCATCATTCAAATATTCTTATAAAACATACAACAATTGTATATAAGAATTGCATGTGATAAACAATCCATATAAGATATTTTTTCCCATTTGAAAAACTCTACATTTATATATCTGATAACAATCTTATGACACAGCCAGTAATTAATCAATAAAACAATGAAGTAATCAGCCAGTTTGAAATTCATTTAAATGACATAATATTCATAAATTCATCCTCTTCATCATTCAAATATTCTTATAAAACATACAACAATTGTATATAAGAATTGTACATGATAAACAATCCATATAATTGTATAAAGGAGTAAAAAAAAATAAAATAATATCACCACCCCTTCTGTTCTCAAATTTAATGTCTATGACTCGAAACTTAAATTTATGCTCAACACCCTTTTCTATCATGTGTTTAGCCAGGACATTACTAGATATTTCGTTCTTGATTTCTGATTTATGTTCAGTTATTGTGGGTACATTGGACAGCTGATTATATATAGTGTACCATGTTAACTGGTTAAAATTTAATTTGTACTGTTCATGTGAACAATGTATGGGAGCTGTTGTATGTAAACCAGGCAGATTAAATGATCAGCATTATAAAGGATAAAAGGAAGGCCACTGTGCACTGCAGAAGACAGGTACTAGTGTCATGCATGTTTGATTGCAGAGATCACTGAACAATTACCATCAACTTGCATCAAAGTTCAAACAAATTAGCCATTCAGAGTGAGAACATCATGACTGTATCAAATTTGTCCGAGGGAGTTCTCTAGTGCAGTGAATCACTCTTAAGTCATTGCTGTCAAGTTTTGTACCTTGTAACTGCATTTAACAAGGGTTTCTTAAACATAACATGATATCTTAAAAATGTACAAAACATTCCATTTTAAACATGAGATCCTGCTTTTACAGGCATCACTTCAAACATTGCAGTTGTGAAGAACTTCCAGGAGCATAAACCATCCTTCAAGTAACCAGACCAAGTGTTCTATGTACCTTAAACATTATTTTTTGTGGGGGGGCAAAGAAACTTGAGGTTTTACTGAAGGGATTAACAGTCATTGTCTGGTTCTAAGTGGTTTAATTGGAAACAATTACTTGGATATTTCCTGCCATTTAGACTCCATCTATAATGAATGTTTTATAGCATCCTCTTTCAGTAAAGGCATTCTGTCCAGTTGCAAACTAAAATTTCTGTAAACTGTCTAAGTATGAGTCTGTGTGACATTTATACAGAGCAACAGACATATTTTCATTTTTTTCATAATGTGCTCTAGAAAACGGATGCGTAGACACCACCCTGTCTTTCCTAAATAAAATGTCAAACAATATATGACATTTGATGTGTCTGTAGTACCAATCCTGCCATTTAAATGATATTATAATTACAGATAATGTAGTCACTTTACTAGTGGAGAACACCATAAGCGAAAAATGGTACTGATACACTGAGTTTTATATATGAGAGAGCCCTTAGCATCAGATGACAGGTATGACATCCATCAGTAATGTGACAGAGGTTGGTTAGCATTAGGGGCATACATAATTGCTGTATTGCCAGAAATGTTTTTATCACCAAATGAGAGTATAGCCTGCTGTTACAATTACCACAATTTAGCTTCAACAATAAAAATCAGAGGTAGCTGAAAATAATACACAGATTTATCCTGCTGACACCATTCTGAAAGCATTCAGTTATCTGCCAAGAAGTAGTGGGGCAACATTTTTCCTTAGCTTTCTGCTTTACAAAATCATCCAACAAGGGCATTGCCCACCATTGAAAACAAAGCTTCCCATCAAACAACAAATGTACCCCAAAAGAGATAATCCTGATGAAGTGATTCCATTGGTTATACCCCTGTTCAAAACAGCCGTATGCCAAATAGCTTTTTTGCATACTTGGGCCTGGACTTTGAAATCACTTATCAGTTGAGGTAAGGAATCTAGATAATTTCCTCCTTTTTAAGAGCAAACATTGCTTTAAAGAAACTTCATTTAATATCATGTTAGTAAAAGCAGGATCTGTCACGAATGAATGAAAAATGTAATATAGATAAATACATTGGTTTGTCCATCCTGATTCTGAAAGGATATTACAGATACTGTGACTGTGAAGCTGAAAGAGAAGTTTACGTTGCATTGTGCAGCTTGTTTTGCCATTTTATGTAAGACAGAAAGGTGTCTATAGTCTGTATGCCACATACAGCTGCATGTTTGTAGCAGGAGGGTTTTTAACTAAACTGTTATTAAAGACAAATCATTTATGAAAAATAAGTGATTAAGATAATATTTTTGTTCTTAGCTTCTTATGTGAGAGCATTTGTTCGTAGGTATAATTATTTTTTGGAGCATTTTTTTCTTTTTTGATTTGACATCTTTGGGATTATTAAGTGTCAGTACATTACTTGAGTCTGCAAAAGGATTTGGAAAAAGCTGCCCATTTGGGGAGAAATGTGGCAACTACGGTTCACTGTGGACAAATACAAAGTGCTGCAGCTGGACTGTAGCAATAAGTTTCATCTGTGAAAGAGCTGGAAAAAGATGTGGTGGTGTTGGCTGAACCTGTTCTGAATAACCAGAAACAGAATGAGAGGGTGACCGCAGCAGCATATGTACTGTTAGGACGTGGAACACTGCTATACCTCTATGCGATATTATGAGAAATATAGGATAGCTATGGCACAATCCACACTGCCACGAATGATATCCATGCCATTTATGTTGTCAAACACCTATGTATGTAGTGTGTGCATCACCAGAACAGATAGCACACGTGCATTGCATCTTAAATAAGTAGCTACATGATTAATCCTGATTAATAAGTGTAACAAACAGAGATAGGGACATTTGTAATTCACGTATTTCTGCACTGTCGTGAGATGCAATGGTTTAGCCAAAAGTATTTTGTTTTGAGCTGCTGATCTTGCCTTTGCATAGTTTTATTTAGACCTTAAAATAAGATGTGATTTTACTAGCAGCTGATCTCTGGTGGTACATAATGGGTGTAATGTGGAACACTGTTTTTGTCAGGCATCTAAAACTGTGGCTGCTAAGAGGCACACTCTAGTCTAGGAAATTCCTGCTGTGTGAGTTGTAATATTGGGGTTGTCAGTTGTCCTATTCAGCTTGAAATATTCCAGCAATTGAAAATAATGAGAAAGTAGTGACAGTGTTATTGGCATTGCTTGCAGAGCAGTCTAATACATTGTATTAGAAGCTATAACATTATGAAATGTACCTAAGAAATTATACAATTATGAGCAATTTACAGTATTTACTTATGAGTTAATTGCTTTTGGCACTGTAATGAGACAAGGGTGTTTTCAAACGTATCCATTAAAAATAAATAAATGGAATGCTTTTGCATGTAGAATATGCCAGGCTAGAATAATACAGTCATCTGATCAGGTAACCACACCTTTTATTTTGTTTTTTAATTATATAAAGATCTGCTGGAAAGTTATCTGCTCAGATTTTTTCTTTGCATAAAGCCGGTGCTATTTTACAAGTTGGAAAACTAAGCAACAGTGATGAGCATTTCTGCAACATTCCGAGGTTCACTTTGAGTTTCAGATTTCATACCCTACAGAAAATTCATACTGATGCAAAACCTACTGAACTTTCTAAGTTTGTAAAAGCAGCATTTAAAAATTGTCTATATTTTTTGGACCTTTGTCCTACTTTTATTTATGGCCTTATCCAGATTTCTTGCTCTGAGGTTGAGTATATGAAATGTGTCAGGGCCATCGACATCAGCCAGAGACGTTTCAAATTGTGACATATTTGTTGTACCCCCACTCCCCCATGTAGTGACTTTAGATGTGTCCAGGCAAGGAGCACTTAGAGTATCCAAGGTAGACACAAGTACAATCATGGCTTTAAATCTGTCCTTTATTTTGCAGAATGTTCTGGTTTTCTGTCATATTTTTATACTGTTGATTTATGCTTCTTATTATTCAAAAAATGCATGGTGTCGCAGTGCTCTGTTGCTCTGTGTTTAAGTAGCAATGCTTTAATGACCATCAGATAAGCTTGTTGGAGATTGTAAGATGCAAGTAAGCTTTAATAAGCATACTGTTAAATAATTACCAACATTGAAAGCCTTTTTGTTGTTGCCATGCAGAGAATATTTACATAACTAGATAAGGTATAAGCCTTAGGTATTGAAATGCATATGACAGTATTTGTAATAAAGGACAGGATTACAGTATTTTCAGAAGCTCATTACATTTGTTGGAGACTTGCAGTCACCTTTGCAGGCCTTACCCGTAAACTAAACAAAATGCCAATCTATCATGTGTGGTCCATAATTTGTGTAGTAATCCTTTAAGTAATTTATCTTGAGCTTGTTTCTTGTTTGCTGTTCATTTTTTACTTTGATCATGTCTTCCCCATGAAACAAAAAGATAGTTGTTGTCAGGCAGCAGATCTTTTTTGGATAAAGAAACATTTTCCAAGTGGGGGTATCACAAAGATTGCTACTTTCAGCATGTTACTTGGTAATTTTATAAAGCTGAATATAAATTATAATTAGAACTGCAGTGCAAGGAGAAGTGGTTTGAGCTGAGTGCTGCTTGTTTTTTTTTATACTTGATTTTGACTGGCATTCCAGTAATGAATTTACAAAGTAATTTATTTTTTCATGCCTCACAACCTTTGTGTTTCCATCTAGATATTAAGTAAGTTGTCATGTAGCCAATGCATTGAAATATTTTTTCCTTCTACACTTCATTTTGTCTTGATTGGACTCTTGTAATTATGGGTGGCACCCAGGGCAGCGTATTTAATTAAAGTTCTAGTTGTTGTGGTTTTGAACATAGCCACACCCCTTTCAAGTTGGCCACACCCCCTCCCATTGGCCCCACCCATTCAGCTGTCTCCTGCAGCCCCCCTTTAATTTGAAGTCACCAGCCGCCACTGCATACTACAGAAAGGCCTCACTGGACCAATGACTGCTGTTGACACCATGGCCTTAAGCTTAATGCCAAAAAAAGCTTCGTCATCCCCTTTGGGAAAAACTCAGTTCGCACTAATTACCACATCAATGGGAGGCCACTGAACACTGAAGGTGTTATAAGAGATCTGTGGACACAGATTGACAGCAACCTCTCCTTCGACCACCACATTGCCACTGTGATAGGAAAGTACTTCTATGTGGCACATCCCATTACCAAGGGTTTTGCTTCCAGGAAGAACAAGGTCGTCATCTCTCTCTACTCTTCCCACACTAGGCCAATCATCGAGTATAGTGCCCCATTTGCATGTACCTCACTAGACACATGCAACAGCTGGAAAGGCCACAAAAGTACCCCACGAAGAGGATCCTAGGCCTTAAATGCATGTCCTACATGGACAGACTCAAAAATCTCCAGCTATTCTATGTCTCATATCGTCTACTAAGAGGTGATCTCTGCTTGATTTACAAAGCCATGTCTGACCCAGCTCTATAAGAAATGCTACATCTAAAGAAATCCCAATTCTGCAGCACCACATGCTCCAGAGACCTCAACCTTACTACCAGAATCAACAGAACATGCTGGAGGGACAGGTTCATAACCCAGAGACAACCCATGCTCTGGAATAGACTTCCCATACATGTCAAGCAGAGCACCTCACTGACTCTCTTCTAGAAAAATCTTGATGAGTGGATGGGGAATAGAAAATTCACCCCAGAGATCACTCCAGTGGCTCTAATTCATAGAGGCACTGGGAATTAACATTTGGTGGCACGATGCTAGGGCACTTCTATGGGCTAGGTTTGTAAAGGCTCCAGGGCCATTAGCCTAGTACACACCTATGAACTTATAAGAAAGACATTATGTATTGTTATTATTATGTAAAAAGCCCAGAATTTCCAGACACAAGATATACAAAATGACTGAGAGAAATGAGAGGAAAGAAAAATATTTCCACAGGAAAAACTGTCAGAAGCTTCAAATAAAAATTTGCATTCATTAATACAACAGATTTTTGAAAAACAGTGTATAGATCAAGAAACTGATCTGTTTGGAAAAAAGAAGCCTCTGAGGAAGTGCAAAAATATAAACAACAAAACCTAGAGATATTTGAAAAATATAAAAAAGAAATATGGACATGGGAAAGAAAGAGAGATTTTATATGGTGCACTATTTATGCAAAGGAGAAAGCCAAGTTAACTAATATACAGAAGGCAGTTTCAAAGGTATTCAATGAAAAATACAAGCAAAGGCATCCAGATATGGAAAATTTCACAATAAAAAAACTAAAAGCACAAATATTTAATGTAGAAAAGACGATTAGTAAAGCAGAAGTTAAAGAAATGGAAGTTGAAGTTATGAAGTGCCTGCGAAGTGAAGGCTTTAATGTAGAAGGTCTAACACAGACTACATCACAGCATGATGGAGTGAGTCCCCAGAATAAGGAAAAGCAAGAAGATCAGGAGACGTGAAGAAGAAATATGGACATGGGAAAGGAAAAGAGATTTAATGTGGTGCAATATTTATGTAAAGGAGAAAGCAAAACTAAGCAGTACAAAAAGAGCAGCACAAAGATATTTGAAGAAAAATACAGGCAAAGGAATCCGGACACGGAAAACTTTATAGTACAAAAAATAAGAAGACTAAGAGGAAAAGTAGAAAAGGAGATCTGTTGGCGGTATCATCTTAAGGGTAAGAAAGTCGGGTTAGACATACATTACAGAGGAATATAAACACACATGAAGGCAATCAATCTGGTTAAAAACGGAAGAGGGGAACAATCCTCGCTTCCTCCTTTATTATAAAGCACATGGTCATGTGACCTCTCTTGACCTCTCCGCACCAGCGACATCACTGTAAGAGCACACACACGATCATTCACTCTATTATTATCAGCCAACACCCCCACTTGCTCTTACGCTGTATACAAATACATTTTAAGAACATATTTTTGGATAATTTTTCCTTCACATTCCAAATACGTAATACACAAACCTTTCAGTCTTCGATTTCATAGCAGGTTTAGTAAAGACATCTGAAACCATGTCCATTGATGGGCAATATTCAATGCTTATTTTGTCATCATTAAGGGCTGACCTGACAAAATGATACTTAATATCAACATGTTTACATCTCTGTCGGCTTACTGGATTCTTCGACAAAGCGATTGCTCCTTGATTGTCCTCAGATATTGTTACTGGCACATACTTGCACGCTCCATCCATTCCACTTAACAGCTGCACAAGGTACAGACTCTCCTGTGTTGATGCTGCCAGTGCCATGTACTCTGCCTCACATGGAGATAAAGCCACAGTTTGTTGTTTCTTTGATTTCCATGAAATAATAGGCCCGTCGCTATTGAGGCTAAAGCAATAACCTGTTGTACTACGTCTATCGTTTTGATCTGTTGCCCAATCTGCATCATTGTATGCTATAAGCTGAAGTTTCCCTTCACTTTTCTTGTAACACAGCTCTCTGTCCAATGTACCTTTTAAGTATCTTAACACATTTGGCTAGTGTTAAATGAGATTCACTTGGTTGTGACAAATATTGTGAAAGTTTACTTACAATCCAGCTAAGATCAGGTCTCATGCTTGTCATAACATATATCAAACTACCCACAAGCTCACAATATTTTCTTGGATCTGTAGATTCACTGTCACATTCAAAGTTTGTTTTTTGTTTGAAAGGGGTACTTCTTACTTTACAATTAGACATACTAAATTTCTCAAGAATTTTTGTGATGTACCTCTTTTGGTTCATCTTTACTTCACCACTATTCTGGGTAAAGTCAATGTCTAGAAATGGTTTAGCTTTCCCAGATCTTTCATTTTAAATTTAGCTTTGAGCGTTTTCTTTACATCGTTAAGTGATTCATTGTCACTAGCTGCTATAATGAGATCGTCAACCCATATAATTAGGACTGTTTTCTCATTTTCAGCTTGTCTAGCGTATACACAGTGGTCTGTGGGGTTTTGGATAAAACTATTTTCACAAAGATATCGTGCAATTCTAAATCGTACTGAGCTGTCATCTGCATTAGGCTTCGTACAGATGTCATGCTCGCAGTCCGTGCAAATGTTTCGTTATAATCTATACCAGTGACTTGACTGTAGCCTTTAGCTACATATCTGACTTTCTAAGTCTCAGTATTATCTGCATTGTCTTTTACAGTGAAAACCCATCTACCCCCCACTGCATTTGTATCTTCTGACAGTGTGGTGAGTATAAATGTGTTGTTTTCCTTTAAAGACTTAAGTTCCTCCTTCATGACTTTGACCCACTTTTCCCAGTTAGACAAAGTCATGGCTTCTTTAAAACTCTGCGATGTGTTGCATATTAATCGGTAACAATAGTCAACATTAACTGTCAAATAATCGTCATTTTCAACTTTACACTCATAGTCCTTCAAGTATGCAGGTGATTTTCTCTCTCTTTTAGAGTAGTGTGTATCCTGCCTTTCCTCTTCTTGTCTTATTTTTGTGTTTCTTTCATTCGTTATAGATTCAGTGTGATTCACTTGCATTTCTTTTATGATTTGACTATCAGCTTTTGATTCTGACTTAACATGCACAATTCTTCTGGCATTAAGATCTTCATCCATCACTTCTGGTTCTGTCTGAATCTGGCATTCAGCTACATTCTTAGTAAAGAACTTGACTAACCTGTGTCTAAGGACCCTTCCTGTGTCAGGATAATAGACCAGATATGACGGGCTGTTTTTATCATATCCAACAAAGATCCCTTTATCACATCTTGGGTCTAACTTCTTTTTATCTTGTCTGTATGCATAACACACTGATCCAAATTCTCTCATCCTTGAAAGATCAGGTTTCTTTCCTGTTAGCATGAAGAATGGGGTCTGCCCCACATGCCTGTTATAACATCTGTTGTGAATAAAAGCAGCAGTCATTACTGCATATGTCCATAACTCTTTAGGTAAGTCACTCTCTACTTTTCTGAAGTACAAGCAAATACAGGAGGGTTATGGCTGACAAAGTTTGCAGATGACTGCAAACTGGGCGCCGTAGTCGAAAACACATCTGACACAGACATCCTTCAGAAGGGCCTCACAGAAATGGATAACTGGTGCCAGAGCCATGGCCTAAAGTTAAACGCCAAGAAATGCATAGTCATACCCTTCGGGAAAAACAAGGTTACCCCTAGCTACCATATAGGTGGCAATCCACTGAGCACAGAAGAAGTCATCAGGGATCTGGGGACCCAGGTTGACAGTAGCCTTTCGTTTGACACTCATGTTGCTAAAGTAGTTAGGAAAACCTTCTATATTGCCCACCTGATCATGAAGGGATTCACATCTAGATCAAGGGAGGTCATCGTCCCCCTGTACTCATCACTCATTAGACCTATGATTGAGTACAATGCCCCATTCAGAATGTATCTGACCCGACACCTGCTGCAGCTTGAAAGGCCCCAAAAGTTCCTCACCAAAAGGATAAAGGGTCTCAAAAATATGTCTTATGCTGCCCGACTGAAAGAACTCCAGCTCTATTCAGTCTCATACCGCTTGCTCAGAGGTGACCTGTGCCTGACATATAAGGCCATGTCAAACACAGATTTGATGAATATGCTTCACCTCAAAAAATCTAGATCCCTCAGAACCACAAGGGCGGAGACTTAAACCTTGACATGGTTATAAATAGAACGTGCTGGAGGGACAGATTCATCACCCAGAGACTCCCTATGCTGTGGAACAAAATCCCGGTACATGTGAGGCAGAGCACCTCGCTGGCCTTGTTCAAGAGGAATCTTGACCAATGGATGGGAGATCGCAGATATACCCCAGGGATTACTTCAGTGTCACTGCTTGACAGAGGCACAGCAAAATAATAGGCATAGTTTTTATTCAAACTAAAGGGGTGGCGAAAGCCACATAACTATGGGCTAGGCTTATAAATGCCCTTGGGCAGATAGCCTAGTATGAACCTATGAACCTATGAACCTATGAACTCTCTATCAACATACACCTTGCCATTTTGAACAGTGTTCTCCAGTTTCTCTCTGCTGTCCCATTCTGATGGGGTGAGTAAGGTGCAGATGTTTTGTGTCTTATAACATTTTTACTCAATAGTGACTGAAAGTCTATGTTATATGGGTTGGAAATGGTGGCATTGACAAAAAGGAAGGAGTTTGAGCTGGATGTGGCAGAGTTAAAGATTTTAAGATTTGCACTGGGTGTAACGAGGGTGGACAGGATTAGGAATAAGTATATTAGAGGGTCAGCCCAGGTTGGAAGGTTTGGAGACAAAGCCAGACTGGTACGATTACGTTGGTTTGGACATGTGCTGAGGAGGGATGCTGAGTATATTTGGAAAAAGATGCTAAGGATGAAGCTGCCAGGTAACAGGAAAAGAGGAAGGCCTAAGATAAGGTTTATGGACGTGGTGAGAGAGGACATGCAGGTGGTTGATGTGACAGAGCACGATGCAGAAGACAGGAAGAAATGGAAACAGATGATCCACTGTGGCGACCCCTAACGGGAACAGCTAAAAGAAGATGATGAGTGACTGAAAATCTTTCGACATGAACTCAGTGCCATTATCTGATCTGATACACTTTACCTTCCCATAAGGGGCTGATTCTGCAATAAACGTTTCAGTCGCCTTGACTGTATCACTCTTGGCTTTCAGAAAGTAGGCAGATATTACACCCGAGTAGTCATCAGTAAATGCTAAAGTGTACTTAAAGCCATCTTTTGCTACTGGCTCAACTGGGACTGCCAAATCAGTATGGACTAGTTCAAACACAACTTTTCCTCCTGCATCTGGTTCTCTGTTTCTGCTCTGTACAAATTTCCCGTGCGTACAGGTTTTACAATCTAGGTTGGATCTCTCAACTTTACCTTTAATTTTCATTCCTTTTACCACTTTTTCTAATTCTGACACATCTTCGAAATTACAGTGACCAAGCATTTTATGCCATGCTTGAATGTCATAACAGCTCTGAGATGCATCATAATGTATCTCACTATCGTTTTCTTCATCATACGTGTCTAAATAATATCACACTCAATTATGTCAAACCTGGTGCCGTTTTTATAGATGAGTTGGTCCCGGCCTTGTTTAAAGTTGATCGAGGCCCCTTTGGACATTGCTGCCTTAAAAGAAAAAAATGCTTTGTGGATACGTCGGGATATACAGCGCCCGAGTCATCATCACCTTTACTTTGCACCCCTCTGTGTCCAGCAGCCATACCTCTGCATTACCTCTCTTCTGTGCGGCCCCACAGGTTCTCATTCCATCAGCTAATTCCACAATGTGTTCCTCTGGTTGGAAAGTTGCATCAAAGTATTTAAACTTTTTCAGGTCGGTAATTATGTATGATGTGGCGCCAATGTCCACCATGAATCCCTTCTGTTTTAACTCACGGATTTGATGCTCATTTATTCTGAAGACAAATGTGTGATCATCTACAGTTGTTTGTTTCACATTGTCTTTCTTCTTTCGTCTACAGTTACTGTCCCTGTGGCTAGAGTTTTTACACAAACTACACCACTGTCTCTGCCCTTTATATTCTCTCCGGTATTCTCATGCCTTGTGTCCCTTTTGGCCACAGTTATAGCATATAATCTCTGCTTTTACTCTTTCCCCAAGGCCACTTGCTTTCATCACATTATCATTACTTACGTTGGCATTAAATTTCTCGGTATGTTCATAGCTTCTCAACCTTGTTTTGAACTCACCAAAGCTCAACTTATCATCATCTTGCATGATGTGGACTGCAAATGGTTTAAAAGTTTCAGGCAACCCTTTCAGAATCATCACAATTAGTAATCCATCACTGAGCTTCTCCCCAGCATTTCTAAGTGCCATAATGGCTGTCTCAGCCCTAAAAATATAGTCTGTGACACTTTCACTGGCGGCCTTCTGGAGGCTTGATAATTTAGTATATAGGCTAATTACCCATGGCTTCCCTTTCCTGGCATAATGGTCTCTCAGGATCTGAAGCGCTTCTCTACCATCGTCTGGGGCTTCTCTCATGATGAGGAACAAACTTTTGTCATCTAAGAACTGTATTAGTTCTGCATAGGCTTCCTCATTTTTCTCAGCATCGTCGTCACCTTCCTCCTCATTCTCGTTGTCCTTTGCGTCCTGCTGCACAGTTTGCAAAATGGCGTCTTTCAGCCCTAGCAAGCACAGTGTCCCAGCAAATTTGTCTTCCACAACTCGTAATTCTTCTCACCGCCGTCGAAACATAGTCTGTGCCAATATCTTCCTACATCTCTCCTGGGCCCATAACCTGTTGGTGGTATCATCTTAAGGGCAAGAAAGTCGGGTTAGACATACATTACAGAGGAAAATAAACACACGTGAAGGCAATCAATCTGGTTTAAAATGGAAGAAGGGAACAACCCTCGCTTCCTCCTTTATTATAAAGCACATGGTCATGTGACCTCTCTTGACCTCTCCACACCAATGACATCAGTGTAAGAGCACACATGATCATTCACTCTGTTATTATCAGCCAACGAGATCAAAATTGAGATGGTAAAGAAATAGAATCTGAGGTAATGGAGCAGCTGCAAAGAGAAGGATTCAGTGTAGATAATCAAATGCAGAAAGCACCACAACAGGCTAGAGCAATGCATATCCAAGTTAAGGAGAAGGATTCAGTGTAGATAATCAAATGCAGAAAGCACCACAACAGGATAGAGCAATGGATATCCAAGTTAAGGGGAAGGATTCAGTGTAGATAATCAAATGCAGAAAGCACCACAACAGGACAGAGCAATGGATATCCAAGTTAAGGGGAAACCAGTGGAACAGGAAGCAATTGGTCAGGTGCCATATCAACATATTTTGGAGCCTTCCACAGGAAACCAGTATAACCACTGACTTGAAGCTAGACAGCAAGGGAAGGAACAGGAAACTGTGGAAACTCTGATGCAGTCAATGCTGAGGAGTGATAGGCCAGTGAGTTCCCATATGACAGAGCAACAGATGGCACAGGATGAAACTGAAGAGAATGTGCCACAGGAAGATGCTATAGAACTTTCTATAGAATGCCCACAGGAAATGAAAAACAAGGGATGTGTCCTCAGTTTGGAAGAAAAGGAGTTAAGAGAAGAGTTGCTTGATTTAATAGACATAGACAGATATATCAAGATCAATGAGAGAAATAGACTGCAGAAGGTTAATAAAACCCCAAAAGTAAGAAGTCTGTTAACAAATGAACACAGTAATTAGGGCTGTCCATAGAGATCCATGTGCTATAACAGAAGTAAACAGGATATATTACTGTGCAGCTAAATTAATAACTGATAAAGTTCTACCACAAGAACACAGGGTAGTGAGGAAGAGAAATGGGAGAAATCGAATACCATCATGGAAGTATTAAACAGAAAAAATTATAAAGCAATTAAGACAAGAAGTTTCACTGTTAGAAGAGTATAGAAGAGGGAGCAGATCAACAAAAATACTAAGAAAGACAGACGTGATAAAAGCAACGCACAGTATTAGAACAGACCAGGATCTATCATGTACTATCACAAATAAATTAAAAATTTCAGCACAGGGAGAAAAACTTAGAAGATACACAGATAAATACAAGGAAAAAGACAAAATAAGCAATTTATTGATTATCCAAAAAGGTTTCATAGAGAATTGTGAAATAAGGTAAAAAGAATTGAAATACCACCAAAAAAAGAGGAAGCTGATACATTTTGAAGAAGTATCTATGAAGATCCTGTGGAACATAACAAAGATGCTAAATGGATAGAAGAATTAAAAGAAAGAATAAGAAGTTTAAAGGTACAGGATATGAAATGGGATGAAGTAACAGCCAGAGAGATTGAAACAAAGTTAAGAAAAGCCTCTAACTAAAAACCCCAGGCTCGGATGCAGTACCTAACTTTTGGTTAAAAGTATTAACATCTTGGCACAAGGATTTAACCATGAGTAAGAACTATTTATATGCGCACTCCATACAGACACCACACTTGCTAATAATGAGCAAAACAATGCTCTTACTTAAGAGTGAATCTGCAAGCTACCCTAAAAATTATAGACCAATAACGTGTCTTCTGATGAATTTATAAACTATACATAGGAACTGATGCTGACAGAGTTTATAGTTATTTAGGAAAAAACTCTATGGCAGTAGAACAAAAGGTCAATAAAAAAGCCATATGGAACAAAGGATCATTTGTTGTTAAATAAATTTATAGTGGAGAACTGTAAAAAGGGGAAGAATCTAAGTATGGCATGGATTGACTATAAAAAAGCATTTGATAGTATCCCACATTCATGGATGAAAGAGTGCTTAAAAATGTATAAGATACACCTTTCACTGACTGACTACATTACAGTAACCATGAAACAATGGCAGACCACTTTGCAATTAAGCCATGATAAAGGACAGATTATTATCCCAGGAATAAAAATTCAAAGGAGGATATTCCAGGGTGACTCTGTCACCATTGCTATTCTGCCTTACCATTAATCCATTAAGCTGTTTACTTAACAGCTTGGGCCATGGCTACAATTTGGCTCCTATAAAGCAACAAAGTGTAATGACTTCTCATCTTCTCTTTGTTGATGATTTTAAACTGTATAGCTCATCAGATGAGGAACTGACAGCATAGCTGCAGGTTGTCAAAACATTTTCAGATGATACTAGAATGTCATTTGGTGTTGATAAATGTGCAAAAACTACCTTTAAAGCAGGAAAACTGCAGCACCAGGAAAACATCAGTTTTGAACAAGAATGTGATATAAAAGAACGTGAGCAAGAGGGAGTGTATAAATACTTGGGAATTGATGAAGGATCAGCAATAAAATATGAACAAATGTGAATAAAACTCAGCAAGGAATACTTTAGAAGACTTAAATTAAGCCTGAGAACAGCATTGATATCTAGGAACAAGATCCAGCCTATAGATCAATTTGCTCTTCCTGTCCTAACATAGAGTTTTGGAGTGATTGACTGGCCCCCAAACAGTTTTGTACAGATTAGATATTAAAACAAGAAGCATGCTTCATGCTCACCAAATGATTTATAAAAATCAGTGTATACCAAGATTATATATTCCCCATTCTGAAGAAGGGAAGGGCCTCCTTGAAATTGATTACATATATAGATCTGCAATCGTGGGACTCCACACATATCTACTGACCTCATAAGATCTAAATGTTGTGAAAGTTTTGAAACATGAGGAAAATAAATCTAAGATGACATCTCTGCTTAATTTAGCAAAAGCATATCAACGTCAAGCAGGAATGGAAATCAAACCAAAAGTGGAAAAAAAAACAGGCAGCAACTGAATGTGCTAAAAAACAAAAGAAAGAATATAAGGTGAAGGACCAGATGAGAAGACAAGAAATGTGGAAAAAACATAAATATAGTTGCAAGTATAGAAAACTTCTGGAAGAGTCTCATGCTGATCAAGAACAAATGCAGGAATCATTAAGGAGAGGTGAATTCAATCCAAGAAATGAAAAGTTAATATTGGCAGCCCAAGATAGTGGGCTATGTACACGCTGGTTTACAAAGTCCATTGAACATGTGGGAAAAACAGTCAAATATAGGTTTTGTAAAACTGAATTGGAAACAGTCACACACCTTGTTGCTGGTTGCGACACACTAATGGCAGGACTGTATACTGAAAGGCATAATAATGTGGTGGGGCTGTTGCATGGGGGCTTGTGCAAACATTATGGTATTGAAGTGGCTGAAAAACACTGGAAACGTGAGCCACAAAGAACCTTAGAAAATGATGAAGTTTATATCACATGGGATTACCCATTACCAACAGTTCAAAAGATAGATGCTAGAAAACCAGATATAGTGCTCCAAGAAAAGAAGACAAAAGTAGCATTGATCATTGAAATTGCCACACCCAGTGACTATAGTGCCTTGTTGTACAGAGAGTCACAAAGGCATAAAATACCAGGATCTGCCGGCAGAAATGAGAGCAATGTGGAAGAAAGATACTCAGACAGTTCCAATAGTAGCAGGAACAACGGGTCTTATAAAAAAGAATTTGCAATCATATTTAGATATGTTACCAATCCATGTAACCCTGTATCAATTGCAGAAGGAGTCATTATTGGGCACATTGCGAGTGCTAAGAAGAGCACTGTTGGCTGACATCAAAGATTGATACAATACTAATTTCATGAACTTTAATCATAATTGTTTTTCTTAGGAATGGGGTCCATTCCCATCATGGTATTAGAAAACCAAAAGATCTAGAGAAATTAGAAGAGGCCAGGAAACCTAATACCAGAGAATCATATCTGCCCAAATGGAGGAGATTTTCTGTTTTATATGTTAAACATCACCAGGACCCCTTTTCAGTGGGGGTCCCCATGGTTCTTTCCTACTATGTGAACTGCTACATGCTGGCTTGGCACATTCTTCACTGAACGCTCACTTGTCAGCCATTTCTGCCTGTCTAACACTGACTCCTCTTTTAGTCTCTAGATTTGAGGTCAAACAGTTTCTAAAAGACATCCTTCATATCAGACCCCAAGAGAACCCATTCCTCCTTCTTGGGATCTTAAAATTTTCCTTGCAAAACTGACTCAAGCTCCTTTCAAGCATGCTGCTTCTTTGCAACATTGCACCTGAAAGACTCTTTTATTGGTTGTTATAACCACTGCCTAAGGGTGTCTGAACTCCAGGCCTTGATGAAGGACCCAAAGCAGCAACAGCTAGGAACCACTCACTAAAATACAAAACACTTTATTTTCTCTAGAGCCTCCCCTTTTTTGTTTTTTTTGTTTTTTTCATAGAGACAGGATGTCTCCCATATGAATCCTTCTTTTAGCTGTGGTGGTTAATGAGCTGTCCCTTAATCAGTCTATCCAGCGTCCTTCTTTTTTCCTTTCTCTGGAATCTGCTGTTGAGAAGGCTCTTCATAACTTGGAAGTACATAGATAACTCAGATATTATTTACACAGAACTGAGGTATTTCATAAACATGATGAGCTTTTCATTTCTTTTTATACCAGGACGTTGGGCTTTTCAGTTTCTATGCAAACCATCTCCTCATGAATTTTCAAGACCATTTTTGTTACGTTTTCATATCAAACAGTTGTCTGTTTCTATTAGGCTCATTCTACTAGAGTAGTCCTTCCTTGGGGGCTTTTCGTCAAGGGTTTGGATACCAACCCCATCCTTGAAGCTGCTACTTGATCTTCATTTCACACATTCACTAAACATTACAAATTGGATGTCATTTCCAGAGCCAGGGCAGGTTTTGCTAGGGCTATCCTGCATGGGTTTGTGTCATTTCCAGGGCCAGGGCAGGTTTTGCTAGGGCTATCCTGCATGGGTTTGTGTCATTTCCAGGGCCGGGGCAGGCTTTTCTAGGGCTATCCTGCATGGGTTTGTGTCATTTCCAGGGCCGGGGCAGGTTTTGCTAGGGCTATCTTGCATGGGTTTGTGTCATTTCCAGGGCCGGGGCAGGCTTTGCTAGGGCTATCCTGCATGGGTTTGTGTCATTTCCAGGGCCGGGGCAGGTTTGGCTAGGGCTATCCTGCATGGGTTTGTGTCATTTCCAGGCCAGGGCAGGTTTTGCTAGGCCCATCCTGTATGGGTTTGTGTCATTTCCAAGGACGAGGTAGGTTTTGCTAGGGTTATGCTGCATGGGTTTGTGTAATTTCCAGGGCCAGAGCAGGTTTTGCTAGGGATATCCTGCATGGGTTCATGTCATTTCCAGAGCCAGGGCAGGTTTTTCTAGGGCTATCCTGCATGGGTTTGTGGAGGGTCCTCTTTGCCTTCCTCCTCCCTTCCTTTTCAGCAGCTTTTGTACTATCTCAGAAGTCATGAATACTTTAGCAGTGATATGGAAAGACAAAGTACAGTTGTATAAAATCTTATCATAATAGCAGATGTCCTTCTTTTCACTGTTGCAGTATTCACCTCCTCCCACTTGCCCCCTTTTCTTTTCTCCTTTTCCATGGGGGGTATTTTCTTTCTGGTGAAGTTCTTCTCTTCATTCTTTCCTTTTTCTGGATTTTCATTTTTCCCTTCTACTGGGGGTCCTTGATCTACAGGGGCACCTCATTTCTCAGCTGAGAGTGTGCGTACGTCACCTTTATGCCATACGCTTGCATAGGGAGCATACATCTAATGTACAATGCTCCAAAGTAACTTGGTTTTTGGTATACTGGCTTGATGTTGGTTGGTCCTTGGCAGGAGATCCCAGAAGTGATGAATAGTGCAACAGTGAAAAGAAGGACATCTACTGTTATGGTAAGATTTTACACAACTCTACTTTCTGATGATCACTCCATATATCCAGACTATCATACCTGAGCAATGTCAACCCATTTGCAGTTGCTGGAATCTGTAAAGATGGTACTCCAAAAATATATTACTAAAGTGAAACATATTTAGATTGTATTACACAATTCAGGCCTATTAATGAATTATTTTTTTATTCAGTGCAATGAATAAAGCAAAACAATTATAGACAATGTAAATGCTGCAGTCACTTTTGTTCAACAACCAAGTCATATAAAATCAGAAATATTGCTGCATACAGCAATTTTTTTTTTTTTTGGTGGGGTGGGCAGGTCTTACATGTTTTCAGGCCCTACCTATGTCTTCTGTGTCATCAAGAATTGCTGTGTTGTCTGACATAACTCAGTACAGGTCTGAAATACTTAAATGGCTAATAATGCTGTATTGTTTCTGCAAACATCTCCAGAGTCAACAAAGATGGATATTTAATTAATGGGTCTCTATGCAGGGCAATACATCAGGACACCAGCAGCCATACCAATACTCCGTTACTTGTGTTACTCTCAACAATTACTACAAATGCTGTTCAAACCTATCAGTGTATATACTATTTTCTTCTTTGCTTTTGCACTGTTGACACAGAAACTTGGATTTTATTTAAAACTATGATTTCAAATTTTACAGTAAAAAACTCTAACAGATATTTTCTAATCAAAACAAAGCATTCACATTGAAAAACAACTTGACATGAAAAAGAACTAACTTCCCTTGAAACTCACATTTAGTAAAAATGCATTTGGTAACCCTTTAAACTGCAAGAGAAGCACTGTGATTCAGACTCAAATAGCACATAGTGAACTACTAATTAGCACCTATGTGAAGAATGCAGGAATTCAAAACACAAATGTGTAATGTATTTTCTAATAGACCAGTATGGATATGTGATTCTTTTCAAGAGCAGCCTAGGATTACTATCTTGTGAAGTAACTTAGCAGAACCCCACGGAAGACATACTCATGTACTATAAGAAGCAGCTCTTTAATTGCACATTATCTTAGTCATCTGCACTAAATGCTAGACAAACTGTTGTATCCCAAATACAGTGCATTTCACACCTATGTGCCTACAAACAAGTTAAATTAAAAATGTATTTATATTTAAAATAGTAATACTAAACTCAGACTTCATACTTTCTAATTTATTCGCAACTAAATAATAAATACATTGTCAACATTAAGGAAACCAAGGATCACATCAAAAGAACATGGCCCATGTGATTATTTTCCCTTTTACAACAATCAGCTTGCACTGGGTCTCTATTAAGTCACCAAAATGGCATTACAGCGAATGCTGTTGTGCCGACACATATAGAACCAAAGCTGATAACAGCTAAACCCCGGGTCACTGATTTCTTTCCCAGGAAAAAAAAATCTGTAGACCAACAAAACACAATACTCCACTAAAAACATTGCAGAGTGGGGGAATTCACCCCCACACAGCCCCCCCACACCCCCTAACTAAATATACCAACTCCGAGATCGCACTTCAGTGGGGTAAAGGGAAATGTCATGGCTCAGGCTAAGCAATTTTTTTTTCCTTGGGGAAAAAAATTGCTGACCAGAGCTCTCGCTGTTATCAGCTTTCATTCTATATGTGTCAGCAAAATGGCATTCACTGTAATGCCATTTTGCTGGCTTAATATAGACCCATTTACACTATAGGTACTATGGTTCATAGGTAATAGTTACTAGACTTGCAGTTCAGGGGAGTATGGAGCAGCCAAGCCCAAATGTCCATGTTCCCCAAAGCAGTGCCTAGCTAAGCAAAATCAAACTACTCTAAATCACTTAAAAAGTTATCAGAACAGAACTGAAATTGACTGGTTGTAATTCTCAGTGATTTACCAAAATAAAAAAAGTTAGTTGATGCAAAGGATTGGGGCTATTGCGTCTTGTAACCAAGGTATTGGGTTTGAGCCTAAGCAAGTCATTTAAGTAAACTGCCCTCTCTAACTAGGGCATTTCAAATACACACACACACACACACACACACACACACACACACACACACACACACACACACACACACACACACACACACACACACACACACACACACACACACACACACACACACAAACACACACACACACACACACACACACACACACACATACACACACACACGTGCACCTTAGCTCATGTTGCCTCAAAAAAGATGAGCCTGTAGCTTGTGTTGCACAAAGGGACTTCCAGGGCTGGTGCACAGTGTTTGCCCTGTTCTGCCATGCCAATTAAATCTCCAGCCAGATGCGCCCACATGCTCTTTTGAATGAAAGCATCACATCTTGATATGGGTGCCAAGAAAATGGCTGAAAAACTTTTAGCACTGAGCCCTAGTTATCTGCTTACTAAATGCTGAATCCAGCCCTTCTTCTAAGTCTTTCCAGGATGCTGACTTTTGTTTTTGGGGGTTTGCTTTACAGTGAGTGTGGGGGTTAGGATTTTGTCCTTTTCCTGCTGTTCTGTGATGTTGGAGTTGATATATGTAATTATCAGAGTGTGTGGGGTGGAGGGGAGGGCTTTCATGCAGAAAATGTTGTTTCTTTTTTGTTTTGACCAGTTTTCAATGTACTGTATTTTAAGTGCTATAAGTGTGTGTGTGTGTGTGTGTGTGTGTGTGTGTGTGTGTGTGTGTGTGTGTGTGTGTGTGTGTGTGTGTGTGTGTGTGTGTGTAAACTACTTCCCCAGGTCCTGATCCTGAGACTAACTTGCCTTGTTGTAAAAATGCAAACAAAAACCAGGATCCAGTCCTAACAAGCCCCAAAATAACTGTGTAATTTAATTGATCTAGACATTGATTACAAGAAAAGTGAGGAATTCACATTGATTACATGGGGCTTCACCACACACAATATTATTGATGATGTTCTAAGTGCTTTTGTAAGAGCAACAACAAAAAAAAAAGATGCATTTGAATCTGAAGACCATTCTAAGAGGAACAATATAGCCCACTGTGACTGTAACAGCAAGAATATAAAATTATGTAAAATTTTTAAGTGAAAAGAGCTCTATCTTTCACATTTAACGTTCAACTATTTTGATGGCAAACATGGTTTTGTTCAAAAAATGATGTATAAACTTGAATAATTTAACATACAAGTGTTATATTATCATACTGATATACAAAGATTCACAGGCATTTGAAACAACAGTTGGGTATTGTCAATTATTTAAGTCAGCCTAGATATTTTACCTACATATTTGGGGGTCCAAAGCTAGCAGAGAGAGAGCTAAGGCATGAAAGCAAGTAATGATTGACAATAATGCTGTTGGGGGAAGGAAACACACCTTGGCACAGTGTAGGAAAAGAGCAAATGAAATGGATATGCACAAACAATGGTTAGGTAAAATGCAGTTACCCATAGCAGTACAGGTGGTGACCCATTCACACTGAAACATTTAACAACGGATGAGGAAAACTTTATCTGTATGAGAGGTGATGATACGAGGTGATGATTTTGATGACTATGAGGATTGTAATGGAGTCATCAGAGGTGGTATGGTCACTGGTACTTTCTGGCCACTGCAGGAACTTCAGGTATGCAGTGTGAAAGGTTAGTATGCAACTGATGTAACAATGTTATCCTAAATGTGAAATAGAAAGATACAAACCCTGCACCCTTAGCACAGGAAGTAGCTCATTAACAAGTTAGCCATGATTCCTGTACACATATAACCCTTAACATTTGTCATCATCAGCTGGACCATCTATAGCAGGTATGGCTAAAAGACAACCATCTCTGCATGGTAAGTGCTGCTATCATATCTTTCTGGATAAATCATTTCATATGTCACAGGTCTCATTAAAATATACTGATATATTTCTTTATAGGGTCAACACAAGAAACAACCATTTCCTGTTCTTCAGCACAAAGGCTAATGTTGATAGCAGAGTGCTTGTCGATGATTATGTCATAACTGCCATATTATGACATCACCTGAGGACAGTGGCACACATTCACAAGTGTAGTGGCAGGACCACCTACTCTACAGCAGGTGAATAACTACATAGGTAATGGCAAATGGTCATGCACTTTAGAGAATGAGGAGATGACATTACAAGGGGGGAGGGAAAGCATCACTTAAGCTCCACACCTGTTTTTGTTGAGCATAATGAACATGTTGACAAAGCCACTGCCATTTCAGAAGTATCAGTACCTACTGCCTCATCTCTACAACGAGGTGTCAGGTGAGGACATCTTGCACAGTTAGTTCTTGACACATGTAAGCATGAGGGTGCCCAGCACTTGATGTGATGGAACATAGTTCTAGCACAGGCCACTTCCACTGACAGTCAGGTAAAGATGGTTATAGTATCACAGGGTATAAGTGAGGAATTTCACCAGTACATGAGAATGATGGATGACACTAACATTGTCATGATGACTCTCAAGTGTAGTATGGTCACATGCAAAGTATCTATGTTGACCTGCATGTACACACTACTAGAAGCTTACCAAACAGACATTGGTGACACACCTGGATAAGGGTGTGGTGCTGTTTGCATGCATGGAGGATGGTTAGGTCAGACAACATGTATACTTAAAGAAAATGGTACAGTGATTGCTGAAAACACAACCCAAAAAAAAGGCAGAAAGGCCTCACCAGACATCAACAACACATGGTAGAATGTCTCAGTCACAATCTAGGTTCTGCAGCATTGTCCAGAGAATGGTTAGATGGTTCCCAGTATTTACTGGATCTCAGCACTGTCCAGTCAATGGTTAGACGATCCCCTGCATCCAAAGGATCTCAACACTGTAGTAACTTAGCATCAAGCTCATATGCCTGCCAACACTTGTTTAGGATCTGTTGGAGTTTCACCTAAATTATCCTTCACTATCTTTAAATGACATTGTGTATGACACCTTTAATATATAACACACATCATACCTCATTAAGTAAAGGTCAGCAGTCACCGCAACAGCTACTGCACTGATATGGGTGTTAACATAGCAAACAATGGAATATAACACTGTACAACTGTAATCATACTTAATGTGATATTTATTAATACAACTGACCAAACACTACTGTTGAGATATTAACATTTTCTTTATGACATGGACTGCTGACAGATTCACTGCACTGCTGCAAACATCTTTCAGTTCATGGTCAAGTGCCCAGTTAAACAGTTGTTTTTATACAATCTATGTTTATGGATGGTTTCTTCTGATAAATCCTCCTGATACCTTCTTGGCATATCTGTGGCTTTACTGTGGACCACACCAGTTGAGAATGTGGTGGGCCTCACCGGTTTTCTGTTTCCTTATCAGTTTCTGAGAAGACCAGGACGAAGTCTTATGACATGATCGCCAATTCTCTTTTTTTAGATAAGTTCTGACAATTGAGTCTTTGTATGCATTTAGCTTCTCCTCCTGTTTCAGTAAGGCTCTATTACCATAGCCATCTGATACTAATATTTTCTAAGCCTACAGCATATATTTACTGTCATGCGAACACATTTTTCTAGGCTAATCACACTTCTTTGCTACATATTTCTTTCTTTCCGCATATTTTGCAGGTTTTGTAGCACACACTTTTTCCTAACAATATCATACTGTTACCATGAGGGAAGACAACTTTATTTTATATAATATCTATCAATTCTCCCTTTTTATTTTAAAAATCAAAAATTAGATTTTTTACAACAAAAGCATTTCTTTGTTTATGCAGTTTTTATCACTAGTTATTTTATTTACAATAGAAACCTGATTAATAGTTTTATTGATAGAAATTTTAATGCACATACATGTAATCATAAGCTGAAACATAGGAGTTATAAATGCTATTGAGGCTGTGATAATGGTTCTCCACCATCCAGAAAATAATCATTTTAACCAATCACTCCAGTAATTGTTCCAGGTCTTTCTGGATTTTACAGATGCTTTGGCTATTCTATTTAAATGTTCCCATATGGATTCTGACTTATCTGGAATATATGTACAGCATTCAGCTTCTACCAGGGCACATACCCTCCCCTGTGACACAAGCACAAAATCAAGTGCTATTCAATTCTGCATCTTGACTGTTCGCATTGCCATAATTTCTTCTGTAATGTCAGTTATTGTCCCATAAGTGGCATTATCTAGATTTTCTATGATCTTAGCTACTTTTCTTAATTCCCATATTACTTTGGGTGCTCCATACCAAGGGAAAATACCTACCCCTGATACACTCCATCCCTTAAAAATAATCCCTCAAAATTAAAATTTTTACTTTGCTTCTTCTTATAATTTCTTAGTAGACCTTTTGGTATTATCTCAGTAATCCTCATTAATGGTAGTGCATACCTTACATAACATGTTGCTGTCCTATTCTGTGTAACCAATTGTATATATTTCTCCTACAAACAAAATAGTACCTGCCTTTAACAAAGTAACATTTAATTGTTTTGGTCATACTATAGTCATGTTGGTTTTAAAAGGTTGTAACCATCTCTAAGTTTAGTCATATCTATATAGTCTCCTGTAGAGTTTTTTCATAATATCATGTATCCTCTCCTTCTATACAATTGTCTCAGTGTATTTCCCCCCATAGTGTAATTTTTCATCAGTGCATTATAAGCTATAGAGCAGTGAACAACATTCATACTGTGATTACCATACACTGTACCATGATTTTTTTAAACATTGTGCATAATTTGCATTTGATCTCCAGCACACTCTGTTTAAAGTTAAATTACAATTTCTACTACCTAGTTTAATTTTCCCTGTTTGGTCTAAACACAATGATCCATTTTTAGTTGAATAAACCCTTAATCATATTTTTTTCCAGATATAGGCTTGACTATTACAGTCTTACTGCAATTTATCAAAACATCTATTGGCTTGCAGACAGATAATGGTTATACCCTGAACCCTGTCTTATCACTTGTTGTAGGTATTCTTGCACATATCCAACAATTTGCCTGATTAGAAGGAGCTGCATACATTTTTTGCATTGTTAGAAAACATTAAAGTCTGGTGTCCATTTATATATAATGACATCTGTTTTCCCCACCAGAAATACATTACTCATCTGTTATTAATATCAAAAAACAGAAAACTCAGTATTTTTTTGTCATCTATCTTCCCTGTGTTCCGCATCTGAAAAACAGGTAAGAACTCATCCATCTGCCTTTGCCTGCTTCTCCTGTCTTATTATTTTGCATTGATCCTTATGTACCAGCACAATATTCTTAGGCTTTTCTAGATTTTTTATTTTTATGACCAAAGGCACAATTATTTCTTTTAGTTCTAAAGGACCTTGCCAGTTGCTGTACCATGGGCCAGTTTTATTGACAATTTTACCATAACTTTACTTCCAATTTGAATGTTTTCTTCTTCTGACAATATTGGAACCTTTTTCCATAAATGGTGTTTGCTCTGTAGCTATGCCTTGGCATATTTCTTGCAGGTCTTTCATCCGTTGTTGATATTTTTCTGCCTCCAACAGTGGCCTCTCACTCCAGATCTTTGGCTCAAAAGGGAACTGTAGGGGCATTTTCCTGCCTGTTTTACTACTGGGTGTTCATCTGATTCCCATCAGAATTTTACGTAAATGTTTTATCTAATTGTTTCTTTTTTCAAATCACATCTTTTTATCCTGTCCTTTAAAATTCTGTTCATTCTTTCCACTATCCCGTTTGATTGTGGATGTTATGGTACATGGAATCTTTGTTGAATTCCTAACATGTTGCATAATTCTTTCATCATGTTCCTGTCAAACTATGGTCTGTTGTCTGATTCTATCACCCTGGCCATGCTCAGTGACAAAAAATGTTTTTCCAAAGGGCTTCAGCTGTTACTTTGTCTGTCATTCTTTTGATCGGAATAGCTTCCACCTATTTTGAAAATGCATCTACTACTACTACTACCACCAGCAAATAGTGATTTCCACCTTTTGCCAGAGGCAGTGTTCTTGCTTAGTCAATTTGTATAGCATATCATGGCTCATCTGCCTCAGGTACCCTGTGTAACTGTGGCTTTTTACATTTAGCACTTGTCTGAAGACATATCAGACATTCACCCTGCATTACTTTACACAATTTTTATCAGACATGGATTCCATTACTTTTCTTTTATTACTGGCCATAACTTTTCCATCCCTATATGTCCCAAAATTTGGTGGTTAACTCTAACTAGCTGTTTTGCTAGTTGATATGAAATGTATGGTAAACATAGCCATTTTTGTGTACCAAGACATAGAAATGCCTGTCTAATCCATCGCTTTCTAACTCACATCTTTCCAATTTTTCTGGTATTCCCTTCTCCTTTTGGAGCATTTCCAAATCTGCATCTATTTGTTAACACTCCTTTAGGGACCATACTTTAGAGAACTGGAGCTCCCCTTCAGTTTCTTCAGGGTATAAAGGCTTTCCTTTTTCAGAGGCTTACTTTGCTTTGCCATCAGTTAAAGCATTTCATCTTGCATCTTCATTGTTTCTCTTTTGGTGAGCTCTTGGTGGGCTCTCAGTTTTAAAATACTGAATTGTCCCTGCATCTGATACTTTTGTATGAATTTCCATATATCCTGTAAGATGGGAGCATGCTTTAAAGGTTTTCCTGCACTATCAACAAACGCTGTCCTTGCCCTCATCACCATATGTATTTTTAATGAATTTATGACATAGGCACTGTCACTGTAAATGTTTACTGAATAGAAAAACTGCAAAACATATTTTGCAGCTTCCAATTCTGCACTCTTTGCTGACATGTATCCTGGTAGTTTGGTTTGTCTCCATTTTTTTAGTGTCACCATTGCAAATCCCGTGTAATATTTCATGTCTTTCCAGAATTGGGCACCATCCACATATACAGTCGTAATGTGGTGGTCATGATCTGCTTTTAATGGTGACTTTTCTGGCTTTTCCAGATCTGCTGTGCAGTCATGTGGCTTTCCTTCATATCCAATAAAATTGGATAGGTATTGCTTGTCCCCATCTCTCTGTGTATGTCTCGTGTACTGAATGTAGCCAACCATTTAAAAAAAAACAGTCTGACTTACCCCCCTCAGTGATTTTGTTCATCTCACTGTTACTGTCTCAGACTCACTGTCTAATTTAGAGTCACTTCATCATTTTGTTCTGACAGCATTTTATTGTGGGGAGCTGCGGCTGCTGCACAATCTTCTTTAAATTCCCTATTGTAGATCATAATTCCCATGAATTTGGTAAGTCTGGAATTGTCAAAGGTTTTGGCAGCTGCAGAATTTATTGCACCCTTTCTTTATATTGAGTTATCCCTGTTAGTCTGATAATAGTACCTAGAAATGTAACTTTTTGTGGAATTAACTAGATGTTGTCTTTGTTTACTTTAAACCATGCCTCTTGCAGTACATGTAGAACCTTTTTTAGCTGTTGTATGTGTAGATCTGTGATCTCTGACTGGATCAAAATGTCATCGATATAATGTATAACCCTGTTGTCTTTTCTTATGTCCTATAAGATTTTCCCACTCTCTGATCGAAAATGACACGACTATTTTGAAAACCCTGTGATAATCTAGTCATAACATATTGCTGAATTTCAAAGGTAAAGGCAAGCCATTGCCAATTCTTGTTCTGAAGTGGTACTGCAAAAAATCCATTTGCCAGTTCTATCACAGTAAACCACTGCCTCTTTGGTTTTATCCGAGCTGCTAATTCCGGAACTCCCGGTATTAGATGCACTCTTGGTTGTGTGTACTGATTCACCCTTTTGGAGATCTATTGCCAAATGATAACTTCCATCTTCCTTTTTAATTGGTCAAATTGACAAATTTGTTGGACTTTATCCCTTTTGGATTATGCCTGTCTGTTCCCATTCTAAAATGCATATTTTCATATCAGCTGCCGCTTCAGCCAGAATTGGATACTGCTTTTGGAAAGGAGGGATAAGGTCCCTCGAGCTTCCTCCTGTGACTGCTACTTCTAAGTTTCCACAATCTGTTTTTGATTTTGCCCATAGGGTCTGAAATTCTTTTCTAAGGTGTCCCGTATATCCTTCTGTTCCTCTCTCGGGGGCTCTGCCCTGTTTCCTTTACTTTCTATCAGGTTAACTTCTGCTGTTAGACATTTACAGTCACTGCTCACTTCATTTTCATCTTTTGGGGTCCACAAAATGCAGTTAGAGAAATCTATTACTATTCCCAACTTGTTCATAATATCCGTCCCTATTACGGTGATCCCACACATGGGATGCATCAAAAATGTTCCTGTTATGGCATTCCCATCCTGATCAAATCTAATTTGCACAGGCTCACTGGCTACTGCAGTGCATGCAGTACATTTTAAACCTTTAATTAAAGTTTTCTTTCTCATATCCATTCTTAACCTTCTGTTTGTAACAGATACTGCCACTCTTGTGTCTATTAGGCCATTTTTCTACGGTATCCCCTCCACCCAAACATCTGTCAATCATCAACCATTGCTCCCTCACTTAAAAGACGCTAAATGAATGATTTGGACAGAGGCCATACCCTGATTTTGAATCTTCATCATCCCCTATATTTCTAGGGACATCTATAATGACACATATTGTGTTCTTGCTCCTGATATGCATAATCCTCATCTGCTGCATACATAGGACATTATAATTCCCATGACACAAACTGTTGCTGTGCTCTGGATTATAAGGAGGATTTTCCCTATATTCCACTGCTCATACATTTCCTTCATTATCATATTGTTGTTTTTTATAATTTCCCCTTTTGCCTTATTGAAAAATGTTTGATTCTCAATACCATCATCCTGTGACATTTGCTTTTGTTTTCCTTTTTTTTAGTTAATTTATTTTCTAGGTTTCTTAGCATTTATTTCCTTCTCTGTCTGCTTATTTTTCCACTTTTTGTAATGTGGATTCTCTTGCTTGACATGACCAAGTTTCCTACAGAAAAAAACATGTCACCTTTTTTTCATTAGGACTTCCCAGTGTTTGAGGGGCTGATGCCATTTGTCCATCCCTTTTTTCACCCCCCCCCCCATCAGTCCCTACCTCTTCCCTGTCCTACTGCACCTATGATGTCAAAACCATTATCATCAGTGCCAAGGGAGAAAATGTGATGTTTAAAAATGTCTGCATCAACACTCATGACCCTTCCTGTCATCAGCTTGTGAACACATTTCTCTAATGTGTCAAGTAGTTTCTTCATAGATACATTTAATGTCACCTGGAACTCCCTCTACTTGCTCCGACAATGCATGCATTAATATTTTCCTTATTTCTTTTTCCCTGTCATCTATGTTATGAACAATTTGAAAGGCCAACGTTAAATGTTCTGCTTGTTCTAACAGTCTGTCAGAAACTGTAATTGTCAGATTTTTTTCCCTACCAATATTCCAGGAGCACAGTTGCCATTATGTTTAAGTTTAAACAAGATTATGGTTATTATCAACAATGAAAATCTTACAACATTTTGGAATAAATACTAAAAACTGTGTTTTAAAAAATAATTTTGTGCACTGCCAGTTGTATATGACAACCGATCTTCAAAATGTTAACATATTGTAAAAAATGCCTTTTTTATCATTACATTGAGGTATCATCTGTAACAGATGAGATTGCTGGTACAGATTAACTGAAGTGCCTGTCACTACTTGTACATCCTCAGGTTTAATAATATCTGAAGCTCCAAGCTCCTGTAACTATTTTTGTAATTCTGCCTCTGAAACTTTGCAGACTTGCAATTGTTTCTGTAAATGCCCTACTTGGCTAATGCCTGTAGGACCCCCTGTCCTTTTTGGACTAACTCATGTTCGAGTGTATCTGTTTCATCTCCCCCACCCAAATGATCCTCAGTGACAGCATGTATTGTTGTTTCAGCTGTTTCCAAAATTGCATTAACATCTTGTGCATGTTTACTGACTCCTACTTCAAGCTTTTTTAACAATTCCATTTGTTGTCATTAATCTTTTTTTTTAATTGTATTCCTGCGATTTGTCTGAAATTTACTTATTGTTAGTAATGTCATCCCACTGCTGACAGTAAGTCTTAAACATTTCTGACATCTCTCCAAACTCTAAACTTTTTTTGTTATCTATGAATAACTGAAATTCCCTATAAAAGGTGGAAAACGGTGTTACAAAATGACCTTTTGTTTCGCATAACTTATCTAACCTGTCCTGTATGAATTTTGCTGTTATCTTTTGCAACAGTTTTATGACACATGTTACACAAAATCGAGGATATTTATCCCCCAGTTTATACATTCAGCAAGTGTTCTATACTTTTGCAAATATAGGTTCATAGGTGTTTACTATAGCAATAACCCACGACTGGTTGTGGGTAATGCTGGATATACCCATGATTGGTGTGGTTTGGTCATGAGGGCAAAGCCCGAGTGGCCAAACAAAGCCAACCATGGGTAAATCCAGCATTACCCACACCCAGAAGTGGGTTATTGCTATTATACAATGACATTATTTAAGAAAAAAACAAATTACTTTTCTTAAATAATGGCATTGTATAATGCCTCCTTGCTGCCCTTCCGTAGCTGTTTGGTATTCTGCGGCAGTTCTGATGTACTACGCATGCATATACCTACGCAGTACATCAGAGCTGTGGGCAAAAGCAATGGAGAAAGCAAGATCTCCGTTGCTTTTTACAAACTGTTTCACTGTGTTAAATGGGTCTAACATAGCGAGACAGCTTAAAAAAAGCAACGGAGAATCTCTGTTGCTTTTTTTTAAAGCTGTCTCACTATGTTAAACTCATTTAACATAGCGAGACAGTGTGAAGCAATGGAGATCTTATGCTCTCCATTGTTAAAGAGTTATAGTAATGGAAAAAGTCCGGGTGACCGGACCTTTTTCCATTACTATAACTCTGATTTACAACGTGCATGCTGACCAGTCAGCATGCACGTTTTTAAATATTAATTGGGGGTCGTTGTATAATAGACTAATGACCACAAGAGCTGTTTTAAGCCTAGCCATGCATCCCAAATCTCTGACAAGTTCTGATACCCTTGATAAGTCTAAGTATGGGCCTGGGAGATAAACCATTTACAGGTTACCTGTTTGCATTAGAGACACAGTTGCCAAACCAGGGATGAATTTCCAGTTTCCCATTCAATTGTCCAAGTTGCACTTGAACTGGGGTAGGGAGGAACTCTGCCTGACATGGATGGGGAGCCTGTTTCATAGATGGGGTAGTCTCTGGAATACATACCTATCTCTTCAGCAGGTCCTATTTACATCACAGTCAAGGTTTAAGTCTTTAGGTTGGATAATTCTGGTACTGTTTGTTTTGTGGATATGCAGGAGGTTTATCAGAGTTGGTTCTGACAATGCCCTGTATGCCAGGCATAGATCTCCCCTCAAAAGCCTGTAGGAGACAAAATACAGAGATAGGGCCTTGAGGTGGTCTGCATAGGATATATTACTTATGCTCTGCATTCTTTTAGTGAGGAACCTCTGTGGATGTTCCAGTTGCTGGATATGCCTGGTTAGGTACATAACAAAGGGGGCATTCTACTCAATGATAGATCTGATGAATGTTGAATACAATGGAACAATGACTTCCTTGGACATGGATGCCATACTTTTGTTTATAAGTTGCACAACATAAAATGGTTTCCTCACCACTGTAGACATGTGATGATCAAAAGCTAGATTACTATCTATGTGTGTCCCTAAGTCCCTGACTACTGGGTCAACTTTAAGGGGTGTGTTGTCAATATGATAGTTGCCAGGGATGGATGTCTTCCCAAATTATACTATTATGCATTTCTTGGCATTTAGTTTTAGTCCATGGCTCTGACACCAGTTGTTTGTCTGTGTCAGTCCCTACTGGAGAACATTTGTATCAGTCTGAAATTCAATGACAGCTCCTAATTTTTAATCATCTGCAAATTTAGTCAGCCAGAGACCACTGACATGGGTCTCGACTTCTGAGAAGTAAATGCCAAAAAGGAGTGGTCCAAGGACTGATCCCTGAGGCACTCTAAATGTGATTGGCCTCTTTGTAGAGGTGGACTCCCCCAATTCTAACTTCCTGGTTCCTGTCTGTGAGCAAGTTGGCTATCCACCAGGTGACATATGGGTTTGTACCTAACTTCTTATTGTGTAAAATGCCTTGGTCAGGTCAAGGTAGGCAGTGTGAATGATTTTGCCCTCATCCATTGCTTTGTTGACCTTCTCCAAGAAGTCCACCAGTATGAGTAGGCATGAGCTGCCCTTAATGACACTAAACTGGGTTGGGTCCAGTGTCTGAAGGTTTACTATATCTCTGTTGATCATCTCCATAATAATTATTTCCATGGCTTTACATATAAGACTAGTGAGACTTATGGGTCTGCAGTTTCCAGGGTCTAGAGATGACCTACCTTTGTGCAGAGGGATGACTGTTGCCTTTCCTCATTCATGAGGCATGAAGCCTGTTTGGAGGCTACAGTTAAATAGTAATTCCAGAGGCCCTGATAGGTCATGTTTCATGCTATTTAGAAGGCATCCTGGGATATTGTCTGGGCTCATTGACACAGTGTTATTGATCTTTATTGAGAGCATTAAGGACTTTTCCCCTAGTGATAGTAGGGGGAGTCATATTTGATGATATTTCCTGAGGGAAGGTTCTGCTGTAAAGCCAAAATTTAAACATGTAAAAGTGAATGTTTGTATCGCATGGGACTATTAACCAGTTCCTTTCAATCAAAGTGGTATTTTCATAATGTATAAGGCACAAATAAGCATAAATAAGTGACAGCAAACATATGTAATGCACAGTAAGCATAGGCAAGTGCGCCTGCGCAGGTGTAAGCAGCTCCCAGCATAGGAAATGTATGTTTGTATGTACAGATGTCATATATATATATGGATTCACTTCAGAAGATCGAACTTCCGAAATCTCGAACTACAAATAACCAAATCCAAAAGCTCGAGTTTCGGAAACTCGAACTTCTGAAGGGAAGCCATTGTGCCCCCCACACCCCCCCTACTTAAATATACCAACTCCAACATCGCGCTACAGTGGGGAGATGGGAAATCTCCCGTCTTGCGCTGTATGCGGAAGCGCAAAATGGGAGATTTCTTTACTTCCTGCCAACACCACGAAACAAAAAATACATTACGTACACACAAGGCATGCAACAATACTTGCCTCTTTGTGCACGTAATGTATTCAGGTAAGTAAAGTGTTATTTCAGAACACTACACACATTCAATTTATTAAAATCTCGATCATATGGTCTCGACCATATGCAAATCGAGATTTTAATAACTCGATTATGTGAAGTGTTCCCATATATATATATATATATATATATATATATATATATATATATATATATATATATATATATATATATATATACACACACATATATATATATACACACACATATATATATATACACACATATATATATGTATATATATATATATATATATATATATACACACACACACACACACACACACACACACACACATATATGTGTGTATAGATATATATCCACATATATATATATATATATATATATATATATATATATATATATACTCATAAAATCGTCTAAGGCCAGCTTCGAGAGAGAAATTGCACAGGACACTAAGGATAATCACAAGGCTTTCTTTAGTTATGTTAGGAACCTGGGAGGGAATTCCCAGATATGCTCAGAATTAGTCCAAAATGACAAAAAAATACACCGAACCCACAGACATTGCCAACATCCTAGCTGACAGGTTCAGTGCAAACCCCCCCCACCAAAAGGGCAAATATCTATCCCAACAGATTGCTGCCCCCCTGACATCTCAGATGCTCAGGTAAGAGCCGCCCTTTCCAAAGCAAAAAACACAGCATCAATGGGACCAGACGGTGTCCCGGACTGTGTCCTACATGAACTCCAAGAAGAGCTAAACCCAAACATAAAACTACTGTTCAATCTCAGCCTTACTACAGGATATGTACCCAAAGAGTGGCGTACAGCAACAGTGGTCCCTCTCCACAAAGGTGGTGCCTCAATGGATCCTGGAAGTTATCGCCCCATAAGCCTGACTAGCTTGGTCTGCAAAGCTATGGAAAGGATCATCATGGACCTCATAAATAAAGATATTGGGGACCTACAGACACTGGATCCTACCCAGTTCGGCTTTGTTAAGGGCAGATCCTGCCTCTTAAACCTGCTCGATTTCTTTGAAACAGTCACCAAGGCCATTGATGAGGGGAAGCTGGTCCACACAGCCTACCTGGACCTCGCAAAAGCCTTTGATACAATACCCCACTCGGGCATTATAGATAAGCTCACCAGCTTAAATATAAACCCCTATGTCACTAGATGGGTTGCAAACTGGCTCAAGGACAGAACCCACATGGTTAGAATTGCTGGAGCCATGTCAGACTCCAAACCAGTTACAAGTGGCATCCCACAAGGCTCAGTCCTGGGACCTCTCTTGTTCGGTATATATTTCTCAGAGGTACAGACCAACACGGAAGGACTGTGGCTGACCAAGTTCGCAGATGACTGCAAACTGGTCACCATAATCGAATCTCCAGCTGGCACAAGCATCCTCCAAAAGGGCCTCATAGAAACAGACAACTGGTGCCAGAGTGATGGCCTCAAGCTAAACACCAAAAAGTGTATAGTCATCCCCTTTGGCAAAAACAAAGTGTCCACAAATTACCACATAGGTGGTAATCCATTAAGTACAGAAGAAGTAATTAGGGACCTGGGGACCCAAGTTGATAGCAATCTCTCATTTGACAACCACGTGGCCAAAGTGGTTAGAAAAACATTTTATATAGCCCACATAATCATGAAGGGATTCACATCTAGTACAGGGGAGGTCATCGTGCCTCTTTACTCATCCCTCATCAGGCGCATAATTGAGTAAAATGCCCCTTTTGGGATGTACCTTACCACACACCTGCAGCAACTGGAAAGACCCCAAAAGTACCTCACCAAGAGGATCAAAGGGCTCAAACAGATGCCATATACTGCCCAGTTAAAGAAACTCCACCTCTACTCAGTGGCATACCGCCTGCTCAGAGGTGATCTGGGCCTGACATATAAAGCCATGTCCAACCCGGAATTAATGGACATGCTGCACCTCAGAAAATCCAAATCCCATCGAGCTACGCGCTCGAGAGACTTGAACCTCAGCACTGAAATAAATAGGACATGCTGGAGGGACAGATTTATAACCCAGAGGCTCCCTTCACTCTGGAATAAAATCCCAGTCCAGGTTAGGCAGAGTCCCTCATTGACTCTCTTCAAGAGGAATTTTGATGAGTGGATGGGAGATCATAGGTTTACCCCGGGTATCACTTCTGTGTCACTGTTAGACAGAGGCACAGTATACTAACCTCGAAAAAGGGCATAGCAAAATTAATTTAAAATGGGTGGCGAAAGCCAAACACACTCTGGCTAGGCTTATAAATGCCCTAGGGGAGATAGCCTAGTATGAACCTATGAAGCTATGAAGCTATATATATACATATAAAGAATGGACATTGTGACATGAAAGCATACACAAGGGATGTGAAGGGAATCAAGAGCAATGTTGGTGTTATATAGTGCTGTCAGCGTATGTCATAAAAAGCTGCCCAGGAGTGAGCAGAGCACCGCTACTCACCCCACAGGCAGGGTTTTACCAGTGGGAGTAACATCGTTGAAATGCTAAGTCTACTTTACACACAGACAGAATGTAGTCCCATGCTGGGACCTCCAAAAATTAGAAAGCGCAGATAGCCGGATTCCATAATCCCAGGAAACGCACATATGTGCAAATATACATGGCTGGAGACTCTATGAATACACGAGGTGGGACAGAATGTTTGTAAGGTCCCAAATGCACTGGAGAGGGAAATGTGTAAAGGTGTGTCATGTCTGCGATAACAAGTGGATAATGTATGTTTTGCCTGTAAATTTAAAACGGGTGGGGTGGAGGAACTATGGGTATGCTATTATGGATCCAGGCATGCCAGGGTTGGATGGGCTGATTCTAATGGACCACCCCATGGAGGTCAGCTAGGTCGTAATAGGTATATATGCATACTCACATGCAGACAACAATATATGCTGACGCGCAAATTCTGTAACACATGCATTCCATTTGTTGACATAAATAATAGGAATGTGCCTATACAAACATCGACAGTACATGGAATAATAGGCTGTGCAGAAGAGGGATGGGTCAAATCACACTATCACATTCCAATTACCATAGGTAATCCCTACATGAACATATAGCAACATTTGTCCACTGTATAACGTGCTACATACCGATTACAAGACGACAGGAGTGTGTCGGTGTTATAATGAATAAGGCACTAGTTTGCTGGTGAAGCTTAAACACATCAGAACGCATGTGTAAGTGTGTATGAGCGGGGAATGTATTGACATACTGATATATATATATATATATATATATATATATATATATATAAAACAGCAAGATATGAATATACATGTATGAATACATATACAGATATGTCTGTATATATTAATGTAAACATATATATATATATATATATATGTAGATATATATATATATATATATATGTAGATATATATATATATATATATATGTAGATATATATATATATATATATATATATATATATATGTATATACATATATATATATATATATATATATATATATATATATATATATATATATATATGTATATTTATTTATTTTATTTATTTTACATTTGTTGACCGGGCTAGTCTAACTGGATATATGTCCATTTTCAGTAGAGGCCCGGGGAGAAAAGCTCCAATGGAATATTACATGGTTATACAGCAATAAGCAATACATGATTAGAATTAAACAAGGTAAGTTATTATGTACAACTAGGATAGGAGCAAACAGAGAGAAATACAAAAGTCTAAAAGTCTAAAACAAAGAAATAATAATAAAAATCTTTTTTTTTTTTTTTTTTTTTTTTTTTTTTTTTTTTAGTGGTCATACTGTGCATAAGAGATAAATTTCTTACATACATATAATGTAAAGGAAAGTTGTAAGGGTAAAGGGTGAGAAAAGAGACAAAGTAAGGGGCCGGTTAATCTGGGTTGGTACAGGGGCAAAGCCATTGACACTTGAGATGTATAATCAGTTGTCTCTTAAAAAGTGAGAGTGTAGACAAGGATGTGATATCAGAGGGTAGTTTGTTCCACCTTTTTCCAACAGAGTTGGAAAAGAGGCAATCCCCAGCTGAATTATTAAGTTTGGGGGTATGAACCAGTAGTTTGTTAGAGGAGCATAGCTGTTTCATGTTATTGTAAGGTGTAACAAGGTTAGAGAGTATTGGCATTTTACTTGGTTGGTAAAGGACTTTGTGAGCTATTAAGAGCTGTTGAAGTATTAATTTGTTAGGAAATTCTAGCCAACCTAGTTGTCTTAGGTTCAGGCAATGGTGAGTACGAAACTGGGATCCTGTAGCAAATCTAGCAATATTGTAGTAAGATGTAGCAAGTTTCTTAAGGTTGCTTTTGGAGAGATAAGTATAGATGGGGGAGGCACATAGAAGAGTTGAGATAAGGTGAGATCTAGCTAAGATGGTTCTTGTTTCATGTGTAAGGAAGGGTTTGATTCTGTAAAGGGAACCAATTTTTGTTAACTACTTTTATTGTGTTGTTGATCTATGAGTCAAAACTTAGATTATTGTCAATTATTATTCCTAGTAATTTTGTAGTTGAGTCAGGAGAAATGAGAGTGCAATCAGTTGATGTGAGAGACAAATTAAGTGGTGTACATTTACGGGAAGGTGAGAACAGTAACAGTTTGGTTTCCGTGGGGTTGAGGAGAAGGCAACGCTCAGAGAACCATTTTTCAATTGTAGAAAAGGCTTTTTGGGTAAGGGACTGAAGTTCAGTTTGAAAAGTGGCAGTGCAGATAATAGTAGAATCATTTGCATATTGTATGCAGGTGGTGTTAGGGATAGCTGATTGGAGGTCGTTGATAAAGATTGAAAATAAGAGGGGGCCTAGGATAGAGCCTTGGGGTACTCCTAAAGAGGTAGGAAGGAGATTAGATATTTAATTTTTCCAAAGCACTGCCTGCTGACGGTTATCTAGGTAGGATGTAAACCATGTTAAAGAAGGGGTGTCAAGTGAGAGGGATTTTAGTATGTGCAGGAGGAGTTTATGATTAACCATGTTGAAAGCTTTAGATAAGCCAATGAAGATTGAAGATGTTAGATAATTTTTGTTGCGGTTGTGGTTGATGGTGTTGGTAAAGGAGAGTAAGGCAGTAGTAGTACTGTGGGAAGGTCTGAATCCATGCTGGCAGTTAGCAAGTAGATAGTTTTGGAGGAGGTGATTAAGAAGTTGTTTGTGGATACATTTTTCCAAAATTTTAGCTAGGGGTGATAGTAGTGCTATTGGGCGATAGTTTGAAAGGTCTTTACAGTTCCCCCTTTGTGTAGTGGGATACTGTGAGATATCTTCCAGATAGAAGGGAAGATTCCTTCGTTAATAGATCTATTTATCAGAATAGAAATAGGGTAAGCGATGGCTTTGGCTCCAATTTGCAAAAATTCAGCAGGAAGTTTGTCTGCAGAGGGAGAGGAAGGTTTTAGTTTTTGAAGGAGAGATAAGACAAAGGATGTAGATATAGGTTGTAATTGAAAATTAGGTGGAGTATTTCCACTAGGTAAAAACAGTTTAGTGGTTTCAGGGGATAGGTGACTAGCAAGAGTTTGGATGGTATTAGTGAAGAAGAAATTGAAGTCATTGGCAATTTGTGTGGGGTTGTCTGGGTTAGAATCCTGAGGGTTTGGTGTTGTAGACTGGCTTGGGGATAAGAGATTATTAATGCTGGCCCAGAATTTTTTAGGATAATTTTTGGAGGTTTGTTGAAATTGAAGGTAGTAGTTCTTTTTGTCTGTCATGATGGCTTTTTTGTATTATTCCTAAGTTCTTTGAAGTATTGGTGGTCTAATTGTTTTTTTGTGGTATGCCATTTTGCCCAGGATTTGTTTCTGAGAATAATTTTTTGCCTAGTAGTGTTGGTCAGCCAGGGAGCTGCTTTAGCTTTTGTTCTAATTGTACAACTTGGGGCATGGTGATCAAGGACAGACAAGAAAGTGGTAATGAAGTATTCTACTGCTTTGTTAAGAGGGAGATATTTTAGTGGTGACCAATTACATAGTCTTAACTCAGTTTGAAAGTGCTCAGTATTGAATTGCTTTTTGGAGCGTAAGGTTCTATAGGTAGTAGGTAAAATTAGGTTGGTTTTATGTCTTACGATATATGTTAGAGAGTGATCACTTAAGTCGTCTTGTAAGGTACCGGATTGATAATTTTGTTGGGGAGAATTAGTGAGTATCCAGTCTAAGGTGTTTTTTTTTTGTTTGTTTTGTTAGTTCTAGTAGGACTATTGATGAGTTGTATAAAGCCAAAGAGGTTTATATGGGAGGTGGGATTTATATTGTTACAGGTATGCCAATCAATGTTAAAGTCACCTAAGACTAATGTTTCTTGAGGCAGGTTGGTGGAGAGTGAGCTGAGGATACATTCGAGAGTATTTATGTTATTTCCTGGTGGGAGATATGCAGAAATAATATTAATGGCTTTGGTAGTGTTAAGTTGGAGTTTGGAGCTGATTATTTCAGCATTATTATCTACGGTAAAATTTAGATTAAGATTACTAAGCTGGAATTTTGTTTTGAAGATAATTGCTACCCCTCCACCCTTTTTGACAGTCCGATCTAGTCTAATGATGCTATACCCAGGTGGAGTGATTTCATTGTCTTTGATGGTAGGCTTAAGCCATGTTTCAGTTAGACATAAAATATCAAATTGATGGACTTCAAGAAGGGCATGGACTTGAGTGATTTTATTGCAAATACTTCGTATGTTGAGGTGAGCAATAGTGAGGGAGTTGGGAGGTATGGAAGATACTATAGAAGGAGGTTTGTCTTGATTATTGTGGACAATGGTATTAGTATGGTATGGGCCAGGGTTGGGATGTATATCTCCATCCAATAGTGTGAGGAGGAGTTTGTAATATCTTGTCTGGGGAAATTTATAAATACAGTCAAATATTTTCCTAGTTTTTAGTTTGTTAGATTTGAGTTGGGCTAGTCTGTGGTATTTAGCTAGTAGGTAGTTAGGCTGATAGGTGAGATTTAAGAAAATGGGAGAGAAAGGAGATATAGATGTGGAGGTGTATTTAGAGGGAAAAGTAAGAGAAGAGTCTAGTGGGTATTCGTAGGAAGTTAAGAAGTATGTAGTGACAAGAGAAGATAAAAGTGATAAGGAGATAAGTAATTTTAGTTGTGAAGGATGGAAATTTGTGTTCATTTTGATGGATGGGATATTGAGCGAAGGAGTGAGAGTTGGATAGTAGATGTCGGTAGGGAGAAAAAGTATTGTTAGAATGGTAGGGGAGGAGCTAGATTAGTTATTTAGTGGGTGTGTGTTACAGTACAGTGGTAGGAGTGGTTTATTAGGTTAATAATTTGATTGGTTGGAGAAGATAAGGGGTGTGTCAACTAGAAGAGTAAATGTAGGACCACTGGGGTGGGTGGGAATTGGGGGTAGGGTAGGGGAGCGGAGTGAGCCTGAAGGGCGAACGGAGCGGGTTCAGACAAGAGAGTGGTCTGCGAGGGAAGACAATCAGTGAAAAGTAGGAATTCAGCAGGTAAGTTACAAAGCAAAGAGAGTAGAGGCAAGTTAGGAGTCAAGCATAAGAAGCATATGTGTATCAGGAAGCACAGGTGAAGAAGAAAGTGCTCAGGGACACTAATAGGTTCATAGGTTCATAGATTAGTACTAAGCTAACTGCCCTTGTGAGCCATTTTGATCCTAGCCAATTATCCCTTGTGAGACTCAAACCCTGCACCTTGTGTTTGTAAGGCAAACACCTTAACCATTAGGCCACCCTCCAAACCCTTTGGTAGATGAAGACGTCTTTGCAGGGAAGAAACTGCAAGAACAAAAGGGTTAGGGTGTATGATTCGCAAAGTAAGTTAAGAAAATAGGACTACCGAACTACAGTGGTAAGGCACCACCTAGTGGCCAGTAACTAGAATGCAGCAAATGATCTAAAATGCAATGGTGGCAGACTTACAGGGAGAGAGGAGTGGGGCTCTGTTTAAAAGGCAGAAAATATGGGCTGACTGTGAGCATTTGGTAATGGAAGAGAAGGAGATAGTAGGAAGGGGGGTTGTAGGCTGCTGGGTATCATGAAAGGGAAAATGAAAAACTTGCCTAACGTAGCAAGGTTAATAGACCTGAAGTGATGGAGATAAGGTCTAGTATGTAGAGCAGCACATACTTTAACAGTCTCAGTGAGCTGGCTTCTCAGGGAGTTGTTGGGAGATTTCTTAGTTCAAATAGGTTCCACACACTTCCAGGAGGGTGAAGTCAGGTATTGGGTACAATAGTGTACCGGTTCACAAGGTTTAACAGTCTCAGTGAGCTGGCTTCTCAGGGAGCTGGTGGGAGATTTCTTAGCTCAAATAGGTTCCACACACTTCCAGGAGGGTGAAGTCAGGTATTGGGTACAATAGTGTACCGGTTCACAAGGCTGTAGCATCATTCAGTAGGCTTGTAAGCATGTACCAGAATGTCGCACTGGAGCCATGTTTTTGTGTGCAGTGGACTGTTGTTTCAATTGAGCCAGCAGGGAAACCTACCCAGTATCTCTTCTCCATCCTTCCCTTATGACTGTGAGTTCCACAACTATATATATATATATATATATATATATATATATATATATATATATATATATATATATATATATATATATGTTACAGTGAAATACACATGTATATACCTAGGTTATGTTACAGCAGTTACAGGTAACATGTTTAGACCGGGCATATGTTGGTGGGAGGTGCACTCAACAAACGTCTACTTATCATGCCCCCCCCCCAGCTAGGCCGGTGAGACATACAGACACACAATAAAGGTAAATACAACACTGGTTCCCAGACCACTGGCAGGAAACTACCAGTGGGAGAGATCTACAAGGTCTACACTTTAAACATGGATAGCAACGTCCCTTGCGGGACACCAAAAATATGATGCCTTCAGTTGATGGGAGTAACACAGTTAAGACCAGGATGTAGCTGTACACAGAACAGTAAGTTGTGCAAGCCTGACAACACATGGAATGACACAACGTACAACATGTGTCCCGACACGGGGAGAGTGGGCAGTGTGTAGGGGTGTGTTCATATCCCACCTGCATCCACCTGCGTCCACAGTAAGGATGACTGCTGGAGAGTAGTGGCAGGTGGGGGAACTATGGGTATGCAATTATGGATCCAGGCATGCCAGGTTTGGATGGGCCACTTCTAATGGACCATCCCGTGGAGGTCAGCTAAGTCATAATAGGTATATATTCATACTCACATGCAAACAATATATACTGATGCACAAATTCTGTAACACATACATTCCATTTGTTGACATAAATAATAGGAATGTGCCTATACAAACATCGACAGTACATGGAATAATAGTCTCTGCAGAAGAGGGATGGGATGAATTACACTATCACATTCCAATTACCATCGGAAATCCATACATGAACATATAGCGACATCTGTCCACTGTATAACGTGCGACATACCGATTACAAGATGACTGGAGTGTGTCGGTGTTATAATGAATAAGGCACTAGTATGCTGTTGAAGCTTATATACATCATTATGCATGTGTAAGTGGGTATGAGCGGGGAATGTATTGACACACTGATGTACATATATATCATTATATATATATATATATATATATATATATATATATATATATATATATATATATATATATATACATCAAAAAGTAAGATATGACTATACATGTATGAATACATATGCAGATATGTCTGTATATATTAATGTAAATATATATATGTTACAGTGAGATACACATGTATATACCTATGTTATGCTGAAGCAGTTACGGGTCAACAAATGTCTACTTACCACCCCCCCCCCAGCTAGGCTGGTGAGACATACAGACACACAATAAAGGTAAATACAACACTGGTTCCCAGACCACCTGCAGGACACTACCAGTGGGAAAGATCTACAAGGTCTACACTTCAAATATGGACAGTGATGTCCCTTGCGGGACACCAAAAATTCAGTACTTCCAGTCAATGGGGCAACACAATTATGACCAGGATGTAGCTGTACATGGAACAGTAGGTTGTGCAAGCCAGATAACACATGGATTGACACAACATACAACATGTGTCCCGACACAGGGAGAGTGGCCAGTGTGTAGGGGTGTGTTCATATCCCACCTGCATCCACCTGCATCCACAGTAGGGATGAGTGCTGTAGAGTAGTGGAAGGTGGGGGAACTATGGGAATGCAATTATGGATCCAAGCATGCCAGGGTTGGATGGGCCAGTTTTAATGGACCGCCCCGTGGAGGTCAGCTAGGTTGTAATAGGTATATATGCATACTTACATGCAGACAATAATATATGTTGATGTACAAATTCTGTAACACATGCATTCCATTTGTTGACATAAATAATAGGAATGTACCCATACAAACATCGACAGTACATGGAATAATAGGCTGTGCAGAAGAGCGATGGGTCGAATCACACTATCACATTCCAATTACCATCGGTAATCCCTACATGAGCATATAGCGATATCTGTCCGCTGTATAATGTACTACATACCGATTACAAGATAATTGGAGTGTGTCAGCATTATAATGAATAAGGCACTAGTATGCTGGTGAAGCTTAGAAACACCATTACGCATGTGTAAGTACGTATGAGCAGGGAATGTTTTGACACACTGATGTACATATATATTTATTTATTTATCATTTGTTGACCGGGAAAGTCCGACTAGGTTATATATATATAAAATTATATATATATATATATATATATATATATATATATATATATATATATATATGTATATATATACACATACACACACACATATATATATATATATATATATATATATATATATGACAGCAAGATATGAATATACATGTATGAATACATATGCAGATATGTCTGTATATATTAATGTAAATATATATATATATATATATATATATATATATATATATATATATATATATATATATGCTAAAGTAAGTATACACATGTATATACCTAGATTATGTTACAGCAGTTATGGGTAACATGTTTAGACCGGGCATATGTTGATGGGAGGTCCACTCAACAAAAGTCTACTTATCACTCACCCCATCTAGGCTGGTGAGACATACAGACACACAATAAAGGTAAATACAACACAGGTTCCCAGACCACCAGCAGGAAACTACCAGTGGGAGAGATCTACAAGGTCTACACTTTAAACATGGACAGCGACGTCCCTTGCGGGACACCAAAAATTTGGTACCTTCAACCAATGGGGGAACACCATTATGACCAGGGTGTAGCTGTACACGGAACAGTAGGTTGTGCAAGCCTGATAACACATGGGTTGACACAACGTACAACATGTGTCCCTAAATGGGGAGAGTGGGCAGTGTGTAGGGGTGTGTTCATATCCCACCTGTGTCCACCTGCGCCCACAGTAAGGATGAGTGCTGTAGAGAAGTAGCAAGTGGGGGAACTATGGGTATGCGATTATTGGTCTAGGTGTGCATGTGTTGGCTGGCAGACATGTATTAGGACCGCCCCATGGGTGTAAGTAATATTCCGATGTGGGTATAGCAGATGCCCATACCTCAGAAACTATAAGAGCACATCTACTGGGCAGTCCGTAAACCATTGGGGGAATACATATGGACCATATCATTGAACTGTCCCCGATTACCAGGGACATCCGTGATTACGAATCAGAATCCTAACACAGTCTCAACTAAACCATCCTAGAACTAGTGATATTAGGAGGAAAGGTGGCGGAATACATGTAATGAATAATGACAATGTGTAAGAGTCATAAACTGCATGCACCTCAGAAAATGTGTATGAATACATATGTGCTCTGTGTCTGTCAATGTGTCAGGTTAATAGCACCAACCTTCTAAATGTGTCCCTGAGGTTGTTATGCAGTGTCCTTGATTCAGTGTTTATTCTTCCCCATTCATATGAGAGGTCTGATAGTGAGAGAAAGCACATGTTCCGCCGACTACCTTAGGAGATTGATAGAATAAAAGGTTTGGGGTTGCCACCTGTCCACCTTTGCGAGGGACACTCCCCTGTGGGCAGTTGTGTCCCACATAATAACTGTAACTAAGGCAAATGTCCTGTGATTTAGGGCAAAGATGACCTATATTGTCTGTAGTAGTAGCATAAAGCAATTATGTTCCTCTGAAACACCTAAATGTTATAGGTAACAGTATAAGCAACTATAATGCTACAAGAGTAACCTTTTATTTAGGAGAAACATCGAAGTACACCCCTTTCTACTGGCTGTGGGTGTTTTGCCCTACAAAGTCTGACATCTGTACATACAGATCCTATAGGGTTACCACCTTTCCAAATGGCCAGAGTGGGGCATATTCTGTAGAAATGTCAGACATTGCAGGAGTAAACATACCTACAGCCATGCATAGTACAGGATTACACTTATTTGCACAAATAAAAGCTTAATCTAGTTGCATTTGAATTGCTTATGCTACTTCACATAACATATAGAAGGGCCATATATAAAATAACTGTTGTATGCAATTATTAATGAAACATAGAATATAATAATGTCCTGTAATCTGGACATGTGCTATGTCTTGATTATTTTCGCACTGTCCCTCACAAAGTGGGACAGGTGGTAACCCTAAAGTCCTACCTTGGCCAATTGAGAGGTTGGCAAACTTATAATAGGTATACGTAGCATGACCCATCCGATGGATGTGGCTACCACAACCAAACTACTCATTTGTAATGCAGGGTCTCGGTTCCCATGTATCAGCCAGATGGGAGCAGAGTGAATGCGGAACACACAAATATGATTAATTCACTGGACAGGCCGCTGATTCCGTACAGTCAAACACCATGCCATCACCTAATGGGCAGCCATTCCAGATACTGTAGTCATGTAGTCCGATGTGATAGGCATTACAAGGTGGGAACAGATTGTAAGAGGAACACACAATTATGAATGATTCACCGGACAGGCCGCTGATTCCGTACATTCGAACGCCATGCGGTCGCCTAATGGGCAGCCATTCCCGATACTGTGGTCAGGAGTGGCCTTAAGTCAACTGGTGCCCTAGGCAGAGGGCACAACGGCACCCCCACCACACCACCCAGTGCCCCCATCCTTGTCTGCCTACACCAAATAAATACTGGTAAAGTGCACCCACTAAAGTGGTGTCCTAGGCGGCCGCTTAGTTGTCCTATGCCTAAGGCCAGCTATGACTGTAGTCATGTAGTCCGATGTCATAGGCATCACAAAGTATGCCTAAGAGGAACACAAGAATATGAATGAATCTGCAGACAGGGCGCTGATTCCATACAGATGAACGCCATGCCGTCGCCTAATAGGCAGCCATTTCTGATACTGTATTCATGTATTCTGATGTAATAGGCATCACAAGGTGGGAGCACATTGTATGAGGTACACACAAATATGATTGTGTCACTGGACAGGCCGCAGATTCCGTACAGCCGAACATGATGCCATTGCCTAATGGGTAGCCAATCCCGATACTGGAGTCATGTAGTACGATGTAATAGGCATCACAAGGTAATATTGTGGTCCTCGCTCACACCCAGGGGTATGAGTGACAGATGCAAGCACCAATGCCGGTGCATTAGTAAGTGCGGGAACGAGCGGGTGTAAGCGTGTTTGGCTACCAGTATGCAAGTATTGCATTGGTTAAGCAATGTACAGGCTAATTGAGCATAAGAGGCAGTAACCAGAGGATATCATACAGCGTGGTCATTCAACAGTATAGGAATGTATCCCATCATGTAGAAGTACATGTGAGTGTTTATGTCCAGCATATAGGTACATACATATATAGAGATGTATCAGGGACATGCCATGTGGCAACAAAGCATTACAAATGAATGAAACGGGAAACACCGGTGACACCTGACCTGTATTATGTAGTGGTGTTGCTCTATGTGATCACAAGACTCCCTCAGACAGACAATAGTTGTACATTGGTGTTTACATCACTCTGTGCATGTAATGTACATTAACACAACAGTACCTGTCCAATCATTATGTGTGAATAGTACTCCTGCAATATGCAAAATCATCATCATGATAAAGGTAAATGTGGTAACCATAGAGGGACTGGTAGTGTTTTGTGTACAATGGGGTCATCCTCCTCACATGTACCTGAACCATGTAGGAGTGATGTGCATATCAGGACCGTGTGCCTGAGGGACAGTGGTGAGGATAACAGTAGTATGTTATGATGCATATTACAAGGGTTTCATGTGTCCATTGGGCACGTGTGTGTAATGGACAGCTATGTATAGGGCATATGGTGTCCCAGGAGCCGAATGGCCTTATGTGTCCATAGGTGAGGGTTAGATGTTGGGGAAGGAGTGTAGGTATGGCCGTGGAGGATAGGTAGGAGCACAGAAATGACAGCATACAAGGCTGGTATATGACACATGTGGGGGGGGGATACACTCTGGATGGGGATGGGTCTTCGGCATTCAAAAGCCCATGGGAACAGTGGGACGAAGGTCTCCAGTCATGGGCAACTGCCACTGCACCTACACAGCTGCAAAGGAGGCAGTGCTGGGGGCTGTCCAGGACAGGCAGCATCACCCTGTAAATGCAACACTTCACCCTTGTACTGGTGTATCTGGCTTCATAAACCCTTAGGGAGCCACCTACAAAACATGTTCGGGACCACACGACAGATATGTACCTGTCTGGTCCCGCTCCCAAGGGGTACATGCACCATCCTCAGTGGTGGAGCCACCAGAAGGTGGTGCGGAGCCAACACAGGTTGATGTTAATGGCTGGGCCCTAGATGTGCTAGTGCCCGGTGCTGTGGTCAGCTGAAGTGGGACAGGAGGATCTGCCGGGACCTACCAACCCATTCGGACTATGGTGTTGCATTTTAAAGCCACATATGGCTTAGTGATAGACAACAGCATACAGGATTACCTACGACAGTATGCATAGATATCACCAGCAACCCAACAAATTGTATACATTTGCAGAGGGAGCACAACACATGCATATATACCGCATGGCAACTGTACAATGTGTAGCAGACGTGTGACCACAGCTATGAACAGTTGCCCATCGTTGGCTTGTCACTGGGAATCCCACACAGCGTCAGTCATACCACTGTCTCATGTGACACATGTCCAGTCAGGGATGCGATGGCAGTACCACATCCCTATCATCATGTACTGTCTGCCATCCCCACACCATGCTTCTGCTGTGCACAGAAGTGCGTTCAGTGTGTAACACAGGAAACAAATGGTTGTACACACTGACCTGTTCACAGTTGGCCCTACAGATGGTGTTCCCTCATGAACAGAGTACTGTCATGTCTGTATTTCAACATGCAGAATAGCCATTACCACACACATGTTAAACAGGCAGTAGTCTCAATGCAGCATGGCTACACTTACATGCTGTAGTTGTGTGGCACATCACTGTTGAAAATGATTGAGGTACATCCAAATATCATCTGTGATGCCATGTCAGAACACCACATCCAGGTACCACTCACAGCGACTGTCATGGCCAGATAATAACATCTTTCCCTAGATAGTGTACTGTGTTTATCATGCGGATGGCTATGGGATCACCTTCACAGCTATACCACATGCAATCAGCTAGAAGAGGACTGCAATAGGTGCAGAGGCCATCACCTGACCATTTCCATCACTTACAATACACATGCTGCTGCTGTGCAAGTGTACACCTTCACATCCACCAGAGGGTGTGTGTGCGGGAAAGGCAATGTACACCAGGGAAGGGCTTGGAGACTTCACCATAAGCATCATCTGCCACATGCTGAACAGTACAGGGGTCAAACCCCTGACTACTCATTACTATTACATGAGTATGACATTACTACATGTGCCATAAAGGTGACATGTTGCTGTGCTGTAAGAACATATGTGTGTAGGTGAGTGAGTGACATCTGCAACAGATATAGTAGACATACATTAGGTGTGGCACACATGTCAGTCCACGTGAACGGATGCCATTGTCACCACAACCACACTCTAATGGACACACATTGACACCTTTACCAGGGCAGCAAATACACAATGTAACTACTTAGTTTGCCACACCACAGTAACGCACCAGACCACATGCACTGCAGGGAATATCTGTAGGTTCAATGGGCTAGGCCATGTGAAAGTGCTTGACAACTGTTGGTATGCCAATGAGGTTTATACTGGGAGTGACTGTGGTTGGGAGCATCACAACCCACATGCAGACACAGGGTGCCAGTACTGTCATGCAGGTATGCATTGCTCCATAGGTGTGTAGTGTTTGGCTGGGCAGGATGGCTGTACAAGGCTGGGTGAGGGGTAATCCTTGCCATTGCATCACCCAACAATGGTGTGCAGTGCAGGGGTGTAGTGTCTGCAATGTCCCACACATATGGGTACTGCAATATCTGGCCTGACATCCTGGTTACCGATGTGTAGGGCCATTGCTTTGCAATGCATGCCATGTCTGTGTTTGATAGTCTTTCACATGGACATTGCCTGGGATGTGCATGTCCCACAATACTGTACAGTGACATGTACAGGTGTACCTGGTTTGGCAGACAAATGTAGTGTACACAGCCTGTTATATCCCGATATGCCAATACTGGCATGATGTGGCGAAACCTACTTACAGTGAGCAGGTCGGCCCTGCACCTGCATGTATAGAATGGACAGGTATTCCATGGTGTCAGTGGCATGGGTCCATACAGGGCACATGTGTACAGCATTGTCTGGCCTTAGTGGATCACATATGATGGCACCACATATGTTGCAGCCATTCAGTGTGGAACATAGTGAAGGCACAATGTCCACATATATGTGCCAAGTGTACCACTGTACAGAGTGCCATGTCCTCTGCAGGCCACTACGGTCACACCATGCCTACTATCTGTCCTCAATGTGCATGTTACTAGCAACATAGTGGGATATCCTAGGCAAGGTTGCATGTGCATGGCACATGGGTGTGGGACATATACCAGGTACTAGTAGGGCTGCATACTTAGTTCACCAGACCTTTTGCCAGATGTATGGGTATGGTTTGCCAACACTGTGCCTTGGCTGACTGACAGCTGTACTCCTCGTGAGGTGGCCAATGTGTCATAAGATGGATACTATATAGGAAAACTACAAAACCCACTCCCAAATATGTCCAATGGTAAGACAATCACGGCCACCTCTACACAGGCTCTGACAGACAAACGCACACTTGCCATGTCCTGTATACAAACCCCAACCGTATCATACTGTAGCAACATGTGTTTAGGGCACACGCTACAGCGAATACTACAAAGCTCTGTACTTGTCTCATGCAGGCAGACACACACATACTTGGCATGTCTGGGATTAGAACACTGACCTAACTACTTTACTACACTACAGCATTACACAGTTACAGAATGCACTACCGAGATTACTGGGACACAGCACTCCCAGAGGTGTATTTGTAGATGGGTGACATCATCGGCCTTGCTAATGATGAGTATAAGAAATGTATGGAGTGTGAGCAGTATAAAGGTATTACTCAGTCCTCAGGCAAATGGGGAGACACACATACACACACGGCAAGTGTGGGACTAGAACACCGACCTAACTACTTTATTACACTACATTATTATGCAGTTACAGAACGTGCTACTGAGATTACTGGGACACAGCACTCCCAGAGGTGTATTTGTAGATGGGTGACATCATCGGCCTTGCTAACGCTGGGTATAAGAAATGTATGGAGTGTGAGCAGTATAAAGATATTACTCAGTTCTCAGGCAAATGGGGAGACACACACACACACACATACACACAGCAAGTGTGAGACTAGAACACCAACCTACCTACTTTATTACACTACAGCATTACGCAGTTACAGAATGCGCTACCGAGAATACTGAGACACAGCACGCCCAGAGGTGTATTTGTAGATGGGTGACATCATCGGCCTTGCTAACGTTGGGTATAAGAAATGTACGGAGTGTGAGCAGTATACAGGTATTACTCAGTCCTCAGGCAAACACACATACATATGGCAAGTTTGGGACTAGAACACCAACCTAACTACTTTATTACACTACAGCATTACGCAGTTACAGAACACGCAACCAAGATTACTGGGACACAGCATTCCCAGAGGTGTATTTGTAGATGGGTGATATCATCAGCCTTGCTAACAGTAGGTATAAGAAATGTATGGGGTATGGCCAGTCTAAAAGCAATTTAGAGTTCACCGGCAAACAGGGACAGACATACACACACACGCCAGTGTCGGGTACGGAACACCTGCCTATTTACAGATTACTATTACAATACTACATATATATGAATCGCACCACACAGACTACACATGTCAAGGCTGTCATTGTGACTGTCTGGGAATGCAAACATCAACAGGGATGCTGGAAGTTAAAATGTACATACCTGAGAACCTGTATGTTTAAAGTATGAATCCATCCTGACCTGGAGTATGCCCATCTGTGGAATGGGTGACTGCTACCACTATACAGGGTTACAATGGCCATGCCCATACACAGAGGCAAATAACCAACACAAGGTGTCACTGGGCATGCTCACACACTTAGTAGCACAGGGCTGTTTGGAATGCACTATATGTCCATCTACACAAGGATATACTGGGCATGCGCATACACTTAGTAGCACAGGGGGCATGCTCACACACTTAGTAGCACAGGGCTGGTCGGAATGCACTACTATGTGTCCATCTACACAAGGATATACTGGGCATGCTCATACTCCTAGTAGCACAGGGCTGACTGGGATACACTCTGATGCTAAACACGGAGGGCCACAGTGGCCATGCTATTACAGGTAGATGTAAAGAACACATTGTAATGGGCTCTGGTGTTGGTAGTTGTCATTGTTAGTGGGAATGCTGTTCTACATATATTTGACACCAGTCTTTTACAAATCAGCTGTCATTCTGGTATGACATGGCTGACAGTAGGCAGGCCTTTGTCACATATCACATGCATCCATGATACAAGGGAGTGTGGATATTACCCAAGTTGCATCTGCCCACATAGTGCCATTCCAAGGCAAATGTCCTAAACACAGGTTCACTCCCATACACCGACAGGACAACTGCATTGTTTTCTTATGCTAACCAGTGCTAGATGTGTAGCATCCATATTCACATCTGGCCACTGTAGATCCAACAATGGGGAGTACTGACATCTGTGCAGTAAGGAACACCTGGCTGATGTCTCTGTAGTGCACAATAACACTACCACCATATACCTCAGAACCTAGCATTACCACCATATACCTCAGAACCAAACATGTGGGCCATAACACAGGTACGGACCGCTCCAGGTGGTGTACCCACATACATAAAGGCCACTCACATGTACTGACCGGTCTCCCCACGAAAGCATCACAGATGAGCCATGTGCAGGACACAGTGTCACATGCTGCATTCTAGTATGTAAACTGCAGACACCACCATGCCCTCGGACCATCACCACACAACCATACATGATGTATGACAGATGAGTATGCCACCATGTGATCCTTGACCTGTGTTCTGTACTAAGCTCTACATCAACTGTAGACAGTGCACATGTACTGACACAATTGCATCATGTGTTATGCAGTGCAATAATATCATTGTCTGTGACCAGGTCAGCTGTACACATACCAAGGGCCCTCAGTACTGTCCACCAATAGCAGATGTATGTTGCTGTACACCAGTACACACCCTTATGTATGGATATGACATACATGTACCTGCCCTGGGTAAGTACATGCCACACACACAACATACCTGTAAATAGCTTAGCTGTTATAGTCCTTTATGCAAACAGGTGGCTACAGCCTTTACACACACATGCACATGGAATGTAGGTCTATGGCTGTTGAATGCTAACAGTACATAAGGTGTGATATTAATGTTGACAGAGGTAACATCCCCTCTGTACTGGTTACCCATCATATCATACAACAGTCCATGTGTCATGTATGTTATTACACATATCCACCAATTGCAATGCCTACAAACATGACCAAATGTCAAGGTTGTAGGACCTACACACCTGTACACATAGTGTTGTGCATTCAGATAACATGCATGTGCAGTTGCTGATGTATGCAGGTGGCATGTATCCTAGTACATCATGCAGCTGCAATGCAGTCTCAACATTGCCAACTGTATATGGTGATATGCTGAATGTACAGAAAGATGAACCACAGGTATGGACAGATGTGTTGAAATAACTAAGTTGCGGGGCATCTTTGCAGATGGATGTTTGCTGTGGACAGCTCACAGGTGTGTCACAAGCGGTCCTACAATACCCTGTGTAACCGGTAAGCAATGGTTTTGTTAATTGAAGGACATAACACACAACTTAGACAGCGGTCAGGGTGACAGCGAAGATAAATCACTTGACACCTGTTAATAGATATGACATCCCTAGTGCATATATCAGCAGTGTTGGCACAGGAAGCGTCAGTACAGTTTGTAATGCGTGCAATGCTGCTGTACATCTGACATACATAACATGAACTAGGCAAGTCTGAGATTCACTTTACTGGCATGTGTGGTTACATGTGTGCCCATATTTGTCACGTATTGTGGGGAATACATCTCAATTGTTACTCACTCTCCTGTACACTAGTGTACACATCTTTACAGACTGCAATGTATAAAACAGGACATAGGCAGGGGCATGTATCTCACACATGTGAGGTATCTGTGTGTGCATGACATAGGTGTATTAATTACTGAATGCCACAGTGTGTGTATGTAGGGCTGACTGGTCCCTGGGGTGAGGATGTATGTTACCATACTGAACTGATAGGACCCCTCCCACCATCCAGGTGATGCATTCAACTATCCATGCTGATGTCCGCGATCTTAGGCCGTACTGACTACCTGTATATGTGTATTCTCTGTGGCACATCATGTAGGTGCACAGTACTGTAATGATGATTTGCACATAGGCAGGGGTCCTCATCCCACCAGTAGCAACTGTGTGTGAGTGTGTGTTACTGTGTCGGTGAAGCTGTGAGTGTGTGTGTGTGTGTGTGTGTGTGTGTGTGTGTGTGTGTGTGTGTGTGTGTGTGTGTGTGTGTTTTACAGTGTCACTGAATACATGTGTGTCAATACCTGAGTGTGTGGGTGCAGTTGTGTGCTGGCATCCTGTCATGAGAATGTGTATTACTGATTCTCATTAAGGCATCACACTTCCCACTGGCCTTTACCCTTGTAATCAGCTAGACCACTCTCTTACCTCACCACTCCATGTAACTGTACCTGTGATGTCACCCTTTATGGATGTCACGCCTGTGGCCACAGTAGCTTAATACACAGCTATCATGCTCTTGGAACGGTAGACGTGTTTGTAACATGGGACATTCTCACTGGTATGTGACATGGTGCATGCTGGTATATTCATATATACCTGTGAGTAGACAACACTGACATATGGGACACTTAATTGCAAACACTGACATCCACCGGCACGTGCAATTAGACCTGAAGAAAGACAACAGAACAACATGACCAACATGCATTTACTGTTGTTACACAAGACACATACTGTTAACAGTATTGTACACCTGTACTACATGGTATGTCTGCTGTCTGTCAACAGTCCTCAACATTTGTAAACTACACATATCATCCTAATCTGTTCTCCCTGTGCATCAGACCATATGAGCATGTCCCTGCACTGATGGTGGGGATGTCAGGGATGTGGCACAGGCATCATATGCACAGGGTGTTAATGTTTGCCAGAGGCTTAGGCTGCACTGTTGTTACACAAGACACATACTGTTAACAGTATTGTACACCTGTACTACACGGTATATCTGCTGACTGTCAACAGCCCTCAACATTTGTAAACTACACATCATCCTAGTCTGTTCACCCTGTGCATCAGACCATATGAGCATGTCCCTGCACTGATGGTGTGGATGTCAGGGATGCAGCACAGGCATCATCATATGCACAGGGTGCTAATGTTTGACACAGGCCTAGGCTGCACCATTGGATGACATCATGTGTGTGGGTTTGGGCCTTTGATCTAATTGGGAGTGTGTGGATGTTATGCATGTGTGTGTTACGGTGCTCTACATATGTACATATGTTTCCATTGTGGGCGTGTATGTCTGCACACAGTTCTCCCATGTGTCTGGCCTACACAGGGGTATTATTGACAGCTGCAGACTGTACAGGTGAGGTTTTACAGTGTACGGTGTCCGGCCACAGACATGTGACCTGTGCCTGCCAGGGGTTGCACAGGAACTACCAGACACAGGTGCAGAATGGGTACTTTCTGATGTCACTAGTCCACTGGAAATGTGTCCCTGTTGGGACCATCCCAGTCCACGTGCACATGGCCTGCTGTCCCGTGGTATGGGCAGCACAGCACTAGATGCACTGCTGCTGCTACTGCCACTATGGGAGCGGGCATGTGAGGTAGCTCATACATGTAGACCTGATACAGGTGATGTAGCAGGCCTACGTCCACATTTCCGATGCCTCACTCCTACCAGATTTTCCAACATAAACAGCTCACGCTCGCAGATTGTCATGCCATGGTCAAGGACTCCAACCATGTCACCCAACCATCTATCCAAAGCATCAGCAATCTGCTGTTGAGCATTTACCATTGCCTGGATGCTGTTGTTTAAAGAACGGACAGCAGCCCTCTGTAGCCTCTGATCTTCTCTGTTGCACCATTCAGCACGTGCCTGTGCCTCCATTACAGCCTGAAACATGCGTCTGGTGACACCAGCTGCTGTGCTCTGTCGTGCAGGAGCATGTTGGCCAGAGGTCCTCCTATGAGCAGCACTGGCCACGTGCCTGTGTGAGGCACCACCAGTAGTTTGGCTGACACCATGGTGTGCAGGCACACCTTCCATAGCCCCCACACTTTCCTGTTCCAAGCTACCATGCACCAACTGCCCTTCCTCTATGGCCACTGGTGATGGGGTATGTGCAGGTATGGGATCTGTGTGTGGGGATGAGGTGGATATAGATGGAATGGCAACCAATGGCACAGTTTCAGCCCCTGACAACTCTGCCTGTGACCCAATCATACGTTCATCATCACTGCTAGAGTCTGTGGGGGCACTAACATCTGATGTACCACAGGAGGGCAATGCACCTACATCACCTGTGAGGGCAGACAAGAACTGTACATTACAATCTATACAATAGATGCACACACGCATGTGATATGACAGAAGGCATGCAACATGCATGTGATACGGCAGACGGCATGCTGCACAGACAATAATAGTGGTAGTTTATTTATTTATTTATTTAAATTTGTTGACCGGTAGTGTCCGACTGGACGTAGGTCCATTTTCAGCGGAGGCCCGGGGAGAAATGCTCCACAGTTAAAATAAACAGACAATATTTACATTGGATACATAGTGATTAACAATTTACATAGCAATTACTTACAACATATTTACAGATGAAGAACATAATACATCAGTAGACAACTAGAATCTTTATCTGTGAAGTGCATAACAGATATTAACAAATGATACAAGAAGAAGAAGTTCCTGCTGTATAATAAGTACTGGCTTATGAGCATCTGAGCTTGCTATAATCAGGGTAGTTAGTGGAGTGGAAAGAAAGGTAGTGGTTGGATGGGGTGTATGATATTAGAGTGGGAGCTGCAAGGGCATAGCCAACATGTTTTTAGTTGCGCTTTTAGTAAAGTTTTGAAGTGGGTGCATGATGGTATGGAGGTAATTGTGGATGGGAATGAGTTCCATAATTTGGCTATGGTGCAAGAGAATAGTGCTTCACCAGCAGAGTTATTGGCTTTAGTGATCTGCAAGTGATTTTTGCTGCTGGATCTTAGTGGTCTGGTGGTGCAATAGGGTTGGAGTAGATTCTGGAGGGATGGGACATTTAGTGGATGGTTTACTAGTTTGTGGACGAGTGAGAGTTGATACCACTGAAGGAGGTGAGGGAGTTCAAGCCAGCCCAGTTCAGCAAGTGAGGGACAGTGGTGACTACGGTAGGATGCCCCTGTGGCGAATTTGGTGATTTTGTTGTAGCAGGTCACTAGCTTGTTTAGATCACATTGCCTTAGGTTGGTATATATATTGGAGAGGCATAAAGTAGGGTGGAGATAAGGTGGGAATTTGCTATTGAAATCTTTGCTGCTTTGGTGAGAAATTGCTTATTTCTGTATAACGCTCCTAGTTTTTTGTGGACTTTTTATGGTCATGGATATGTGAATGTCAAATTTTAGTTTATTGTCTATTTCCACTCCTAGCAATTTGGTGTGTTCAGTTGGGTATATAGTGGTGTTGTCTTTTGCTGTGATGTTAAAGTGAGAGTTATTTTGAGTATGTTTGGTGGGTTGGAAGATGAGTAGCTTAGCTTTGTTTGGGTTGAGTATTAATCGGGCATCGAATAACCATGTTTCAACAGAGGAAAAGGCTTCCTGTGTGACTTTTTGCAGTTTTGGTAGGGACTGGGCTGAGCAGATGATGGTCGAGTCATCTGCGTATTGTATGAGTGTGCCATGTTTGGTGGCAGAGGCTAGATTATTGGTGTAAACAGAGAAGAGTAGGGGTCTAAGGATGGATCCTTGGGGAACCCCTATGGAGACAGGTAGTTGGGGAGATGTCATTCTGCCATACAACGGATTGTTGGCGGTCAGACAGGTAACTCTGAAACCAGTTGGTGACCGATTGTGTGAAGGATAGGTTACTGAGGACAGAGACAAGTTGTTTGTGTGGGACCATGGCAAATGCTTTAGATAGGTCTAGGAAAGTAGCAGAAGAGAGATAGCCATTGTTTTTATGCTGAAGGATAGTGTTAGTAAAGGAGAGTAAGGCAGTGGTGGTGCTATGGTTTGGTCGGAAACCATGCTGAGTACTGGAAAGGAGGTTGTTAGTAAGGAGGTAGTCTGAGACCTGAGAGTGTATGCATCTCTCTAATATTTTGGAGAGTGGAGAGAGAATTGCTATGGGGCGGTAATTGGTTAGTTCTGTGGAGGGTCCGCCTTTGTGGAGGGGAATTATATGTGATACTTTCCACAATGTGGGAATGTAACTTTCTGACAGAGATCGGTTAATCAAGATGGATACTGGGCAGGCCAGATCATCAGCTGCGATTTGTAGGTATTCACTTGGGAGGTTGTCTGCTGCTAATTTGGTGGGTTTAAGTTTAGTTAAGATTTTTTTTTATGTTGGAGGTAGGTACAGGAGAAAAAGAGAAGGCAGTGGGGAGATTACTAGTTGAAGGTTTGGGTTGGAGGGGAGGGGGGTTGTGTTGTTTAGCTAGTGATAGTATGGTTTGGGTGAAGTGTGTGTTGAATGAGGTAGCAATATTTTCTGAGGAGTGAGGGATGTTAGGAGGAGGGGTACTGACTTTACCTGGGTGGAGGATAGAGTTTATGGAGGACCAGAATTGTTTGGGGCTGTGTTGTGAGGAGTCTAGGGCAGACTGGTAGTATTGGAATTTGTCCTGTTTTATTAGCTTTTTGACTCTATTGCATAGTTCTAGGAATTTCTGTCTTAGCTGAGGGGGTTTTGGTTTTGCGCCAGTCCTCCCAGGCTTTATCCCTGTTTTTCATTTCTGACTTAGTGGTTTTCTGTAGCCATGGGGAGGGTTGTGTTTTGGTTCTGGAAAGTCTTATGGGGGCATGGTAATTAAGGATGTTCAGGAAGGTAGTATTAAAAAATTCAACTGCATCATCTAGACTGAGGTACTTTAGAGGATGCCAGTTACATTCTTTGAGGGATGAGATGAATGTGAGTGGGTTAAAGTTTAGTTTTTTACGTATTTGACGGTAGATGACAGGTTTCGCTTGGTATAGGTATTTTTGAGTAGGAATGTTGGGGAGTGATCACTGAGGCTATCTGATAAGCAGCCTGTTATATATGACTGGGGGCTCTTACTGACTATTATCCAATCCAGGGTAGTGTGCTTGGTGGAGTTTTTATTTATCCTGGTTGGTGACAGGACTAGTTGAGTGAAGCCATGAAGGTGTACATGATGTGTTGGATTGTTGCCAAAACAGGATTGCCAGTCAATATTGAAATCACCTAAGATGATAGTTTCTTGGAGGAGATGGTGGGTAGACCAGCTGAGGAGGTTTTCTAGGAGAGGGATGTTTTGGCCAGGTGGGAAGTAGCATCCAATTATGTTGATGGTTTTCTTTTGGTTAATTTTGAGGTTGGTATATATTATTTCTTCATTGCCTATTTGTGGAGCTGATGATTTTAAGATCTGGATGTTTAGATGCTGTTTAAATATTATAGCTACACCACCTCCTTTTTTGTTTAGCCGGTCTACTCTTAGTATGCCGTAACCTGTAGGGAGTATTTGCTCACTGGTAATGTGAGGTTTTAGCTAGGTTTCTGTCAGGATGACTATATCTGGGGAGTACAAGTCTATGGTGGCATGGAGTTCATGGACTTTGTTTGATATACTTCTAATATTTAGGCATAGTAGAAGGAAGTCACTTGGCTTTCTATTGGCTGTAATATGGGAGAAGTTGTGGTTTCTAGTCTGATTATGAGGATTGGGGTTGGAGATGGTAGGGCCAGAGTTGGGGTGGATGTCTCCACTTAGGCCTGGTTTTAATATGCATGAGATTATTAGTTTTCTCAGTTTTTGAATGTGTTTGTTTATAAGGGAAACTTTATGATTGTGCTCTGTGGGTAATAGGTATGGTGGGAGGGTTACTATGTTAAGTTGTAGGGATGCTTTATGTTTGAGTAATATAGTTGGTAGAATATGTGGGGGGTGCATAGGGATGGTTCTTGAGCTGGTGGGAGGGGAGTTGAGTGTGGGTGAGACATGAGTGGTGGTGTGAGTAGTAGTACAGTGGTAGTGGTTGAGTGGGGGAATGATGGAGCTTTGGTAGGATATAAGATATGCAAGGAGAGTGCATGCAGTGAGCATAGGAAAGGTATGCTTGTACATGTTAGTTGAGGAGGTGTGATAGTAGTGAGAAGATGGAGGAGGTAGTGTTGGGTTAGCGCTGTGGTTGGCTATTGGAAAGATGGGAGGGGTTTGAGTGCAGTAAAGGTGGGACCACCGGGGGCGGGAGGGAATAGGGGGCAGGGTAGAGACCCTGTTAGTTGCTTGTATGAGGGGCTGGAAACAATCACAAAGCAAAGACAAGTATGTGTTAAGAAATAATCACAATTGACCAAGGACTGCTCTGAAATTGTAAGTCATTTCTTGATTTCTCAGGTGGAAAAACAGGATAGCCTTGTATCAGTAGGCTACTGTGGTCATAGTTTAAATTTACAAACACACAGTATTGATCAGTTATGGATACTATTTGCTAACAGAAGGGAATAAGATAAAGTGGAAGATGTGTATGTGTGTGTGTGTGTGTGTGTGTGTGTGTGTGTGTGTGTGTGTGTGTGTGTGTGTGTTTGTGTGTGTGGTGGTGGGGGGGGGGGCTGCTTACAACCAAAGCAGAGTGCTCTCCAGGGGAAAATGAATATTGGCTCAAACCGGTAGACACATACTCAAAGTTAACTATAGCTGTTTGCAGACAGTTCATACCTGGACAGTGCTTTTCTTACAAGAATGTTAAAGGTGGTACCGCAGTTGAATACTTAAGAGTGGTGTTAGGTTCAAAGTTAACTGTAGCTGTTTGCAGACAGTTCAGACCAGGACTGCACTTTTCTTATAAGAATGATAAAGGTGGTACCGCAGTTGAATACTTAAGAGTGGTGTTAGGTTCAAAGTTAACTTTCATTGTTTGCAGACATTTCAGACCCAGACTGCGCTTTTCTTAAAAGAATGTTAAAGGTGGTACCACAGTTGAATACTTAAGAGTGGTGTTAGGTTCAAAGTTAACTGTAGCTGTTTGCAGACAGTTCAGACCTGGACTGCACTTTTCTTATAAGAATGATAAAGGTGGTACCGCAGTTGAATACTTTAGAGTGGTGTTAGGTTCAAAGTTAACTGTAGCTGTTTGCAGACAGTTCAGACCCGGACTGCGCTTTTCTTTTAAGAATGATAAAGGTGGTACCGCAGTTGAATACTTAAGATTGATGTTAGGTCTAGAAAAGAAGAGTACAGAGAGGAGTACGCACTTTGAGATGGTAAATATATATTATAAAGATTACAAAAAACACACTGAGCAAATAGCTACCGCATGCAGGACAATGTCTTGAACCAACTACTTAGTATATGCAGATACTGAGCCAATTGGAAGAACATTAGAAAAGAAACCCCAAACAGTTATGCAGTCACAGATAAAAATATAGCGAGCAGCACTCTGTCGTGGTTCCCTAATGTGATTCTATCCACCAGTAACAGCACAATTATATAGAAATAATTAGACACTAGTATGAGCTGTCTACACAAAACACAATTACATGAATAACATTAGTGAATAAGGTGCAGCTATGAACATAGACCATACATACTATTATGCTGAAAAACAAATTGGTGCATACAAATGCTAGCATGCCATAGTAACATCTAATAATAAAGCATAAATCATATTACATGTCTAGCACAATTCAACATAAACATATACAGTTGTAAAATGTCTAATACAATTCAACAAAAATAGACATTTGCAGTTGTCAAACACTTACTGGAGAGACACTGAGCCTTCACGGGGCCTGTAGCAGAGTGGATTGTAGTTTTAAAAATGGTGCCTGCTACAGGTAATATTTATTAACTTTGTTATCATACATCCCTAGGTTGCACACAACAGCATGCATGTGTGATAGCAGACGGCATGCAAATTACACAATCATAATAGTGGTTAGCATACATCCCTGTGTTACACCATGTGGACCAGCACAGTTTAACAGTACACCTGCCTGATGTGTGGCTCATGACCTTGATAATCACATGTAGTATGACATGTGATCTGCTGACGTGTGCAATGACATGCATACATGTTTAACACAATGGTGCCCTGTCAAATATACAGTGGGGCAATGGTGTACTAATTCAGTGTTGTCTGTCCGCTCTGCAGATATACTGCAAATTTAGCTGATGTGCATGGCCATTGCAGGGAATCATGAGGCGTCTTTAGTGCTATACAGTGTGAGTTACAGACAGGGTTCATAGCCATGACTGTGTTCGAATACAATACATATATACTGTGGAATGTGACCCACATCACTTGAGGTGTATACACACTAAACCATGATGTGGAAGATGTGACACAGGTCACTGATGTGTATACGGATGACACCCCTGCACATCTGCAACCATATTGCTGCAGCCTGGCAACAATGGCCAGACATGGCGAACACGTCGGTACACCATGTCCCACATGACATCTGTGTACCACACACACACATGAGGAGCTAGTATGGCATTTATGTCCAACACCAGCAACGGGAATGTACTGTATCTGTAGCCTGATGTGGATACTGTATAGGTGACTGCTGTCATGTTGCAACACCCTCAAGATGTTCAATACATCTTATGTGGTGCATTGATGTTACACCTACACAAGATGTGCACAGGCCTGTAGGATGTCTAGTGTTCCACATCTATATTATGACTATTATACAAAGGCCATGGTTGAACCATGTGTAGCCATTGTACGACAGGGTGTACACACAAACACAACATGTCTACTGTGTGTGTTGCTCCATGTCTCTGGTCATCCTCCATGGCCATGTGTGTACCTGTGTTTTCCAAATTATTGTGATGGGCATCTATTTCACATGTCTGTGCTGTCCCCTATGACATATATGCTCCACTGACAACAGGGTTATGCAGATAAAGGGTGGTATGTGGGATATGTTTTCAGGTTAGGTAGGCAGTGTAGCAGCCAGGCCAATAGATGTCATGGACATGTCAAGCTAGCACATCACATTGTGTAACATTAATAGCAGGGCTATGATCCACACCGGTGAAACCTGTGTGCTGGCCATACTCCAGCCCACTGTGTAGTACTGTTTGTATTCACCACATGTGTAGATCAGATCTGTTGCACTTCCCTAAAGTGAACAGCACCTCCAGCATTGTATGCACAGCTGTCAACACATCTGGCAATAAAGTTTGTGAGGATTCATGTCTGTGAGATGATTCTCATAGTTTGCAAGTGTTGCATATGGGAAGTCAGTGTGATGCATTGCAGGTCTGACCTGCATATTGTGACAGGACCATACATTATGTGTCCATGTTGTGAATGGCCACATGGTAGATAGATTTGTGCATTATGGTTCCTGATAAATAGGTTCATAGGTTCATAGGTTCATACTAGGCTATCTGACCTAGGGCATTTATAAGCCTAGCCAGAGTGTGTTTGGCTTTCGCCACCCATTTTAAATTAATTTTGCTATGCCCTTTTTTGAGGTTAGTATACTGTGCCTCTGTCTAACAGTTACACAGAAGTGATAGCCGGGGTAAACCTACGATCTCCCATCCACTCATCAAGATTCCTCTTGAAGAGAGTCAGTGTGGGACTCTGCCTAACCTGGACTGGGATTTTATTCCAGAGTGAAGGGAGCCTCTGGGTTATGAATCTGTCCCTCCAGCATGTCCTATTTATTTCAGTGCTGAGGTACAAGTCTCTCGAGCGCGTAGCTCGATGGGATTTGTATTTTCTGAGGTGCAGCATGTCCATTAATTCCAGGTTGGACATGGCTTTATACATCAGGCACAGATCGCCTCTGAGCAGGCGGTATGCCACTGAGTAGAGCTGGAGTTTCTTTAACCGGGCAGCATTTGACATCTGTTTGAGCCCTTTAATCCTCTTGGTGAGGTACTTTTGGGGTCTTTCCAGTTGCTGCAGGTGTCTGGTAAGGTACATCCCAAAAGGGGCATTCTACTCAATTATGGGCCTGATGAGGGATGAGTAAAGAGGCATGATGACCTAACCTGATCTAGATGTTAATCCCTTCATGATTAGGTGGGCTATATAAAATGTTTTTCTAACCACTTTGGCCACGTGGTTGTCAAATGAGAGATTGCTATCAACTTGGGTCCCCAGGTCCCTAATGACTTCTGTACTTAATGGATTACCCCCTATGCGGTAATTTGTGGGCACTTTGTTTTTGCCAAAGGGGATGACTATACACTTTTTGGCGTTTAGCTTGAGGCCATGGCTCTGGCACCAGTTGTCTGTTTCTATGAGGCCCTTTTGGAGGATGCTTGTGTCGGCTGGAGAGTCGATTATGGCGCCCAGTTGGCAGTCATCTGCGAACTTGGTCAGCCACAGTCCTTCCGTGTTGGCCTGTACCTCTGAGAAATATATACCGAACAAGAGAGGTCCCAGGACTGAGCCTTGTGGGACGCCACTTGTAACTGGTTTGGAGTCTGACATGGCTCCAGCAATTCTAACCATGTGGGTTCTGTCCTTGAGCCAGTTTGCAACCCATCTAGTGACATAGGGGTTTATATTTAAGCTGGTGAGCTTATCTATAATGCCCGAATGGGGTATTGTATCGAAGGCTTTTGCGAGGTCCAGGTAGGCTGTGTGGACCACCTTCCCCTCGTCAATGGCCTTGGTGACTGTTTCAAAGAAATTGACCAGGTTTAAGAGGCAGGATCTGCCCTTAACAAATCTAAACTGTGTAGAATCCAGTGTCTGTAGGTCCCCAATATCTTTATTTATGAGGTCCATGATGATCCTTTCCATAGCTTTGCAGACCAATCTAGTCAGGCTTATGGGGCGATAGTTTCCAGGATCCGTTGAGGCACCACTTTTGTGGAGAGGGACCACTGTTGTTGTACGCCACTCTTTGGGTACATATCCTGTAGTAAGGCTGAGATTGAACAGTAGTTTTATGTTTGGGTTTAGCTCTTCTTGGAGTTCATGTAGGACGCAGTCCGGGACACCATCTGGTCCCATTGATGCTGTGTTTTTTGCTTTGGAGAGGGCGGCTCTTACCTGAGCATCTGAGATGTCAGGGGGCAGCACTCTGTTGGGATAGATATTTGCCCTTTTGGTGGGGAGGGGGGGAGAAGTTTGCAATGAACCTGTCAGCTAGGATGTTGGCAATGTCTGTGGGTTTGGTGTATTTTTTGTCATTTTGGAATAATTCTGAGCATATCTGGGAATTCCCACCCAGGTTCCTAACATAAATAAAGAAAGCCTTGTGATTATCCTTAGTGCCCTGTGCAATTTTTCTCTCAAAACTGGCCTTAGACGATTTCATGAGTGCCCGTAGTTTTTTGGTAATACTGATCAGAGATGCCTTCCCTTTTTGGGATTTTGCTCTATCATGTAGTAGCTTCCTCCTTCTATTGTATAGTTTGTTTATGGCTGGGGTCCACCAGACAGGGCGTCTGATCCATGCATTCCTGAAGGTGTTCATAGAATGCATTTATAAAGGATTCTGCAGTCTGGGCCATATTTTCCACAGGCCCAGGGGTTTGAAGGATTCCACCTCGGTTTTGAGGAGTGTAAAATTTGCTTTAGAGAAGTTTTTCACTGTGGTTTTCTGGGCAGGGGGTGGGGTCGGGATGTGAATATCCAGTGAGATTAGTTTATGGTCTGATCTTACCAGTGAGGGATACACTTCTGGTCTATAGCATAGTGTCCCCATGTTGGTGATGATCAGGTCCAGTATGTTTTCCCCTCTTGTGGGAGTGGTAACAAGTTGTTCCATAGCATTTGAGTTTATAAATTCTAGGAAACTTTGGGCTAGGGTGTTGGAGCTAGAGTAATGCTCCCAGTCTATGTATGGGTAGTTGAAGTCACCCAATATAATCGTGTTTGGAGAGACCTTCATATTTTCCAGTATTCTCAGGAAGGCCGAGTGGGGTTCCTGTGTTTGGGAGGGTGGTCTGTAGCAGGCTATAAACTGGAAGACAGTTTTACCCACTGTTAGTTGCACATGGATAGTCTCTGATGCTTTGTGCCACCAACTTGGAGGTGTGGGTATCTTTGACGAATATTGATAATCCCCCTCCTTTTGTGGCTTGGTCCAAGTTTTGGGGCCCGAAAAGCATGGTATGAGGTATAACCTGGTAGTGCTGGGGTGCTCTCGGGAGCCTTGAACCAGGTTTCTGTTATTGCACAGATATCGATGTTCTCCATGCTAAGGAGAGTTTTGAGTGCGTGCATCTTGAGGTTTAGACTTCTGGCGTTGAGTAGCATTACTCTTAGTTTCTTATCCCTTGTGATACCTATGGAGGTGGGTTTGTCTTTTGAGCCTTGCCTAAAAAAGGCACTATGGGGGTAGCAAGAGCCTTTGCCAATATCCAAAAGCCCAGGGGTGACAGGTGCAAGCCATCCCTAGTGAAGCATCGTGGCTTGTCGAGCATGTCATCCCAGGCTGACAGGCATTGGATCCCCTTTGAATGACACCAATACTTAAGCCAATTGTTGAATTGATCATCTTGTCTTCATATTGTGGCATCATTCTTGGTGAGTGTAAGATGCTACTCAAGGTCAGGGTCATACCGGCCTGGGCTACATGCTCAGAGTGCTCCTCTATGTCTCTTTTCATGTAGTCCAGGGAGGTACGTCTCAGGTCATTCACACCAGCATGAACAATGACTGAGTCATATTTGTACTTGCCTTGGAGTGACCTGAGTGCTTGTGTTATGTGGTGGATCCCAGTGCCTGACAGGCAGCTCACCATGACCTTCTCCTTGTTCAGCCTGGTGAGCAGGACGTCAGTGTGCCTGACGATAGAGTCACCTATTACAAGTGTATCAGGTGTGTTGTTTAGCCTTAAGGGCTCTGACTGTTCGGCACACTGGCTTTGTGAGCTATGTGTTGCACGTGTTTTGTTTTGGGGTAGCAGTTGCTTGGGTGTGTGCTTTGGAGGTCTCTGCTGCTTAGGCAGATTTTTATTTAGAGCCTCTGTGTATGTTTTTGTGTGTTTATGTGTTTGGTTTGCTGTCGTGGTAGGTCTATGTGAGACTGGAATTGTAGTGAGTGTGGTTTCCTTCTCCTCCTGACTGGTTACGCCAGTACTGAGTTGAGAGAACTTAGCCTCCAGTTTGGCTATATGGTTGCATCTCTCACATGTGTTGGAATTTGTTGGGAGGAGGAGAGGGTTGTCTGTGTAAATGAGGCAGTTGTAACATTGCCTCAAGATTCCCAGATTCACCAGCTGGACTTGAGAGGAGATTGACAACTGACCTTTGGACATGCTAGAATAGTATTGGGAATTCCTATATAATTGAATAAAAGGGCCAATGGGGATCAAGGTACTCAAGGGGAGTTTGTGAGGGTGTAGTGCTTTTAATTTTTTAGTGCTGACTTATATAATTGCTTTAGTGAGCAAGTGCCAGGTAACTTAAATGCAATGTGTTACAGGAAACTTAAATGCAAAAATGACAAACAGTAACTTTCTTTCAAGTGAAACAAGGAAATAAGTACAGTAAGCAATGCAGATATCACTAGGGATCCACAGAAGTGCTGAAAAGCTGCGTTTTAGGTGGGATTAGCATTTCAGGGAAATAACAAACAAACAACAAGCATACAAATAAAGCTAGATTCAGCAGGCCTGGATCTAGTCTATGCTACAGCAAACAAGGTGCACCAATTTCAGTAAGAAACAGTTAGAATATGCAGGCACTATAAGCCTTTAACCAGAAATTCCCAGCTCAGAAGGGCAGAGTCCAGCCTCTCCTCCCACAAGAGTGCAGACCACGATCCTTCTTAATGTAAAATAACTGGCCTGAAGCCCAAGTGCTTAAACCAGAACTAATACACTTTTAGAATAAAAGACACTGAGCCTTCAATCAGCAGTTCCCAACTTAGAAGGATGTAAGCTACCAGTCCTGCCACCACAGTGCTGGCCACAAACCTTCCTAATGTAAAACAACTGGTCTGAAGCCCAAGTGCTTAATCCCAAAGACTTAGAATGATAGCTACACTTTAATCAAGTTACTAACAAGCAGTAATAAATACAACTGAATACTTTAAAGAATGCCTGGATTAGTGCTCAAGTTATACAAACAAAGCTAGATTCAGCAGGCCTGGATCTAGTTTATGCTACAGCAAACAAGGTGTACCAATTTCAGCAAGAAGCAGTTCAAATATGCAGGCACTATAAGCCTTTAACCAGAAATTCCCAGCTCAGAAGGACAGAGTCCAGCCTCTCCTCCCACAAGAGTGCAGAACACGAACCCTCTTAATGTAAAATAACTGGCCTGAAGCCCAAGTGCTTAAACCAGAATTAATACACTTTTAGAATAACAGACACTGAGCCCTCAATCAGCACTTCCCAACTTAGAAGGATGTAAGCTACCTGTTCTGCCACTACAGTGCATACCACAAACCTTCTTAATGTAAAACTGGTCCGAAGCCCAAATAATAACACTCTCACCTGCAACGGGCTGCTGTCACAGCAGAACGCCAGAGGTACCTAAATAGGAGTAACACAGCAGTATGAGCATAATCCACCCCCCCATATTAAGGCTACAGGGAGCAATGTGCATAACACATACACCAGTACATTACACTATACTATGGTGTATGCACACGTGTACATGCACAGAGTAGCATACTATAGTTTGCAGCATGTTTGTATACATGCCTTGCATATGATGTTACATTACATATTGTACAGTGATCCATGCGACTATATGGAATATAGTTGTTATAGGTGCAGTACTGACTTACCATTCAACTCCAGGCTCAGTGGTTGAGAGACACCCACCTCCACAGTATCGGCTAATTCTTGTAGATGTGGTTCTGCAGGTGTCCCCAGGTTGGCCAGTATCTCCTCGGTACGTGTGAATGGGGGCTGGGTTGGTGGTCCACCACCTGTTGCACCTTGTTCCCTGGAGATTACATTTGCACACTGTTTCTCCCGGCTAATGAGGTCTGTACAGTGCCTGTGCTCCTGCTGGTATGTGCGGTCATGGCTACCCACATCATTAACCCTCCTGCGAAGTTCCATCCACAGGGCATCCCGCTGCTGTGCATCCTGTGGCACATGGCTGAACAGGATATCATAATTGACGAGTAGGTATGGGATGAGGGTCTCATCGTCCAAGCATGTAAAAGGGGGAAGCCTTGCACACGGCATACCTGGAAGACATAATGATGGAAGCAGGTCACAGTAACTCTCAGAGAGACATACAGCGCTACAGCTGAACTTACATGTGTATTGCATTAATTCAGTTTAAATAGTTGTATTTACAAACCTACATGACACTGACGTGTTTTTGTCACACACATGTGACACTCAATGTTGAGTGGATATTATCACCATATATGTGTGTGTGTGTGTGTCACCTGCTTACATTGCTCATACTCCATGTGGTTGCTGCCTTGATGTGGGCATGTCTGTTTGCCTGTGCTGGTGTTCCTACCTATCAGCACATGGCTGGATGTGTCCACATTAATGCAGTTGACCTTGATGCAGTGTATATGTCACATATAAGGACTTACACTGCCTTAACAGACATGACCTGTGACCCTGCAGACATGCTCACATAAGGTTTTACATGTATGTGTTCTGCCATATACATCTACATGGCACTGTACAGCGATTCAACATCCTGCCATGTATCACCTGTGTTGCACATGTGATACACATGGGACACTGGTTAGCCAGGTGGTATTTGCAGGGATGGATATCAGCTATAGCATGTACAGTCACATTCTACTAGTGGGCTATATGCCATGGGCCATGTATGAATCTAGGATGAAAGGTTACCTGGCAGTAGCCGACAGACAGGTCTGTGGGGCCAGGTGGAGTATTGCCACATTACTGATCCACAGGGTTAATGATACATATACCATGCATTACCATGCAGTCATCACACCATGTCTGTGAGGGGAGCGATGTGCAGCTTTGATGGACAGAAATGCATAGTATGGCAGGAGTATGTCAAGTGTATGAGACAAGGATCTGTCCAGCATGTGGTAGGTGGATGTCAATGAAGTATGTGTTCGAGATCAGGATGAGTACGTGTAGCATGTCCAACATCACTGGGTTGGGCATGGATTTATTCAGGGTATGCATCATGCTACATAGTGGAGATGGGGAATGGGAAGACTGGTGTAGGCCATCTGCACATGGCCAATACCCCTTAAAGGAAATATGTGATCTAATATGGGTCACTTGAGTGTTCTGTATGGCTGGACAATTATCTTTATATTCATGAATGGCACCCTATCATTATTAGGGTTGCCACATATGACTACCTGACAGGTGTGGTGATGTAACTATCACAGGAAAGACAACTGCCCAGCTGCATCCCTCACACACGTGTCCATTATGTTGACTGCTGCCTAGGTGGTAGTTCATGGGTACAGGTTTATTAACATAGGGGTGACAATGCGAGTCAGCTCTTGCTCCTAGGTCATAGTCATTCACATACATCAATAGGCAGATACCTTCTGTTTGTCTGTGAGGTATGGACTACAGTGAGGGGGAATAAAATACATTAACCCTGACATACTGTAGCTGCCACTGATGTGATGATCACGTATTATTCAGACACCTTCTGTAGTGTTGGTTCTGCCAGCAGTCCTGTTGCAAAACACTCATGTGACATAGGAATGTACATCTAGTATACCAAGTGTAGGTGGTACACAGTATGGGTGATGATGCCCTATGACCTGGCAAGGTTATGATATGCAATGTGACATCAACCATACTGTCATCTACATCTGTACTGCTGACATCACTTAAGTGATCAAGGTTCATGGCCTTCCAGACCAGACTCAGCAGGGTAGTAGTACAGTACTTCCCATTATCAGTGGTGTCTCCCCCTTTGTGGGTTGTGATACCTGTTGGTGTGCACCATTCAGTGTGTACACAACCTGACATGGAGCTATGTTTTACATGATGTGTACATGGAGAGCATCTTGTTTTGCCATATGTGTATGATACAACCTATGATGTGGGAAGGTCCCATGTAGACTGAGTGCAGCTTGTACCTGCATAGTTGTGGGTACAGGGGCCCTGTGGTGTACATGGATATATGCTTGTGTACCTGTTGGGAGGAGGGGGCCATGTGTTTATATTATCCAGGACCCTATCTGGATTGCTTATTCATGCTAAGCACTTGATCAGGACTTGTAAACACTACGTAAGCTAATAATTACTATAGCACTCAGTCTTCCTCATTACCTACAGGTAGAGGTGAACAGGTTTTGTACATACTTTTCTCACTTGCGTAGAGTAATGTAGCTCTTGTACTCACTTTCCTCACTTATCTAGGTGAATGTAGTTCTATATTCAGGCATGTCCAAGAGTCAACTGCCAGTGTTCTCACCTGTCTATCTGATGAATCTGGACAACTTGAGGCAATCTACACATTGCCTCATGTACACAGACAAGCCTCTCCGCCTACCATCCAACACTACAACCTGTGAGAGATGCACTCATCTAGCCAAACTGGAAGTACAGGTCTCTCCAACCAAGCCTGACTCTGACTGCCATGTGGAGAAGGTATACAGTCGCACAACACCACACTCATCACATACGTCTCACTGAATCTACCCCACCATTAACTGGGAAAACTACTTGTGTTCCAACACATTAGCTCAATGGTTTCTGGAATTCATAAACACCAATGCCCTGACTCAACATATCCACACACCCACCAGGGGCAACAATATCCTAGACCTAGTCATTACCAACATGAGTGACTGGTACTCCACACGTGAAGCCAACACCTCGTTGGCCTGATCAGACCATGTGCTGAACACCGTTGATATCTACATCCCGCACCTACCCCCCATTAAGGGAACCACAGTATAATATGTCTACAAGGCCAACTACATGCTTCTTAAGACAGACGTGGTGGACGTCATGACACCCATGCAGATGGACAGTACTGTTACAACTGCTGAATCCTACACAAATGCACTCTATAAGCACTTACAGGAGTTCATGGCTTGTGCTATCCCAAACAGAACCAGGACGCTATACTCCTAATTAACTAAACCAATCTGGTGGTCCCCTGCCATAAACATATTGTACTACAGGAGGAAGACACTGTTGCAAACGAGAGTACAATACCATGCATGGAGGAGATCCCTGGCCAGCCTCGGTAAGAAGGTGAGATCCTTTATAAGATCCTCCAAAGCTAGCTACGAAAACTATAATGCAACTAATACCAACAACAACCACAAAGCATTCTATAGCTATGTCACATATCTTGATGTCAGCAACCAGATCTGCTCTGAGTTACAGTACAAAGGCATAAACATTACAGAAACAATTGATATTGGCAACATCCTGGCAGATCCCTCTCAAAGCTGCACACTCTAAAGGCAGTATCACAGCATCCATGGGGCAGAACAACATCCCAGGCTGCATTTTACACAAACTTCAGATTATACTGTCTCCCCACCTACGCACCATGTTCAATAATAGCCTCACATCGGGCATAGTGCCCCCTGAATGGTGCAGAGCAACAGTTATCCCACTCCACAAAGGTGGCGCCACAACAGACCATGGGACCTATTTCCCTATAGGTCTGACTAGCCTGGTCTGTAAGGCTATGGTGCACATCATGGATTACTGTCACAGAGACATTGGGTACCTCCCAACCTTTGACCCCTCCCTGTTTGGCATTGTTAAAGCTGGACCATGCCAATTAAATCTGGTGGACTTTTTAGAGACAGTTACCAAGGCATGAGATGAGGTTAAGGAGGTCCACACAGCCTACCTAGATCTCTCATAGGCTTTCAACACCATTCCTCCTTCTGGTATTTTCAACATACCCATTCACCTGAACATTAACCCCTACCTCATGTGATGGTTTGCAAAGTGGCTCATGGACAGAACCCACACAGTGGGAGTTGCATACCCTAGGTCCGACTGTATACCAGTTACAACTGGTGTCCCCCAGGGCACAGTCCTAGGACCCCTCATGTTCGGTATATATGTCTCTGATGTACAGACAAGCACAGGAGGGCTTTGGCTGAAAAGGTTTGCAGACAACTGCAAACTAGGGAACATAATTGTTTCCCCAGCTGTGACAGACCCCTCTGGAAGGGTCACACTGAGATGGATACCTGGTGTTAATATCATGGCGTCAAGCTGAATGCCTAAAAGTGCATAGTCATCCCCTTTGGATATAAGTAATTACCTGCAGACTACCACATAGATCCTAGTCCCCTACATACAGAAAATGTAATACGGGATCCATGAACCCCAGCAGATAACAATATCTCCTTCAATACCCATAATGACAAGGTGGTTAGAATATCCTTCTACATGCCCCCCCCAATCTCTAATGGGTTCACATCCAGATCAGAGGGGCCATTGTAACTCTAAACATGTCATATTAGACCCATTAAAGGATACAACACCCCATTTGGGATATACCTTACAAGACAACTGCAACAGCTTCGAAGACCACACCAGTACCACACCAAGAGGATTACTGCCCTAAAACAGATGACCTATGCAGCCCAACCTATGAAACTCCAGCTGTACTCAGTTGCATACCGCATACTCACAGGTGATCTCTGCTTGACATACAAGGCCCATGTCCAACCCTGTATTGCTGGATATGCTCCACCTAAACAGAAGCCCTTGAGAGCCACATGCTCTAGGGATATACACCTAACCACAACGATGAGTAGGATGTGCTGGATGGATAGACTCCTGACCCGGACACTCCCTATGCTTTGGAACATGATTCCAATGTACATCAGGCAGGGCCCCTCACGAGTGCTCTTCAAGGGAAACCTTGACGTGTGGATGGGAGACAGACATGTACCCTGGGGATCACTGCAGTGGCTCTGCTGGAGAGAGGCACAGGAAACTATTGGCTCTGCCATTCAGAGGCACAGGGAACCAACCTTTGGGGGTGGTGAAAGCCAACACACGCTAGCTAGGCTTACAGTTACCCTTGGTAAGACAGCCTAGTACCTACCTTTGCACATATTACATGTCTTATGTGCATGTATAATTAAATAGCTCTTCCATTTTACTTTGCTATCATGCTGATAAACTGTCGGCTCACTAAAAGACATATGTATCCTGTTATTGTGTATTGTAAATGCCGATTTACATAACTAATGTTTGCCTAACATTACAGTAATGTTATGTAGCTTGTAATACATATCTGCCTACAATACTGTACATTACACAGTTATTGGTACACTATCCCACAATGCAAATCATACTTGCACAGTGGCCCAACCTTCCACATGTTATTCTCTGTAATACACCCATACATATGGCTACAGTTACAATATATCAACATATACTATCCCCTGTTATAGCACATACTTGTTGGACCAGCCCTGCCACTGACATCGGCTGGTGAGGAGTATTTCTGTTCAAAGCCCTTACATAGCATCCTATGTGGTGTATGCGGTGTTTGCCTTGTGACCTACAGCAGTACACACAAATACTACAAGCGTTACTATGCTCAACAATACATCACTACAAGATAACAGTTTCCACTATATGGATTGCATGCACTTTAAATACTACAGAATAGTACTACATAAACAGACATACTGACTGTTCCACATACCTTATTAGTAAGCTGAGGTGGCGTTAACTGTTGATTCAATCCTTTTCGGTTTGTGTTTCAATGTTCTTTGTAACGTTTCGCTGGTATATACGGATGGTTTGAATGTATGATAACACATCCTTTTCTAGTTACATACCGGTAACATGTGGTATCCTGTCCACCAATTGCTGTTCCAAAGTAGTTAATTGGATGCACATCAGCTGTGCAGCTACTCCATTAGCCGATACCATGGCAACAGTGGTGTATAAGTGAGTACTCCTTTTGGACATTATCTGTTTGCCTTACTGTCGAGGGAGACGGCCTAGATTTGTAATTGTGATATATTTCAACAGCTATATGGAGACACACAGAGATATATTAGCTTCATGACTCCCATGGACTGTGTGTAATGGCTAGACAATTTAGTTTTATATGTGAGTACAGCTGTTATATTTTGGAACAGTGCTACTTATGCAGGGTTTGTTTGTACCTGATACTTCTGCAGGTGTTTAAGTCTGGCAAGGATGTTTGGCCAGTTCAAGGCCATATGGCTATGCATGAACTGTTATGTGGTGTACAGTGTGCTCATAAGACATCCTTGATTTGGTGTACAAGTGTTGCATACTGTGCTGTTACTCACTAATTGCTAACACATCCCGGTGTACACACAACCCTCTGAAACGGGATTAGTGCAAACAAACCCTATTACATCAGCAGCTGTTCCATTGTATAACAGCAGCTATTTCACATAGGGCTATGTTAGCGTGCCTCTGACAAGGTATGTTAAGGCTTCTACAGATGCCGTACAGTGTGTGAATGATTTGTGATGTTATTACAGTTTGTATTGTAATATGTTTGGGTGTGGGGGTGATGTTGGTGGGTGTGCTTAGCAGATGCAGGTGTGTAGGAACTGCTTTTATACATAATCACTATGTGCATGAGGATTCCTTCCCTATTTGAACAGCTATCCGTTGGTGGACTGATTCATTAAGGCACTGTTATGTGGTTCCTGTATAGCATGCAGGTGATGTTAGTCCTTGAATCCCTTTGGTAATACATCTGAATGTAATAACATGTTGCTACATGATAGCTGTGTATTTCTGTCATAGGTATTTGCAGTCATCGTAGTTGTGTTGGTGACTGACCCTCTTTGGCTAGGGTTAACACCTTTTCATATGGCCATAGTGGGTCCTTTTTGGGACACACATCTGATTTTACAGGCCGACACAAACCCATGGTCAGTACAAGGGATATAACTTTCTTTTCTTGCCTAATTATAAGCTTATTCTTGTAGCAGTTTAGTTGCTTATCCTGTTTCCTGTAACATGTAGGTATTTTAGATACAGAAATAACTATTGTATGCAACTATTACAGTACATATGGGACATAATTATGTCCTACAATCCCAGGACATTTGCCAAGTTTAATATATTTGGTCAGGACACAACTTCCCAAAGAGGGAGTGTCCCTCGCAAAATAGGACAGGTGGTAACACTATCATTGGCTCATTTCCATAGCACATATTTGTAATAGTGTATAGGCATATACCCTCCATATCCTTTGTTCATAAAGGTTGGTAGTGGCGGAATGTGTGATTGCTTTGGTCCATGTTATACACATATATGAACACTTCAACCGCTGTATACAGGATACCTATGGAATCCCAAAACCACAGTGTTCCGATGCACACAGTACCAAGACCAGACTCCCATACCCCACATTAAGACATTGACAGTAACTCGCGAAGGTAACACGAACATGGAACACACACATACACACACAGACACACTGCTACCCAACACATCCAAACAAACCATCCTACACTACGTATGAGCAGGTGGCCAAGCCCCCCTACACCCCCCCCCCCCATGTAGGTGTCTGCACCCACCCACACCATCCCTACTTTAATATTCTACATCCTAGGTTGTGCAAACAGATGCACAAAGCTAATCCACAACCACACATTACAGTCCCCCAAAAACACACACCACACACAGAACACACACTTACACACACTACAGCCTTAAGAAACACATGTACACACAGTAACCTACCCAAACTGCAACACCAGAAGCACTGACTAACTGTCACTTAACATCGTGAGATTACACTTCACGCATCTGGTGTTTTGGTACTGTGTTCTTTCGGACCTTAAGCCTCGAGATTACGCACGTTGGTATGTAAAGCAGTCGGTATGTGGTAGGTATCCCATTTATATGTACCTCCATGGTTATGTAGATTTTGTTAACCTATCTGTATAACTACATATATATGCATTTCCCCATATATCGACATATCTCTCTCTCTCTCCCTCTCTCTCTCAATGATGTATACATATATATATATATATATATATATATATATATATATACATATATATATATATATATATATATATATGAAACATACACCTTTTATTGGGTACATGCCGGTTTGTCCGATTTGTATTTTATCCTGTCAGTATACACGACTGCTGTTGGTACATTTCAGGTAGCTTAGTGGTATGTTATTGTGATGAATGTGTACATGGTTGCGTGTTCTAATCCTGGCAGTGATATCTTACCTCTCAGAGCAGGCAACGGTAGTGCACGGGTGATTAACGCACATTTTAATGGTTGTGTGTTCCACATGTTTATTATTCTGTGGAGAAATACCTATATATGGAAGTTGTGTTTAAGGTATACTATGTAGCATGTAAACATCTGAGAAGATTCCTGTCAGGGATACTCCCCATTATTTGGAACTACATCCCGGATTACATTATACAAAAACTCTCACTGACACTCCAGAGAATCCTTGCAGAGTGAATGGAGAACAGTAGCTACACCCCACTGAACCCACAGACATTGCCAACATACTGGCAGACAGGTTCAGTGCAAACTTCACCCCCCTCTCCCCCCCTAAAGGAGAGATAACTATCCCAGCCGAGTGTAGCCTCCCGGACATCTCAAATGCGCAGGTGAAAGCTGCTCTCTCTAAAGCTAAAAACACAGCATCAATGGGACCGGATGGTGTCCCCGGCTGTGTGCTACACGAGCTAAATGAGGAATTAAACCCGCACATAAGGCAGCTGTTTAATCTCAACCTTACCACAGGATACATGCCCAAGGAGTGGCCTACGGCAACTGTGGTCCCACTCCACAAAGGTGGCGCCTCTCCAGACGCTGGTAATTACCGCCCCATAAGCTTAACAAGTCTAGTCTGCAAAGCTATGGAGAGGATCATAATGGAGCTCATAAACAAAGATATAGGGACTTGCAGACATTGGACCACCCAGTTTGGCTTTGTCAAGGGAAGATCATGCCTTTTGAACTTGGTCGACTTCTTGAAATAGTCACCAAGGCCATTGATGAGGAAAGGCAGTCCATACAGCCTACCTTGACCTTGCAAAGCTTTCGACACAATACCCCACTCGGGTATTGTAGAAAAACTTACCAGCTTAAATGTAAACCCATATGTCACAAGATGGGTTGCAAACTGGCTTAAAGACAGAACCCACAGGGTTAGAGTTGCTGGCGCTGTGTCAGACTCCAAGCTGGTCACAAGTGGTGTCCCACAGGGCTCGGTCCTTGGCCCCTATTGTTTGGCATCTACTTCTCAGAAGTACAGGCCAACATGGGAGGACTTTGCTGACAAAGTTTGCAGATGACTGCAAACTGGGCGCCATAGTGGAAAGTGCATCGGACATGGATATCCTTCAGAAGGGACTCACGGAAACAGATAGCTGGTGCCAGAGCCATGGCCTGAAGTTAAACGCCAAAAATGTATAGTCATACCCTTCGGGAAAAACAAGGTAACCCCAAGCTACCATATAGGTGGCAATCCACTAAGCACAGAAGAGGTTATCAGGGACCTGGGGACCCAGGTTGACAGTGGCCTTTCTTTTGACACTCACATTGCTAAAGTGGTTAGAAAGACCTTCTACATTGCCCACCTGATCATGAAGGGATTCACATCCAGATCTAGTGAGGTCATTGTTCCCCTGTACTCTTCACTTATCAGACCAATGATCAGTACAATGCCCCATTGGGATGTATCTCACCCGACATCTGCAGCAATTGGAGAGACCCAAAGTTCCTCACCAAAAGGATAAAGGGACTCCAAAATCTGTCATATGCTGCCAGATTGAAGAAACTCCAGCTCTATTCAGTCGCATACCGTCTGCTCAGAGGTGACATGTGCCTGACATACAAGGCCATGTCCAACCCGAATTAATGGACATGCTCCACCTCAAAAATCCAAATCCACCAAAACCACTAGAGCAAGCGACTTAAACCTTAGCACGGATATAAATAGGACGTGCTGGAGGGATAGATTTATCACTCAGAGACTCCCTATGCTGTGGAATAAAATCCCGGTCCATGTGAGGCAGAGCACCTCGCTGACTCTGTTCAAGAGAAATCTAGACCTGTGGATGGGAGATCGTAGGTTTACCCCGGGAATCATCTCTGGGTCACTGCTGGACAGAGGCACAACAAACTAATGGGCACAGTATTTTTTCATATAAGGGGTGGCGTAAGCCACAATAATTTGGGCTAGGCTTATAAATGCCTTAGGGCAGATAGCCTAGTATAAACCTATGAACCTATGAACCCCAGGGATCCCACAAGTGGCTCTGCTCCACAGAGGGACAGTTAGTTGATCGATGGGGTGGTGACAGCAGACATGTTTTGTCTCTGCTTATGAGTGGCCTCGGCGGTGGGGCATGTACCTATCTATGTATCTATTAACCTGTACATACAGTATGGACACATGCTGATAGCTTAATTTACTGTTCAGGTATTGACTTACCTTGTGCCAATGACGGCTGTGTGTACAATAGTTGAGGGCTACCTATGTAGGATGTACACAGTAGACCACCTATACATGACAATTTACAAGTGGTCGTGTGTGTGTGTCATCCATGTTTGCTGTGTGTGCAGGTGGAGAAGGGTGTCAGTCGATGAGTGCCTACACTGTCAGTGTGTGTGCTATATGTTCCCTCTTTGCCAAGGCATGAGCATATTGGGCATGCCTCCATCTGCCTACTGGGGCTAGAACAGGGTGTTCGTGGTCTGAGTCCCCCTGTGCTTGTGGGTCCCTTGGCAATGGTGGTGGGCTGTGAGGGCATTCACCATTCTGTCCCTGCTGCAGCTGTTTCCGCAGGATCATATTGTGTAGCATGGCACATACTATGAAGATGTGGGCACATGTTCCTGGAGAGTACTGCAAGGCTCCATCAGATATGTCCAAGCAACAGAACCGTGATTTCAGCATCCCAAACACACACTCTATGATGATTCTGGTTTCTGTGTGTGCCTCATTATGATGTTCTTGCATGGCTGTGTGTGCATTTCTCATGGGAGTCATCATCCCTGGTTCTAGTGCATAGCCAGCATCCCCAACCAGGTGGCCATATGGGATGTCCCCCCTGGAAAATTCCTGATACAGCTGTGAGGCATGCCAGATGTGGGAGTCATGATAGCTTCCAGGGCTGTCAGCACACACATCCATGATAATGCCCTGGGCATTGCACACGACCTGGCAGTTGATAGAGGGGAATCCCTTGCGATTTATGTAGCACCTACCCTGCTCTGGGTGGTGACTTGATGTGTATGTGCGTGCAGTCTATTGCAGCCAGTACCTTCGGGTAATCTGCCACACGGTGGAAGAGACGCATATTGCTGGACAACTCCTCCTGCATTCGGGGGAAGTATATGTGCTCATTGGCATGTGGTAATATGGCAACCAGGAATTGGTGGAGTACCCTGGATGCTGATGCCTTTGAAATCCCCATGATATCCCCAGTTGGCCTTTGGAAGGTACCTGTGGCTAGTATTGTCAAGCTTACACTTACCTTCATGTCCACTGGGATGGGTTCCCCTCTGTTACTTCTGGCTCTGAGGTGTGGTCGGCACAGCTCAACAAATTGCTGTATGATGTCCCTGTCCACCCTGTAATGCTCTACTATCTCCAGATCATGTAGCCCCTGGTAGGTTACCCTGGGTCTGAACGCTCATCTCCTCCTCCAGTGCCTGAGATGGTTGTCAGCATTGTCCTCCACACCACCGTCAGTCTCCAACACATGCTGGTGAACCAAAGCTATGGCAGCCCCTAACATATACATATTAAAAGTTCCCTGTCTGTATACAGCAATGGTGCAGTGTGTCTGGGAATACACAAGTGAGTGTGTGTGTGTGGTGCTTTCACACCTTATACTATTGTGCAATGGATGATGCTGGTGTAATTGGGTGTGTCTGTGCTATTCCAGCTTTAGGGTATCTTAATTATGGGTTTTACAGCAGGTACTGCTATTGTGGGGCCTTTGGTGTTGACTTACGCTTGTCTGCCATGATTCATCTATTGCCCTTTACTTCTATTTTCAACCCAATTCACCTCCCATTGTCAGGCATGCATCCAGCATCTGCCTTTCTTGTTTTGTGCTTCCACAACCCAGGATTTTGTTGGAAAATGTGTTATGTAGCTGATCTACAGCAAGTTTGCTTTGTTCTGCTGTGACAGTTCTCTTTTCTTTGCAGTACAGCACCTCCCCTTTCCTGTTCTGCAGGTAGCTGCTAGCAGCCTTGTTAGCTGTTGTCTATGGCCTACTGTGAGTTCCTAGGTGTTAATTACTCATTTGTACTCCAATTACCATGCTGCAGCATTTCCTTATTGTCTTCCCGTATCCTTCCTGTTTCAGCTGTGGTGCGTGCCGCACACAACCGTTTACTGGGTTTGTGTGCATTTTCATCCACGTTCACATGAACTTTCAGTTACCTTGTGTGCTCTCAGCTAAGCAAAGCTATGGCTACTTCCACACCCCTATCCTGCTCCTTTGCTTAGCAACACACAACATGGATTGGCAATGATCCAATGTGCTTACAGCTACGGGGGCGCGCCCCTCTCTTGATGTCATGTTTACCTCCAGGACACTCCTCAGTGTTGTAACGCTATGCCATGTGGTACATCCTTACGCTGGTGGGGCGTTTGTGATTCAGTATTACTTGAATTATTTGCATGGCACTGACTGCTAATTCCTAGTTATCACACGGAACACTGTCACAGATGCTTAGCCACCCTTGCACCATGGTTGTGGTGTAGCATGCGTGCCATTGACTATTAAGGGGATATCATGATTCGCGTTACATTACAGTTTTATGACAGCTAAATATATTTTCCTTGTGATCCCATTTGCGCACCAATGGACTGCGGTTTTACTTTGCATTGGTGTGGCCATGACATTAAATGTTATTTTTTATATGTTGTGCATGTTGTTTTATGCTATTGGCTATATATTTAGCCATTGGCATATATTAACATTATAATACGTAAGTTCCGTCCACTTTCATGGCTCCGATTTTATGTTTGGCAAAATGTAAACCTTTTTTTTTTTGGTTTACATTTCTACATGCTTACGCTATGCCTGCACAACTTCATGAATCACTATATACCTTCATTTGCAGGATACACTGCTGCACATGGGGTAATTAGCATACATATGCTGGGAGCTGCGCAGCTCTGGCATACGCTGGTAGTGCACGTGGAAACAGCTCTTACCTGAATTGCTCGAAGGTCATATTTGGCGCTAGATCACCAACGCTACTCCAGCGCATGGCACAAGCTCATGAATCCCAGGGTATATGTTGTGTGTGACTTGTTGGGATATCTGAATATTGATTTACTTATTAAAATATCATTATATGTTTTGTGGGACATGTAGGGACATCTGTATGGTGTTTTACTTATTAAAACATTATATGTTGTGTGTTACATTTAGGGACATCTGTATGGTGTTCTACTTATTAAAACATTATATGTTTTGTGGGACATGTTGGGACATCTCTATGGTGTTTTAATTATTAAATCATTACATGTTGAGTGGGACATGTAGTGAAATATGTATGGTGTTTTACTTATTAAACATCATTATATGTGGTGTGGGGCATTTAGGGATATCTGTAATGTGTTTTACTTATTAAAACATCATTATATGTTGTGTGGGACATGTAGGGGCATCTGTATCGTGTTTTACTTAGTAAAACATTATATGTTGTGTGGGAAAGGTAGGGACATCTGTATGCCATTTTACTTATTAAAACATTATATGTTGTGTGGGACATGTAGGGACATCTGTATGGTGTTTTACTTATTAAAATATATGTTGTGTGGAAAATGTAGGGACATCTGTATGGATGTTTTATATATGAAAACATTATATGTTGTGTTGGAGATGTAGGGACATCTGTATGGTGTTTTACTTATCAAAACAATATATGCTGTGTGGGACATGGAACATCTGTATAGTTCATAGGTTCATAGGTTCATACTAGGCTATCTGCCCTAGGGCATTTATAAGCCTAACCAGAGTGTGTTTGAGTGTGTTGGCTTTCGCCACCAATTTTAAATTAATTTTGCTATGCCCTTTTTCGAGGTTAGTATACTGTGCCTCTGTCTAACAGTGACACAGAAGTGATACCCAGGGTTAACCTATGATCTCCCATCCACTCATCAAGACTCCTCTTGAAGAGAGTCAATGAGGGACTCTGCCTAACCTGGACTGGGATTTTATTCCAGAGTGAAGGGAGCCTCTGGGTTATGAATCTATCCCTCCAGCATGTCCTATTTATTTCAGTGCTGAGGTTCAAGTCTCGAGCGTAGCTCGATGGGATTTGGATTTTCTGAGGTGCAGCATGTCCATTAATTCCAGGTTGGACATGGCTTTATATGTCAGGCACAGATTGCCTCTGAGCAGGCAGTATGCCACTGAGTAGAGCTGGAGTTTCTTTAACCGGGCAGCATATGGCATCTGTTTTAGCCCTTTGATCCTCTTAGTGAGGTACTTTTGGGGTCTTTCCAGTTGCTGCAGGTGTCTGGTAAGGTACATCCCAAAAGGGGCATTGTACTCAATTATGGGTCTGATGAGTGATGAGTAAATAGGCACAATGACCTCCCCTGATCTAGATGTGAATCCCTTCATAATTAGGTGGGCTATATAAAATGTTTTTCTAACCACTTTGGCCACGTGGTTGTCAAATGAGAGATTGCTATCAACTTGGGTCCCCAGGTCCCTAATTACTTCTTCTGTACTTAATGGATTACCACTTTTGTGGTAATTTGTGGGCACTTTGTTTTTGCTAAAGGGGATGACTACACACTTTTTGGTGTTTAGCTTGAGGCCATGGCTCTGGCACCAGTTGTCTGTTTCTATGAGGCCCTTTTGGAGGATGCTTGTGTTGGCTGGAGAGTCTATTATGGTGCCCAGTTTGCAGTCATCTGTGAACTTGGTCAGCCACAGTCCTTCCGTGTTGGCCTGTACCTCCGAGAAATATATACCGAACAAGAGAGGTCCCAGGACTGAGCCTTGTGGGACGCCACTTGTAACTGGTTTAGAGTCTGACATGGCTCCAGCAATTCTAACCATGTGTGTTCTGTCCTTGAGCCAGTTTGCAACCCATCTAGTGACATAGGGGTTTATATTTAAGCTGGTGAGCTTATCTATAATGCCCAAGTGGGGTATTGTATCGAAGGCTTTTGCGAGGTCCAGGTAGGCTGTTTGGACCATCTTCCCCTCGTCAATGGCCTTGGTGACTGTTTCAAAGAAATCGACCAGGGGGCAGGATCTGCCCTTAGCAAAGCTGAACTGGGTAGGATCCAGTGTCTGTAGGTCACCAATATCTTTATTTATGAGGTCCATGATGATCCTTTCCATAGCTTTGCAGACCAAGCTAGCCAGGCTTATGGGGCGATAGTTTCCAGGATCCGTTGAGGCACCACCTTTGTGGAGAGGGACCACTGTTGCTGTACACCACATTTTGGGTACATATCCTGTAGTAAGGCTGAGATTGAACAGTAGTTTTAGGTTTGGGTTTAGCTCTTCTTGGAGTTCATGTAGGGTGCAGCCCGGGACACCGTCTGGTCAAATTGATGCTGTGTTTTTTGCTTTGGAGAGGGCGGCTCTTACCTGAGCATCTGAGACGTCAGGGGGGCAGCACTCTGCTGGGACTGATATTTGCCCTTTTGGTGGGGAGGGGGGGAGAAGTTTGCACTGAACCTGTCAGCTAGGATGTCGGCAATGTCTGTGGGTCTGGTGTATTTTTTGTCATTTTGAACTAATTCTGAGCATATCTGGGAATTCCCACCCAGGTTCCTAACATAACTAAAGAAAGCCTTGTGATTATCCTTAGTGTCCTGTGCAATTTTTCTTTCTAAGCTGGCCTTAGACGATTTTATGAGTGCCCGTAGTTTTTCGCTAATACTGATCAGAGATGCCTTCCCTTTTTGGGATTTTGCTCTATCATGTAGTAGCTTCCTCCTTCTATTGTATAGCTTGTTTATGGCTGGGGTCCACCAGACAGGACGTCTGCCTTTGCAGGATTGGGTCTTGGTTTTATTTATAATTGCATGATCCATGCATTCCTGAAGGTGTTCATAGAATGCATTTATAAAGGATTCTGCGGTCTGGGCCGTATTTTCCACAGGCCCAGGGGCTTTGAAGGATTCCACCTTGGTTTTGAGGAGTGTGAAATTTGCTTTAGAGAAGTTTTTCACTGTGGTTTTCTGGGCATGGTGTGGAGTCGGGATGTGAATATCCAGTGAGATTAGTTTATGGTCTGATCTTACCAGTGAGGCATACACTTCTGGTCTGGAGCATAGAGTCCCCATATTGGTGATGATCAGGTCCAGTATGTTTTCCCCTCTTGTGGGAGTGGTAACAAGTTGTTCCATAGCATTTGAGTTTATAAGTTCTAGGAACCTTTGGGCTAGGGTGTTGGAGCTAGAGTAATGCTCCCAGTCTATGTTTGGGTAGTTGAAGTCACCCAATATAATGGTGTTTGGAGAGACCTTCATATTTTCCAGTGTTCTCAGGAAGGCCGAGTGGGGTTCCTGGGTTTGGGAGGGTGGTCTGTAGCAGGCTATAAACTGGAAGGCAGTTTTACCCACTGTTAGTTGCACATGGATAGTCTCTGATGCTTCGTGCTATGCCACCAACCTGGAGGTGTGGGTATCTTTGACGAATACTGATACTCCCTCTCCTTTTGTGGATCGGTCCAAGTTTTGGGGCCGAAAAGCATGGTATGAGGTATAACCTGGTAGTGCTGGGGTGCTCTTGGGAGCCTTGAACCAGGTTTCTTTCACTGCACAGATATCGATGTTCTCCATGCTAAGGAGAGTTTTGAGTGCATGCATCTTGACGTTTAGACTTCTGGTGTTGAGTAGCATTACTCTTAGTTTCTTATCCCTTTTGATACCTGTGGAGGTGGGTTTGTCCTTTGAGCCTTGCCTAAAAAAAACTCTATGGGGCTGGCAAGAGCCTTTGCAAATATCCGAAAGCCCAGGGGTGACAGGTGCAAGCCGTCCCTAGCGAAGCATTGTGGCTTGTCGAGCATGTCATCCCAGGCTGACAGGCATTGGATCCCCTTTGAATGACACCAATATTTAAGCCAATTGTTGAAATTGATTATCTTGTCTTCATATTGTGGCATCATTCTTGGTGAGGGTAAGGTGCTACTCAAGGTCAGGGTCATACCAGCCTGGGCTACGTGCTCAGAGAACTCTTCTATGTCTCTTTTCATGTAGTCCAGGGAGGTACATCTCAGGTCATTCACACCAGCATGGACAATGACTGAGTCATATTTGTACTTGCCTTGGAGTGACCTGAGTGCTTGTGCTATGTGGTGGATCCTAGCGCCCGACACACAGCTCACCGTGACCTTCTCCTTGTTCAGCCTGGTGAGCGGGATGTCAGTGTGCCTCACGATAAAGTCACCTATTACAAGTGTATCAGGTGTGTTGTTTAGCCTTAAGGGCTGTGACTGTTCGGCACACTGGCTTTGTAAGCTATATGTTGCATGTGTTTTGTTTTGGGGTAGTGGTTGCTTGGGTGTCTGCTTTGGAGGTCTCTGCTGCTTAGGCAGATTTTTATTTAGAGCCTCCAAGTATGTTTTTGTGTGTTTATGTGTTTGGTTTGCTTTCGTGGTAGGTCTGTGTGAGACTGGAATTGTAGTGAGTGTGGTTTCCTTCTCCTCCTGACTGGTTATGCCAGTACTGAGTTGAGAGAGCTTAGCCTCCAGTTTGGCTATATGGTTGCATCTCTCACATGTGTTGGAATTTGTTGGGAGGAGGAGAGGGTTGTCTGTGTACATGAGGCAGTTGTAACATTGCCTCAAGATTCCCAGATTCACCAGCTGGACTTGAGAGGAGATTGACAACTGACCTTTGGACATGCTAGAATAGTACTGGGAATTCCTTTATAATTGAAAAAAAGGGCCAATGGGGAACAAGGTACTCAAGGGGAGTTTGTGAGGGTGTAGTGCTTTTAATTTTTTAGTGCTGACTTATATAATTGCTTTAGTGAGCAAGTGCCAGATAACTTAAATGCAATGTGTTACAGGTAACTTAAATGCAAAAATGACAAACAGTAACTTTCTTTCAAGTGAAACAAGGAAATAAGTACAGTAAGCAATGCAGATATCACTAGGGATCCACAGAAGCGCTGAAAAGCCACATTTTAGGTGGAATTAGCATTTCAGGGAAAAAACAAGCATACAAACAAAGCTAGATTCAGCAGGCCGGGATCTAGTCTATGCTACAGCAAACAAGGTGTGCCAATTTCAGTAAGAAACAGTTAAAATATGCAGGCACTATAAGCCTTTAACTAGAAATTCCCAGCTCAGAAGGGCAGAGTCTAGCCTCTCCTCCCACAAGAGTGCAGACCACGAACCTTCTTAATGTAAAATAACTGGCCTGAAGCCCAAGTGCTTAAACCAGAACTAATACACTTTTAGAATAACAGACACTGAGCCCTCAATCAGCAGTTCCCAACTTAGAAGGATGTAAGCTACCTGTCCTGCCACCACAGTGCAGGCCAAAAACCTTCCTAATGTAAAACAACTGGTCTGAAGCCCAAGTGCTTAATCCAAAAGACTTAGAATGATAGCTACACTTTAATCAAGTTACTACCAAGCAGTAATAAATACAATTGAATACTTTAAAGTATGCCTGGATTTGTGCTCAAGTTATACAAACAAAGCTAGATTCAACAGGCCTGGATCTAGTCTATGCTACAGCAAACAAGGTGTACCAATTTCAGTAAGAAGCAGTTCAAATATGCAGGCACTATAAGCCTTTAACCAGAAATTCCCAGCTCAGAAGGGCAGAGTCCAGCCTCTCCTCCCACAAGAGTGCAAACCACAAACCCTCTTAATGTAAAATAACTGGCCTGAAGCCCAAGTGCTTAAACCAGAATTAATACACTTTAAGAATAACAGACACTGAGCCCTCAATCAGCAGTTCCCAACTTAGAAGGATGTAAGCTACCTGTTCTGCCACTACAGTGCAGACCACAAACCTTCTTAATGTAAAACAACTGGTCTGAAGCCCAAGTGCTTAAACTAAAAGGCTTAGAATGAGTTACACCAAGCAGTAATAAATACAACTGAGTACTTTTAAGATGACGTAAAAGCAAAATAAAGTAGGAAGAAATGCATATACAGTAAAAGAAGATACATTTATTTCTTTTTTGTACTGGAAAGAGAGAAAGGAGTAGCAGAAACTAAGCTGATTGGCCTTCTCAAATGTTCTCCCTGTACTGGGTAGAATGGGGTAATGACACTAGACTGGGAGGAGGTGCCCAGATAAAATTTACAATAGGGGCGGGCAACTGCAAAGCCACCAACTATAAAAACGCTACACCAACAGGGGGAGGGTGGGAAACAAACTGCAGAAATGTTTCTCACAGCTGGAAAGCAGCAGTGATCCTTTAAATGAACGTTTTAAACAGCTAAAGGAGACTCTAGAAAAAGAGTTTAACTGCAACAAGTTATGAGAAACAAACAACCCAACAGATGCTTAATAAAAGTGGACAATTTCCAGTTAATAACTCACACACAGTGAAACTGGCTTGAAAAATATGCAGTACACAAAGTGCTATAAATAACGAAGAAATAAAGAACAAAATAAAAAAAAAAAAAAAACAGGATACTTAGTGTTATATATTATAGGTCCGAGTTTCTTCAGTGTCCTTCCTTCGATCAGTTCAGTGTGTGTTTTACTTATTAAAACATTATATGTCGTGTGGGACATTTAGGGACATCTGTATGGTGTTTTACTTATTAAAACATTATATGTTGTGTGGGACATGTAGGGACATCTCTGTGGTATTTTACTTATTAAAACAAATGTTGTGTGGGACGTAGAGCACCCCAGCTCTAACAGGCTATACCTCATATCATGCATTTCGGCCCCAGAACTCGGGCTGAACCACAAAGGGAGGGGGAGTGTCCATATTCATCAAGGACACTCACACCTCCAGGTTAGTGGCAACACATGAAGCATCAGAGACCATCCAGGTGCAACTAACCGTAGGCAAAACTGTTATACAACTGGTAGCATGTTACAGACCACCCTCCCAATCTCAGGAACCCCATTCAGCCTTCCTGAAGACATTGGAGGATATGAATGTCTCACCAAATACCATCATATTGGGAGACTTCAACTACCCTAACATAGACTGGGTGCATTATTCTAGCCCTAACACCCTAGCCCAAAGGTTCCTGGAATTCATTACCTCAAATGCAATGGAACAGCTAGTCACCTCTCCCACAAGGGGAGAAAATATACTAGACCTGATCATCACAAACATGGGGACAAAATGCTCCACACTGGAAGTATACCCCTCACTAGTGAGATCTGACCACAAACTAATCACCCTGGATATTCATATCCCACCTCCACCCCCAGCACAAAAGACTACAGTGAGAAACTTCTCAAAAGCTGACTTTTCACTTTTCAAGACTGAGATGGTATCCTTTAAGCCCCCTGGGCCAGAGGAAACCACATCCCACAATGCTGAATCCTTCACAAATGTTTTCTACGGACATCTCCAAGAATACATGGATCATGCAATCCCAAATAAAACCAAGACCCTCTCCACCAAGGGCAGGCGTCCTGTCTGATGGAGCTCAGCCATAAACAAACTGTATAACAAAAGAAGGAAGCTACTGCAAGACAGAGCAAAATCCCATAAAGGGAAGGCATCTCTGACCAGCACTAGCAAAAAACTACGTTCACTCATAAAATCATCCAAGGCCAACTTTGAGAGAAAAATCGCTAAGGACACTAAAGATAACTATAAGGCCTTCTTCAGCTATGTTAGAAACCTGGGTGGAAACCATCAGATATGCTCAGAGTTAGTTCATAATGACAAAAAATACACTGAACCCACAGATATTGCCAACATACTGACAGACAGGTTCAGTGCAAACTTCTCCCCTCCCTCACCCCCAAAAGAAGAAATATTTATCCCAGCTGAATGTAACCTCCCTGTCATCTCAGATATCCAGGTGAGAGCCGCCCTCAACAAAGCTAAAAACACAGCATCAATGGGACCTGACGGTATCCCGAGTTGCATGCTACGTAATCTCCAAGAGGAGCTAAACCCGCACATAAGAATGCTGTTTAACCTTAGCCTTACTACAGGATATGTACCTGAACACTGGCGTACAGCAACAGTGGTTCCCACTCCACAAAGGAGGCTCATCTACAGACCCTGGAAACTACTGCCCCATAAGCTTAACCAGCCTGGTCTGCAATGCTATGGAAAGAATCATTATGGAACTCATAAACAGAGACATCGGGGACCTACAGACACTTGATCCTACCCAGTTAGGCTTTGTAAAGGGCAGATCCTGCCTTTTGAACTTGGTTGACTTTATTGAAACAGTCACTAGAGCCATTGATGAGGGCAACGCAGTCCATACAGCCTGCCTGGACTTGGCTAAAGCCTTCGACACAATACCCCACTCAGGCATCATAGACAAGCTCAACAGCTTAAATGTAAACCCATATGTCACAAGATGGGTTGCAAACTGGCTAAAGGACAGAACCCATAAAGTCAAAATCGCTGGAGCTATGTCAGACTCAAAGCCAGTCACAAGTGGTGTCCCACAGGGCTCTGTCCTGGGACCCCTCTTGTTCGGCATTTATTTCTCAGATGTGAAAGCAAACACAGGAGGGTTGTGGCTGACAAAGTTCGCAGATGACTGCAAACTAGGCGCCATAGTCGATACACCAGCTGACACATGCATCCTACAGAAAGGCCTTACTGAGACGGACAACTGGTGTCGAAGTCATGGCCTTAAACTAAATGCCAAAATATGTATAGTCATCCCCTTTGGGAAAAACAAAGTACCCACAAATTATCACATAGGCAGTAACCCATTGAGTATGGAAAAAGTAATCAGAGATCTGGGGACCCAAGTTGACAGTGACCTCTCATTCGACACCCACGTTGCCAAAGTGGTTAGAAAGACCTTCTACCTTGCCCACCTTATCATGAAGGGATTCACATCCAGATCAAAGGAGGTCATTGTACCCCTATACTCCTCCCTTATCGGGCCCATGATTGAGTGCAATGCCCCATTTGGTATGTACCTCACCCGGCACCTGCAGCAGCTGGAGAGACTCCAAAAGTACCTCACCAAGAGGATCAAGGGTCTCCAACATATGTCATATGCTGCCAGACTAAAGAAACTCCAACTCTAATCAGTAGCATACCGCCTACTCAGAGGTGATCTATGCCTGACATACAAGGCCATGTCCAATCAGGAATTGATGGACATGCTCCATCTCAAAAAATCCAAATCCATCAGAACCACGAGAGCTAAAGATCTAAACCTCAGCAAAAATATGAATAGGACATGCTGGAGGGACAGATTCATAACTCAGAGGCTTCCCACACTCTGGAACAGGATCCCAGTTCATGTTAGGCAGAGCTCCTCACTGTCTCTCTTCAAGAGAAATCTTGACGAGTGGATGGGAGATCGTAGGTTTACCCCGGGGGGTCATCTCTGTGTCACTACTAGACAGAGGCACAGTAAACTAAATCTATTCTGTATACTTTTGTACCATTACATAGGGTAGTGAAAGCCACATACACTATGGCTAGGCTTATAAATGCCCTAGGGCAGATAGCCTAGTACTAAACTATGAAACTATGAAACTATCTGTATGGTGTTTTACTTATGAAAACATCATATATAATTTGTGTGTGACATTTAGGGACATCTGTACAGTGTTTTACTTATTAAAATACTATATGTCATGTGGGAAATTTAGGGACATCCGTATGGTGTTTTACTTATTAAAACATTATATGTTGTGTGGGAAATGTAGGGACATCTATGTGGTATTCTACTTATTAAAACATATGTTGTGTGGGACATGTAGAGACATCTGTATGGTGTTTTACTTAAGAAAACATCATATATAATTTGTGTGGGACATTTAGGGACATCTGTATGGTGTTTTACTTATTAAAACATATGTTGTGTGGGACATTTAGGGACATCTGTATGCTGTTTTACTTATTAAAACATTATATGTTGTGTGGGACATGTAGGGACATCTATATGGTGTTTTACTTATTAAAACATATGTTGTGTGGGACATGCGGAGACATCTGTATGGTGTTTTACTTATGAAAACATCATTATATCTTGCGTGGGCCATTTAGGGACGTCTGTGTTTTACTTATTAAAACATCATTATATGTTGTGTGGTAAATGTAGGGACATCTGTTTGGTGTTTTACTTTTTAAAACATTATATGCTCTGTGGGACACGTAGGGACATCTGTATGGTGTTTTACTTATTAAAACATTATATGTTGTGTGGGACATGTAGGGACATCTGTATGGTGTTTTACTTATTAAAACATTGGGCAGGATTCATGAAGCCTCCGTGTAAGAGATACAAGGCTTACACGGAGGCTGTAGTTAAACGGTGTAACGTCAGCATGTCATGCATATGCATGAGGGCATGCTGAATCACACCTAAGGCTAACACGGTCCATGGAAGACAGTAGGGGGCGTGTCTGTAGGCCGAGCTCTGCAAGCGGACCCGCCCCCAGAAGAGTAAAAGAGCCCAAAGTAAACATCCACGACAGAGGCCATGGAAATGTGAATAAACACAACACAACACATGCCCCCACAGACTATAAACGTAAAGGGCAGATCCTGCCTTTTTAATCTGGTTGACTTTTTCGAAACAGTCACTAGAGCCATTAATGAGGGCAAAGCAGTCCATACAGCATACCTGGACTTGGCTAAGGCCTTCAACACAATACCCCACTCAAGAATCATAGATAAGCTAAACAGTTTAAAAGTAAACCCTTATGTCACTAGATGGGTTGCAAAGGACAGAACCCATAAAGTTAAAACCTATGGAGCAATGTCAGACTCAAAGCCAGTCACAAGTGGTGTCCCACAGGGATCTGTCCTGGGACCCCTCTTGTTCGGCATTTATTTCTCAGATGTTAAAGCAAACATGGGAGAGCTGTGGCTGACAAAGTTCGCAGATGACTGCAAACTAGGTGCCATAGTCGATACACCAGCAGACACACACATCCTACAAGAAGGCCTCACTGAAATGGACAACTGGTGCCGTAGTCACGGCCTTAAACTAAATGCCAAAAAATGTATAGTCATCCCTTTTGGAAAAACCAAAGTACCCACAAATTATCACATAGACAGCAACCCATTGAGTACGGAAAAAGTAATCAGAGACGTGGGACCCAAGTAGACAGCCACCTCTCATTTGACACCCACATTGCCAAAGTGGTTAGAAAAACATTCTACCTTGCACACCTC